>NC_140771.1:262217518-262817518 GCF_044657685.1 Stegodyphus dumicola | reverse complement strand
CTATACGTTTTCTTTTTTCACTGCTCTGTTAATTATACGAATATGGGAATGTTTAACTATTAAGGGGTTGCATGGGTTTCACGGGTTCAAAAAATCGATTTTTTTTTGGCTTGTTAAAATCTACATCATCTCTCGAATATTTTCCGAAAATTTGAAGTTGATCCGAGTAATACTTTCGGAGATACAGCCTTTTGAAGTGGCACGCTCAGGGCTACCTGGGCTCCGCTTGCCGCAGGTATAAAAGAGCAGCTGCTGGCCTATTGTTCATTTGTCCTTTATGGCTACTTTTCTCTTTTTCTAAGGCCAACTAGTTGAAATACTTCATTTGGTGATCACTTGTTGAACCACGAGGTTTATTTTGAGGTTATAAGTGTCCAAAGTAAATTGTATTTAAAAATGCCCAAAGTTTCAAGATCTCAATTAGTGGATTGGATTGGATTATTAAATTATGGCAAAGCACACGAGGGCTATCTGCCTAAAGGGAAGGATGCCTTTCGTGGAGGACTTTCTAAGGGAAACTGGCTCGTATACACGTTACACATGGGGAAAACCACGAAAACGCCCATGCAGCCAGCCCGTTCGTGGGATTCGAACCTCGGACCGAACTACCAGTGTTCAGCGACTTTACCGCTCGGCCGCTGGTGGGCCCTCAATTAGTGGATGGTGCTCATAGAAAAGATCGACCCAAGAAACGGAGACAGTCGTTCAATCCTAAAAATCCTGAGCAGCATGATGATTCTTTCATGAGCCCATCAGCAAAATTTGAAAGGTGAAAATAAAGAGCACGTGCCAGAGGAAGCCACGCTCCAATATTCCATCATCGATTTTTATCTTGTTTTTTCATCGCTGTCGTGCTTTGTGCGGTGTTCAAGCGTCACTGAAAGTGAAGGTGAAGAAAAATTGTGTAATGGAAAAGTAAACTAAACAATGCTCGAAATTTGGTCTGGGATATAAAATTGAGGTAGCATGTGAACGATGAGAGCCGAAATATGTCTTATCTTGTCAAAAAATTGGCAGAATGTATGAACTAAATAAGCGGTTTATTTTTGTCATGAGATTATTGGACTTGCCGGATGCAAGAAATTTTGTGGTCACTCAAAACTTTAAACGCGTTTTTCTCAAAACTATGCTTTTAAAGTGGGTTGTCAAGATTTCTCGAAGACTACTCCACCGATCTCGATGAAATTTTAAACAGGTCTTCGAGATACAATTTACAAGGACTTACTTGGACGAAAGATTTTTTTTTTCCAATTAAACTTTTTTTTTATTCAAAATGCCACGAAATTTTTATCGAATTTTGCATTTTTATGTAAAAACCGCTGTCAAACATTTAATTTTAATTTTTTTTCCTTCGTCCAATTTCTAGTTTGAAGCCTTAACTAAAACACGGATTTTTTTTTTTTCACTTCAGATGATCCTGCTAGGAGTTCTGCTGTCAACGCGAATGCACCTTTTTTCCGAGGGCTCGCCGGGAATGACGTCACAATGGCGGAGTTTCTAGTATTTTATTCAAAAATTTCAGAAATTGTTTATTAAATATGTACTTTTAAGATAATAAAAAATTGAATTAAATATTTCATTTATTATATGAAAAAAATCTTGAAAATACGCCGTTTTTACTCGGATAAAACCCATGTAACCCCTTAAAAGAATTGATTCATTGGTAATAGTATAGTACAAAAAGAAAATTTCTGAATAATGAATGACCAGTATTATTTAGTAGTATTTCATCTAGCATTTTTTTTTTTTTTTTTTTTTAAATTTCTCGATTATATTCACAAATATGCTAGTTTTTGAAATAGTTTCTAAAATAAAGGAAATCAAAAACGAAAAGAAAATTTTGAATGAAAAACTATGACAAAATTGTTCCGGATTTGGACAGAAAAATGCACTTTTTCCATAAATTCAGCGTAGCTTTTTAAAATACGATATTTTGGCTTTACATAAGATATCGCGATTATCAGAAAACTAAATTAAATCATATTTTTAAGAATTTGTTTTAGAATCTGTGAAATTTCCAATGCTTTAATGCAGGTACTCATTTCCTACTCTGAAATTTTAAATTAAGGGTGTGTATTTAATTAATTAAGGCAAAGTACACTAGAGCTATCTGCCTAAGGGGAGGGATGCCTTCGTGGAGGACTTTCTAAGGGAAACTGGCTCGTATACACGTTACACATGGGGGAAAACCACGAAAACATCCATGCAGCCAGCCCGTTCGCGGGATTCGAACCTCGGACCGAACTACCAGTGTTCAGCGACTTTACCGCTCAGCCACTGGTGGGCCTTTAAATTAAGGAACATGCAATGAGCAATTTTTAAAAAATCGCCAAAATATTTCGTTGGTAATTTTGAATTTTTCAATGTTGGTTTGGATTATCGAATATCCAATTTTTACATTTATTAGCATATACTTTACTAATTTAAATATTTCTGGATTTTCAAAAAATAACCAAACCTATTAATTAATCTGGCGATTTCAAATAAATTTATTTAGAAGATTTATCTTTGCTATCTTCAATGGCGCAAGCAATGAAATTCTGAGATTATTGTTGTTTTCTTTAAGGTATTTATTATTTCTGTAATCCTTTCTATTATTATTTACGTGTTCCGCCCTAAGGACATCTATCCCTGCACGGAAGGAAGAGATGCCTTCTTGGATGAGTTTCTAAGGTAAACTGGCTCGTATTAACCAGTTGCACACGGCGGAAAACCAGGAAAATGTCCATGCAGCTAGCACTTTCGCGGGATTTCAACCTCGGATCAAACTACCAGTGTTCAGGGACTTTACCGCTCGGCCGCTGGTGGGCCTTCTTTTAGGTATGTAAAAAAGATTCACAAAACAAATCTTTCAACATAAAATAAAATACTGACAGGAATTTTGAAGAAAAGAAAAATCTCTTCGTGACCACAAGAGCGTGGAAGTAACCTGTGTGACAAATGTCATAGCTTGGCACCTATCTCTCTCTGCGCTATGAGGTACATATACATACAAACACACAGAGAAAAATCTTTCTTTTATAAATCATAAGGAGATTGGTATAAATTAACCCTCTGGCCACCAGAGGATTTTTGCTAAGAAAGCCCATAGTACCCGAAACTGCCATGAGAAAGAAATATTTTCTTGATCTTAATGCCAAAATACTACTGGTATTTTATACCCGAATTTATGTCTTTTTCATATATTTATATACACTGCCCCCCCCCAAAAAAGGTGGGACAGTTCTATAGCTCCCATTCTACTGGGCCGATTGACGAAATTCAAATTGCGGTTTTCATGTCTCGAAATAAGCGCGACATAGAATATGTATTAGATTTATATAGAGCATTGTTCAAACTGCCAAGCTTTGTAATAATCGAAAGAGTAGTTTTTAAAAAATTAGTTCTCAAAATTTTAGCTTTTCAATGTTAATTGAGTTTGGTGTATATATTTATTAATCTCTTTTTTATTAATATTATTTGATTTTTCCTTTCACATTTCGAAATTTAGGTTCATTTCAAATAAAATTCGCCGATTTTTTATGATTTATTTTTTAAATAATTTTTATAAATTTTTCAAAAAGATTTTGATTTATAACTTATAAAATTTTTACCACCGTCTTAAAGTAGTTGTATTTATAAGCATACCTGCCAAAAATTAGAGTTTTTTATTCAAAATTTCCTAAGATATATGGGAATTTGGATTTGGGCGCGTTTTCAAATTTGGCGCATTTATCATAAGCGATAATAACGAAAATGTGGTTTACGCACTCTATTAAAATTATTTGAAAGTATGCACGGTGACTTCATCCCGCTCGTTAACAGTGAAAAAAAGGAAAGGAAAATAGGTTGCTATAAATTAAGAAGTTCGCCAAGTTAATTATTCTTGGCGCAAACTAAAAAAAAAAAATCCGCGAAGATAAGTTTTTAATTTCTCACCAAAAATTACAAAATTTGGTACTTTTCCGTTTAGCCGGCGCAAATCTCGCCAAGCACACTTTATTGGCGACAACATACATTATACACACAAAAAATATTAAAAAAATGCTAGTCCTAAGAATTCTTTTTTGAAGGCATAAACATTTTAATATCGCTTAAAATTTTATAAAAAGCCAATAAATAAAGACAATAAATTTATAAAAAGACATTAATTTAAGAATTTACTATGCTTTCATGGTTCAACATCCTGTTTCGCCGGTTCATATCACGTGACCCCAAGCGATCTCATCTCACGTATACTACTCTACGAAAATATAATGCTCTCAGTAATTATCTACATTAATTTCAAGTTAAATCTTAATTTGGAACACAAGTTTAAATGCAAGAAATACTTCAATTCGTACGAATAACTTACTCAGAAATTATGTAAAACTGCAGTGCTTTACTTCGCTAATGCATTCTCATTAGAATTGATGAATTTAACCCTTTACTTTACCTTTTCTATATTTTCGGCTTCGGGTAAGCGCTATGATTGCATCCTAATTGATTTAATTGCCGAAAATGGCCTTAGACATAAAACTAAACTATCTGAATGAGGCGTAAAAGGTTACCAGCGAGAATATTCCGTTTGGCATCGGTTGTACCATTATTGGCGACTTTATCGCTTGCGCCGGCAAAACGGAAAAGTACCCAAAATTTACTATCTAGGCATAATTTGAATCGTATAATCGAAATATGGAAAAATATTGGTATATTATTTCAGAGAAAAAGTCCGATTTTGTGTCAAAATACCTATGTCAGGACAATGCTATATATAAATCTAATATACATCCTAAGTCTCGCTTTCGAGATATGAAAAACTCAATTTGAATTTTGTCAATCGGTTCAGTAGAACGAGAGATACAGAACTTCCCCCCTTTTTTTGTGCGCAGTGTACTTTAATATTTATATACTTTTGATATACTTAATTTTTTGGACACTCAGATAGCAGACAGAGAAATAAAGATATATAATTTAGAATAAATAAAAGAGTTCTGAAACGAATAATATTGTTGCGTGCGTATGGGTTCGTTAAGTATTGAATGCACAAGTCTGATGAAGAATGAATAAAATTTATTATTATCACAACAAATAAAACAAAAACAAAAACAAAATGCTTAAATTCCCTCAGATATTCGTACAACATCTCATAGCAGTTATCTTTTAAACTACTCAAAACGTTCAACAGAACACTTAATTCAAAACAGAGAAACGTAAAGAAAGCTACTGTAAAACAATTCGCTACTATAAAACAACTGCAGTTTTCTAAACAAACCTGATAAAACAACCAACCAACGAACGAATTGAGAGATTTTCATGCCGCTTATATAAATAAGCTTTTTAAATGCACGAGAATGTTCTAGCAATTTCTCGAAATCGAAAAGAGATTTTTATTTATTAAATGTTAAATGCACGCGCTCTTGTACTTTTAATTTTCCGGCTTAAGATGATGAGCTTAGCTTTCTGTTAATATTCGTCACGCGCTGCTCTGTACGGGGAATAATACAATTTAATTTATAATTCTACTAATATTAGCTATTTAAATAAGAGATCCGTAACAATATTGATAATAAAGACTCAAAAATTTAGAATAAGAAAAACGGATTACCTTTTGTAATTAAAGTTACGAAAATCAAACACAGAAGAGCTGTATACGAGCCATTTTAAGCTTTCTTCCGTCCGAAATAGTATCCATCTACTCCCTAACAATCGGAGTTAATATAGCTAAAACATTTTCCCTTATAGCAGCTCGTTAATAAAAGGATGTACCATCAGCTGCATATTTTTGTTAAAACGAAAGGCAATGGACCAGTAGGTATTCAACATTGGTCATTAACGCAACTGAAATGAATGTGAAGTATTGAAATGTTCTGGAAGACTATAATCATCGATTTATATTTGCTCCTAAACTTCTGTTTAAATACAGATATCTAGAAAACGAAGCCATAATATAGCATTTTATGCACGTTTTTGGCCATAAGACAGTTTCATGTCGGGGTATTTTTATCTACTGCACGAGAAATAAGTCGCGACAACATAAATTAAAAGTTGTGGCAGAAGTTCTTGCTGTAAGGTTTGGTTTATTTAATTACGGCAAAGCACACTAGGGCTATCTGCCTAATGGGAAGGATGCGTTCGTGGAGGACTTTCTAAGGGAAACTGGCTCGTATACACGTTACAAATAAAAATGGAAAACCACGAAAACGCCCATCTTGCTGCAAGGAAAAAGCTTACGTTTTTCATACAAAATTACGTAATTTCATATTCAGTAATTTTATATTCGAAATTTCGTAATTTGATATTTTGGTATGAAATAATTTGGCACAAAAAATTCATGTTTAGCGTATGAGAAAAGTTGAAATCCGCCTATGAAATATTCAGCGTAATACTGAATTAAGCGAAAGATTTAAATTTGCTTCACCAAAGATTAACATTTTGAGCAATAAACATTCAAAACTAAAGTTCGATGTTTTCAACATTTTCAAGATTAAAATGATAGGCATACCAACTTCAGTAAATTTAATTTTTTCAGTGATATAATAGAAGCGATAGAATCAAATCTTCCAGTCATTTCTTTTATTAGCCGAAAGAGGTGTACGCCCAGAAGAGCTTTCAGTCTCGAAACGGCATTTTGCGTCAACCACTAAGCGCTGAATCACTTTTCTAATTTTTATCGCCCTCTGTTTAAAGAAATTAAATAATGAAGAAAAGATTATTTATTTAAATTATAATTTATTTAAAGAATTATTTATTTAAAGAAATTAAATAATGAATTTATTTAATTTCTTTAAATAAATTCATTATTTATTTAAAGAATTATTATTCTTCATTATTTATTTAAAGAAATTAAATAATGAAGAATCTGCATGACTGTATGCAAGTTTCTGGTATTTTGGAAAAACAACGGTACTTAGAGCCATCAAATTTTGAATAACGTATTCCTCCACCCGAATTTGGGCACCTGGAAGCCCGAATCATTAAATCTGCCTGTTCCAAAAGGCTTACATTTCTGATAATTTTGTAGCAAGAAAGCAGAGCAGACAGACAGCAGTGTAGCTAGGCCAAAGCGTGGAAAGAAAGTTCGTCGTGTTCAGGATGAAATCTGAAGTTACTGAGTTAGTTTTGGTTCTCAATACATTTTGATCGGACAGTTAATATTGCTCTAAAATTACTATTGGCTGCTTGAGTTTTCGATCCATTTACATCACCAAGATTACGTAAGAGTCATATGACATAGAATAGTCTCGAAATGATGCAGTGCAGAGAGGAGTTACTATTTTTAGAATAGAGAAGGGAAATTTACGTTGCAAATTTAATATTTATATATTCTTTATTTTTCTTATATATACATACATACAGGGTGCCCACGAAAGTTCGGTACAACCCGTTTAATTGCCGAACGGCTGCATCTATAGTCATAAAAGGGATGTCGAGGTAAAGTGGCTATGCGCTACTAGATGAGATAGCTTTCAGCGCCACTTGGTGGAAAACAGCAGAGTTAGCGTCCCTATCTCGAAACGTTTCCGTATCTATATCCCTTAAACGTTTCACAACCTGTAGGGTGGTTTTGTATGAAGGACGCGGTTCTGCAGGAAAACGTTGCCGATGCAACCACGCTGCCGATCTTGCCTTGCGCTCACATTCACCGTAAGTAGAATAATCTCAGAATAATCATTTTTTGAAAATCGCTCCATGACCATGAGCTTCAATATAGAACCACGAGGAGATATCACTTTTATAGCTGTCTCAGGTGAACAAGTGTGACGTTTCATACACCATTTCGCACACCGTGGCATCAACCGTAACTGTCGGCCATTATGTTTGCTGTGTTTGTCTAGAAAAGCTTATATATTTGTGCATATTGACTTTTGGTGTCTAAACGTGCTGTATTTGGAATCTACAGGCCTTCCGGTTTGTGAAGATGTCTTACGTTTGAAGATTCGAGGATTTTTGACCGAGTTACAAGCATTTTAAGATTTCATGCGTATTTGCATATGACTTTGGAGTTTTGGCCTGTATTCTTTTACATCGACTTGGTAAAGTACTTTTGTTTTGATTTTTAGTTTCTATACATCTTTTACTATCTGTATAGTGAATATGATTCATTTTCATGGCCTATTTTTAAAGTTATTTGTATTTGAAAATTTGATACTACGTTTTGTTTACGTTTGAATCTTTGTGATTTTGCACCGCGGGCATGTCAACTTTTAGCCAACTGGAAAATATTGAAATTTCGGATTTTTAAATGTTATGCCAGGAGAGACTTATATATAAGTTGGTGCATTGATTTTATATGTTTTTCAGCCCGTTGGACAATTTTTGGATTTTTCGCATGTAAGATTGATTTTATATTTTACTATGAATGCTTTTGAGAGTTGAGGTGTTTTTAAGTATTTTTGATTATTTTAATTTGTAAATCTCAATATTTTCAGCTTTTAAGGAGCTTTTAGTTTTATTTACTCCTGATATTTATAAAATTGGATTTGTTCGGATGCTAAAGCTGGATGGATTTAATTGTGCTGTAGAAACATTTTGGATGCGTTTTGCAATCATCTTAATTTTGTAGAATGTATATGTTTTTGTGTGTGTTTCTGTTTATGTGATACAAACCACTCTGTATTTTACTGAATTTTATTGTATATATGAGAGTTCTTGCCATTTTAACTAATTTTAAATTGTAATTATTGTAAATCTTATATTTGTATATATGTTTTTATTCTGAAAATTTTAATACGGCCCCGTCGCAGTTATATTAGTGAATAATTGTGTGAACTTTTCGTGATTTTTGTGATGAGTCAACTGAAGAGTAATAAGGAGAGTAAACTTGTGGAAGACTTTGGAGAGTTCGGATGAAATAAAAGAAATTATGGACTGTAGTAATGATAGACCTAACAATGAAGGAAAAATTGCGAGTGTACTCGTTGCTGTTAGATCATTATATGATTTTGTAGACAAGTTAAAAGCTAGACGAGTCTCACGGGAAATTACCGATGGTTTAGCTAGAGGTATAGATAAAGTTTTGGATTTGCTTGTCTCACAGAATTTAAAGACTATTGAAGAGGACATGGTGCAATCAAGAACCAATATTTTATTTGATATTAAACAGGATATAGATGAAATTAAGGTTATTTTGCAGAAAGATCGAGATATGTGTGAAATGAGGGATAGAAAGAATAAAGTATTGGATGTAAATGATTGGAGAGAAAATGAATTAATAGTTAAACCAGCTGCAAATGGCGTTGATGTATACGAGGAGTTAATTGCTAACGTTAGACCAGAGGATGTTGATATAAAAATAATGAGTTCCTATACGAGAAAGAATGGTGATTTGGTGATGAGGTTTAAAGATAGCAGAGAAGTAGACACGGTACAGAATGTTATTGAATCCAGGGAAAATTTAAGGGATAAACTTTATACAAGGAAGAAAAGGTTTATACAACCGAAGATTATTGTATATGGCGTATGCAATTTAATAGATGATAAGGAGATTATGGATAAAATGAAGGAGGAGTGCGTTTGTGATGGAAGTTGTGTTCGTCCTCTCTTTAGACAAAAATGTAAAGAGTCCGACTAGATTTCTCATCGCGTTTTCCGTGTAGACCCTCGATGTCAAGCTGTTGTCCTGGAAGACTGCAGAGTTCGTATAGGTTGGAAGGCATATTCGGCTAAGCTCTATCTTAATCCAGAGAGATGCCTGCGTTGCTTTCGATTCGGGCATACTACCAAAAATTATAAAAATGAAATTGTATGTTTTAGATGTTCTGAACCACATGAAGTTAAAAAATGTAAAATGGATGTAGAGATTTGTGTAAACTGTAAGAACTCTAACTCGAAATATGGTACTCATTTGGATGTTCATCACCATGTTTTACCACGAGATTGTGAACTATACAAACGTGAAGTTATATTTATTTCAGAACATATAGGTTTAGTGAAATGATTTATTTTAGGTTTTAAGGGTTAGAACTGCGATTGGGCTGTTTTATTATATTTTATACTGATCATAATCTTATGGTTTATAATTTTTTGTTGTTTATTATTGGCTATTGTACTGTTCTCTTGATTATGAAAGTGCTAAATATAAACTTGAATCACTGGGCGGTGGCAGCTTGCCAGTTGGCTGCTGTTGAGGATATTTTAGAACAGAAGTTTGACTTGATAACTGTCCAGGAGCCCTATTATGTAAATACAGAAATCCCACATTTAAAAAAGGGTTGGAGAGCGGTGCATGATGTAAGGAGAAGATCTGCCATAATTGTCATCAAAGAAGAGATTGAATTTATTATTTTTTATAAAACAAATGAGATAGTAGCCATCTCCTTGAGAATGGAGAACTTTACACTGGGTGTTGTGTCGGTATACTTCTCCCCTGCGGAAAACTTGAATTTACATTTGACAAGACTTGAAGACGTTTTGAATAAGTATACATTTCATTTTATTGCTGGAGATTTTAATTCGAAACATTTTAATTGGGGTTCTTGGACTGTGGATGATAGGGGTGTTTTAACCATGGATTTTTTTAATACAGAATAATATTGTTTTATATAATCAATCAGACTCATTACCAACTTTTGTTTCCGCAGTAGGGAAAGGTTGGACAGACTTGATTCTCAGTTCTGCCTCTCTCTCCCCGTTTCGTATTGAACTCAAGATACATGAAGAGGAGAGTCTTAGCGACCATAGATATGTTGCTGTTGATAATGATGATGTGAGAAATGAGAGTACTGTTTTTACAAAAAATCTTGTTAGAATAAATAAATTTTGTAAAAAACTTAAACTGGATATGGAATTAATGACGGATAGACTGAGATCAATTGATGATGAAAATAATTTGGAGAATTTTGTGGATGACTTTGAAAGGTTGATTGTCTAGAGGGCTAAGAGGTACCTGACTATACGTGGAAATAAGGTCAAGAAAACCTATTGGTGGAATACGAGTTTGCAAAAAATGAAGCGACGGACGAGAGCATTGAGAAAGAGTTTTCAGTTCAGAGATATTGATGAAGAAACAAGAAATAAGAGAAAAGTTTTATATAAAAGAGAGATGGCACTTTCTTGAAAGCAGATAAAGAAGAGTAAATATGAGAGTAAAATCAAACATTTTTTTGGAAAATAAGGTATATCATGACTGTTACTTTCGTTTTGCCCAGGGAAAGCGTCGGCTACCACAGATAATAAGTAGAGTCTCGGAGGGTGAACATAAGGAATGTACTGAGGTGATTGAGGAATATTTTAATAAGAATTTTGACTGTGGTGAGTTTGAGGATGGGATTATTGATCATGAATTGTTAAAGTTTTCAAATTGTTGTGCTGGTGATTTGCCTTTTACTTCTAATGAGATCGGATATGTAATTAATAAACTAAGAAATAAAAGTGCTCCTGGACTGGACAATATTTCTGCGGTGGTTGTGAAGTGCCTTTATAAGTATTACGAAGAGTTTTTTGTTTTATTATATAATACATGTTTCCGCTTGTTGGTTTTTCCGAGGGCGTGGAAAATATCAAGAATTATATTTATACCGAAAAATGAACAAGCGGTTAGACCAATTTGCTTGTTAAAGTTTTTTAGTAAGGTCCTGGATAGACTTCTCACCAATAGATTGTATCATTTTTTCTACAGAGAAAATTTTATTTCGGATAGACAGTTGGGCTTTATCGCAGGCAGATCAACCAATGATGCTTTGTATAAATTGATCAATATTATTTCTGAGGAAAAAAAAAAAAAAAGAGATTATCATGTAACTGTTGTTTCATTTGATATTTCAAAGGCCTTTGACTCCATTATATGGTCAACGCTGCTCTCCACCCTCGTGAATTTTTTAAGATTCCTTGCAATATATTAAAAAATTTTTGTAGTTACTTTCACAATAGGAAGGTTGTTTATTCATATGGTGGGGATTCTGAAGTGGTTAAATCAGTTTATAAAGGTTGCCTACAGGGATCCTCGAATGCTCCGCTGCTCTGGGGTGCAGTTATTTACAACTTGCTGAATACGAGTCTTCCAGAGGGTGTTGAAATCATCTGTTATGCAGATGACATACTTTGTGTGGTATACGATGTGTCTCTTGAAAAAATTAGAAAAAAGATTTACATTGGTGTGTGATGTTCTTGAAAGATGGGCCATATTCAACTTACAAAAGACATCTTTTTTGTTTTTCCCAAAGGGGGGAAAAAGACTAGCCTTCCCAAATTACGATTCCAGGAAACATTATTAAAAAGAGTCGAACAATTCAAATATTTGGGAGTCATAATAGATGATAAACTGAATTTCGAGTCACACTTCAAGGAAATTCAAAGGAGAACAGATTCAATACTCTTATTTTATAAGAGAAATTTTCCAGCGGGTGTTATCGACCTTAAGAGAGATAGGTACTTTTCCGTTTCGCCGGCGCAAATCTCGCCAAGCAGACTTTATTGGCGACAACATACAGTATACACATAAAAAATATTAAAAAAAATGTTAGTTCTAAGAATTTTTTATTTTGAAGGCATAAACATTTAAATATCGCTTAAAATTTTATAAAAAGCCAATAAAAAAGACAATAAATTTGTAAAAAGACATTAATTTAAGAATTTACTATGCTTTCATGGTTCAACATCCTGATTCGCCGGTTCCTATCACGTGACCCCAAGCGATCTCATCTCATGTAAACTACAAAAATCTAATGTTCTCAGTAATTATCTACATTAATTTCAAGTTAAATCTTAATTTGGAACACAAGTTTAAATGCAACAAATATTTCAATTCGTACGAGTAGCTTACTCAGAAATTATGTAAAACTGCAGTGCTTTACTTCGCTAATGCATTCTCATTAGAATGGATGAATTTAAGCCTTGACTTTACCTTTTCTATATTTTCGGCTTCGGGTAAGCGCTGTGATTGCATCCTAATTGACTTAATTACCGAAAATGGCCTTAGACATAAAACTGTACTATCTGATAAAAATCCTATGTAATTATATGCCAGTATTGAAAGAAACAATCAATCTGATAAGAAAACGCTGCGACTTGTTTCTAAAATGAGGCGTAAAAGGTTACCAGCGAGAATATTCCGTTTGTAATCGGTTGTACCATTATTGGCGACTTTATCGCTTGCGCCGGCATAATGGAAAAGTACCGAGAGATATTATTAGAACTATTTATAGAGTAGTTGTTGTTCCTATTGTGTTATGCGGTATTGGTTGTTGGGGCTCCAGAGCGGCGGAGTTTGATTATTCAAAGATAACGTTAGAAAAATTTAATTCTGTGTTTCAGGCTGAACTTGCTGCTATTTATTTTGCTAATAAATGAATTAAGAAAAACCTATCTAAGAGTTATAGTATTGTAGTTTATAGTGATTGTTTATCTGGATTACAGGCTTTGAAAAGCTACGATTGTAATAACTCTTTAGTTATGGATATTAAGTGTTTATATAAAGAAATTGAAGGTTTGCATGATATTAAATTTAGATGGGTTAAGTCTCATGTAGGTATTGAAGGTAACGAGAGGGCCGACGTGTTGGCCAAAGAGGCGACTTTGGATATTTCCGGGGAGTGTTCCGTTGTCCAGCCCTCAAGAAAAATGGTTATTACTAGAATCAAACAGTATTATATTGATTTGTGGTATGATAATTGGAATAATTCGAATAGAAGAAAAGAATATGCCTATTATTTAAAACCTATGTTTAATAAAAGTATTTCTTGTCATTTGGATTTTAATCAAATCGTTACTGGACATGGGCGCTTCCCGGTGTATCTTAAAAGATTTGGCATACAAGAGAATGAATATTGTCATAATTGTGGAGTTGTCGGATCGGTAAAGCACTATGTAGAAGAATGTTACTTATGACATACGAAACTTACTTATGACATACGAAAAAAATATGATTTTATTAAGATTTTTAAAGGTGCTGAAAAAGAATTTAAATTTGCAAGGGAACTTATGCGTTTTTTAAATAATAATCGTTCTGATGTTGGTATTTTTATTTGATAAAAGTTTGTTTTTAAATTTTGTGTTACAATGATTTTAGATATAGATTGGTGTTTATATGGAATTTAGACATAATTTTATTCAGTGCTGTATGTGGTGAATTTTATGCTTTTATATAATTGATGTATTTTATACGTATTTCATTGTTTTTGATATATTTAATATATCTTGCGTAAACAAGGTTTTTAATGTATAGTTTATAAGCTTAAGGATTTTCAAAGTGTTGCAGCTCTGGTAGAACAAAATGATTTGTCTTCTGGTGTCTTTTATTGTATAATTACGCTTCCAACCACACATTTATTTTGAGGATTTAACATGTTCAGTTTAAATCTATTATAGTTTTGTATGGTTATCACATGGAGTAATTACCAATGTTAATTGTTTTGTATACTATTTGCTACTGAAAGAGAAAACTTTTAGATAACGTTTACCTTAATGTACACATTGAAACTTTACATACTGCCATTAAGTAATTATTAAATATTAATTTAATATGCCGCTGAGAACTAGTGTCTCAGCGGCTTGTTGGTATGATCCTTCCTCTGGTCATATTTAGGCGGATTATTGGTAGTGGCGGTTTCTAGAGTTCTGTGATTTTATTTTTCCGGTTTTGCTGATGGTTTTGTTGGTTGGAGGTTTTTACACTCTACATCGATCGATTTGAAGTGTGCTGATTGGACTTTTGCTTGTTCTGAGAATGAGTGGTTTGTAATTGTTTTGTCCTTTCCTTATATTTTGTTTTTACTAACCACCATTTTGATTAGTTTTTATTTTTCTTTCTTCTTGCTTTCCTGTTGTGATGTTTTCTAGTTTATTTTCTTGGTTTTCTTTACATGTTTTTTGTTACCCGGAGCCCCTTAACACCCTTTGGTTTCCCTATTATAGTGTTTTTAAATTGAAGTTTTTGAAGTTTTTAGGTTTGTTTTTAATTTTACTGCCTGTTGCCGGGACATGCCCGGGTTGCTGGATGCCCTCGTTTGTGGTTTTTGCTTGGCGCAGCCCTTGTTTGTCATAAAATCTTGTCGATTAGGTGGATGGGGCTGCGCCCTATTTGTACCATTTCGCACATCAATGCACCATTTCGCGCACCAAGCTCAAGCTGCATTGAGTTGATGCGTTTTGCGCCACGATTGTGCACGATCTGTATGTTGTCTACTCTGTAAAGACAATCAGTATAAGGATGTACTCCGCGGAGTTCGAACCTCAGTCTTCTTGAGTGTGAATTACAAGCGACATCATGGCCGCGATCATAGCCGATTTCTTCGCCCTTAAATTATAAAATTCAGTTCGACAGCAATATCGCAAAATAATTTAAAAATGGGCGTACCTTTATAATTTCCGATACACAGTCTTGCGCGCTGGAGATAAATGTTTTTTCTCTGCAATGTTGCCATGGCTCGCTTAGAAATCCTTGAGTTTGTTAATCAAAAATTCGTTGAAGTGTTACAAAATATGAAAACCATAATAAAACAAGTTTCAGATTCCAAATTAGGGCTTAAACGTGTCCATATTCGGTGGAAGATTACGTTATTCAAAATTGGATGGCTCTGGTGGTTTTATCACAATGCGAGAAACATACACACGTTTATGCAGATTCTTCATTATTTAATTTCTTTAAATATAACACAGGGCGATAGATAATATTGGGTGGGAACAATTTGAAAAGTGAACCGACATTTAAAGTTTTCAAACGGAAAATGCCAAAACGAAATTAATAGCCTTTCTGGGCTAACGCTCTTTGGGCTAAAAACTAAGAGATAAACAAAGAATAAATAAAAATTTTGTGTTTTTTTCATATGAATGATATATTTAATGATAAATTTCGCCAACGTGTCATTGATCGGCGGCGGATCTTTTTTTTTTTTTTCTTTTTCTATTCTTAATATTGTCGACTTATACGCGGGTATATACGGTATATGGAATCCCAAATTTGTAAACTTTCAAATTATTTAGCGAAGATTTTTTCATTAAATCGGAGGTGATCAAAGAACAAGTCCCTTAAATGCATTTCTAATTCAAAGCGATTTGATCTAGAAACATTCAGAACAGAAATAACGTCGCTCTTCAAGTAATAAAGTATTGTCTTCAAGTAATAGACACAAGAATTTGTTAACAATACTTTGCCTGAGATAAAAATCGATGACTCTTAAAGTGGAAAAGAGCTTTACATGGCAATACAGCTGAAAGCAAAACTTAACATCCATGGAAAATTGTCATAAATAATAATTGCTAAAATACATGCACAAAGTTAAGCAAGTTGAAATATGAGTAAGATTAAAATTATAAACTAATTGCATAAATACAAGAAAATTTTTAATTTCAGTACGATAACTTGGACAGCAAACTTGTCAGTGTTTTATAATTTTCATTAAAAAAAAATTGTTCTGTGAATGTCCTAGAAGCACTTATTTCCAGAAAGCTATTTAAAAACAGACAATCTCGGAAACAAGGACCACTGGGACTTAATAACAGGTCCAATTTTAAAATCAAATCAATATATTTACTGTTATGTGAATAATTTTTAAACATTAAATATCACTATTCACAGTCAGAAGACTGGTGACCATTCAATTATTAACTACTTTTCCGCATCAGTAGGTTTTTGTAATGGTACTTACTATACAGGTATTTGTTTCTTTATTGAAAAAAAAATCTTCTTTGCAATTTAACTTTTTTTGTTTGGTGGTTTTCTTGTTTTACAGGTTTTGAAGTAGACTTAGACACACTTACTTGTAATAGAATTAAAAATAACCTGATATCAGAGTAATCAATTCTATTTGTTACACAAAATTACAGAACATCCAGAATCAAATTCATCTATGATTAATAATGTGGTTAAATGAAAATCATAAGGACTCGTGCCTGTGCCACGAGTGCTATCGACACATATGCCTAACTTTATTATTATTATACATTTAAATGCATCTCATTCATTCTTCAAATTTAGTGATGAAATAAGTTTAGAAATTATGCAGATTTCTATTTCAAGACAAGTAAGTTTTGTTTCTTCAAGATGCATGACATGTACGCTACAAAAAAAAAAAAAAAAGATGGCAGTTCTATGGCTTTCCTTCTACTGGGCCGATTGACGAAATTCAACTTGCGGTTTTCATGTCTCAAAAGCGCGACTTAAAATACGTATTAGATTTATATATAGCATTGTTGAACCATACTACAACCTACAAAAAATAAAAATTTGCTTCATAATATTTCATGTAAAAGAAAACTAAGCAGCGGTTAACTAAGATTCATTCAATCATATAATTTCAGTTTAAGCATGTCAGAATTCAATATAGGTATTTTGACACAAAATCGGACTTTTTCTGAAATGACATACCAATTTTTTTTCCATACATCTATTTCTTTATACATATATTTTTCTGTAACGAAATAATGGATTCGAGTCTAGAAAAACCTTTTATTCCCCACGGTCAACGTGACATTTCCTTCATCTTTGTACATTCGCTCAAAGACAAAGTGCGTACATATTTTTACCCTTCAGTTCGTCTGCTGTGTAATCCAACAGTTGTGACACTCTGCGAAGAAGCTTTGGCAACAGTAATTACTGAAATTTATTTTCAAGTTTATTATTTCGGTTCACAGTGTGCCACTCGAAATTCGAATGCGAGATGCGTCACGAACATGTCGGCTCTCCAATCTTTCTTCGTTGATAGAAGGTAGTGGTAATGCAATGGCCATAGCCACCATTTCCATCACATTTGCTGATCTCTGTTTCCTGCCGTTAGAGAAGCTGTACTAAGTCCTCAAATGAGAAAGTATTAGTACAACCTACGAAAAATAAAAATTTGTTTCATAATATTTCATGTAAAAAGAAACCTAAGCAGTGATTAACCAAGATTCATTCAATCATATAATTTCAGTTTAAGCATGTCAGAATTTATATGCTGGGTGTTTCGCTTTCTTTGACTACAACTTTAAAAAATTGTTTTTGGCTCGTTTTCTATCGAAGTGGACAAAATATGTGATAAACAAGGTAAATTTAGCATTTGGGATTTTTTTGACAAATGGTTATCTAGCCAAAGGCTGGGACACGTATGTCCCAGCCGTAGGTAACGGTAAGATACGTATGTCCCAGCCGTAGGTAACGGTAAGATACGTATGTTCCACACGTAGCGATCGACTTACTGTAAACACACCTATTATTCTGGAAAACATTATTATATGAAATAGATTTACATCGTATGGTACAGGGTAAAAATCATTCTTTGCATAACCCAACATTACACATTGGGCAGCTCATATTTGTTCTTTTCGCTACGTTCATTTACGTGTAACGAGCACGGCGGCGTCTTGATTTTCGAACTATTGGAAGACGATCCCCAACAGTGAGAAAATTCTAAGTGCTTTTTATCCCAACAGTCATTTTTTAACTTTCAGTGGGACATACATATTCCGAAAGTAGTCAAAGGGTTAATGAAGGCTTGGTTGCAAATGGGCTTGCAAACAATGATTCCATACCAAAATATGTTATACATGGTGTAAGAAAAATATTTTATTTATTTCAATAATGCAAATGTTTATGAATATTTTCACTTTGTGAATTACAAATCACGAGAGCTTCATGTCATTTCCATGTATTATAAATTACACGGTTACAGATATTACTAAAGATTAAATTAAAATTATTAATAAGTATACATTGCATTTAAATCAGCAAATTAGGTAAGCAATGCAATGTTTCAATTTAACACACGCATTAAAGATCTCGTAGAGCGTCGAATGGCAGGCTTTTTGTAAGCTGGCAGTTTGCCAAGTTACGTCGATGACAAACATTTTGCTAGAGCGAGTCTGTCGGTTGACACAGAATTCCTCTTAAAGCGCGAAATTGTGAAACTTCAGAACTTAACTATTTAACTTATTTAAACTTAACTACTACTTCACCTATGATTTTCAACTTATACTTTTATTATTACTTTTCTTGTAGTTGAATAGCAACGATTATTATTGTTAAGAAAAATATTTTTTTTTTTTTTTTTTTTTTTTTTTTTACGCAATGTTTAGAACGCAAGGTTCTCAGCTTATTTTGATGATGTTTATGTTAGCAATGCTAATTTAAAGCTGCATTTTAACTGAATAAAATAGCTGTTATTCTTTAAAATTATCATATTCATTCATCTGGAGAACTTGTAGTTCATTTGAGTGATTTTAAAGGCGTCTGTAACTTTTCGTTTGCAGTTGTTTTTTACGTCTGATAACAATAAAAGGCTTGTGTCAATCAACTCTGCTGCAGCCTCAAAGCAGGATGATGAGATTCTTATTTATGTTTATGCTTGCAGTTGTTTTATTTATTCTTTAAATTTTTGGATAAATTAATGGAAAATTGCAATTATTGTTTTCCGACCAAATCTGAGACAGCATAGTAGGTATAGGTTATGTTTAACTTCCAGTCTACTTTGCTGCTTCATTTTCATTTGCAAGGTAGTTATATCTAATTCCGTTTAAAACGTCTGATCCGCAAAGATACATCAACACAGATGGAAGTAGTGCACATACAACTAACCTTATTCTACGACTGTCATCATCTTGAAATGAAGAATAAGCCAATATTTTGATATCCATGACCATACCGCTCATCGTTCCTTGGTCTGTATTCTCTAATAATGAAACTGGTGCAAGTTTTATACCATTTCATTCCTCAATTCTTCGGCGCGTATTTGAAAGGTCCGTGGTTCAAGCCTCGGCGAGGGCATTGCTCACTTTTCATCTCTCCTACTTTCAAAAAATGCCTAATTGTCTCTGCGGTGGCGCCCGAACTGAAAATGGGGGTGGATGATGATTCTCCGGCACCAGGATCTGGTGATTGGGTCCCTTAATCTCCAGTCGCCCTTTAAAAGCGGGAAGTATATAAGGTATTTCTCCCGCTTAGCATGCCTTCGTGGCGTAATGGCCAGCACACTCGACGCGTATGAGAGGTCCGTGGTTCGAGTCCCGGCGAGGGCACTGCTCATTTTTCATTTCTTCCTACTTCAAATTAACCTCTACGTCTATTCGGCATATATAATCTTTCAGTTTATGCACCAGAAACTCCACCGCATCCTCAATCTATCAATTTTCAGGTCGCACGGCTTGATTAAATTTTCCTCAGTTTCTGTATGTTTTTGTCCTTGCTTTGTTATCTCGAGAGCTACGATACAGGAAACTTCCATAGTCTCATGATCTGGTTCATGGAATCATGCGCCATCTCTTTTAAAAGAAATTACTTAGCGAGCGAAACAAACTTCTGTCTTTATATTCAGTGAGAACATTGTAAACATAAAACTGTTGGAAAAAAAAAGCAATCGAGGAAAAACAGAGCCAGAACTTCGAAAACACAGTATGCAAATGTGGTTTGTTAAGTTAAGTAAATGATTAAACTTGCAGCAACATTCAGAATTGTGGAGCGATACAGTGTGCGTGTGAAGTTTACAGCTGGTAGAATGTTAAAGGGCAGGTGTGATGAGCTGGTAGAATGTTAAATGGAGCATAGCAGCATTTACAACCGCTGCTATGCTGACGGCTTGGATAGATTGTAAAAAGTTTGTAATGTGGCATTGCAATGAAAAATGCCTTTAAGACGTACTCGACGACGTTACAAACATTTGTCAAACTTTGAGAAGGGTCGCATCATAGGGCTAAAAGATGCTGGTTGGCTAAACAAACGGATCTGAATATTGGTCAAAGTGATGTGGTCGTGGTTACGTTATGCTATCAGCGATAAAATGCCATTTGTAAACTCGCAGGGATTCTGGGATATCCGAGGATACGATTCTCAGGAGACTATGGGACGCTGGGGTTAACACGTTGAGCGCGGCTGGGGTTAACACGTTGAGCCGGTCTCTTGGGACTAGCCGGAGTCGGTTCTTGGGCACTGGCAGTAAAATTTCCGTGTGGCCGGCGTCGGTCCCTGGGGACCGGAACTGGAATTTTCGTTTGGCTTCGGCCCGCGGAACCGACAGTATTAAAGTTAAAAAATAAATATAGTCTCAATGAAATGTGATCAAATTTAGTTTTAAGGAAATGTATTAAAATATTCTAAACAAAAATACGGCTTAGCTCGCTACCGGCTGAACGGAAAGGACAGCAAATTCGGCGCCGCGCTCAACGTGTTACGATCTTGACGTCTATTAAGATGCTTACCATAAGCAGTTTGACACTCCACCATAAGCAGCATCGTCTTGCATAGTGCCGCTGTCGCTCAAGCTGGACAGTATCTGATCGGAGAAAGTGATAATCAGTGATTAATCCCACTTTTTTGTCGATGCTTGATGACCGCTGTATACGTGTCCGAAGACAGAGGTGAGCGGTCTGATGTACCATTTGTACGAGCAGAATATAGGATGTGTGATAGTCTGAGGAGCGATTAGATGAAACAGTCGTTCACCATTAGTCATGCTGCGAGGTATTCTGACTGCTCAAAGGTATGTTGATGAAATTATGCAGTCGACCGTACTGCCTGTGCTAGCTGATGGTCCAGGTTATGTTTTCCGACAGGACAATGCTCGGCCACATACAGCATGACTTTCCAACAATGTCTTCAACATGTCCTTGACTGGCTTGACAGCTGTCGCTCATCAAACATGTTGGGCAAATAAATTCAGCCATGTAGAAATACGAAATACTAAATAAAATTATAGATTTGTATGAATTACAAACAAAAAGACACTCTTCTTTATATTATTATCTGCGCACCGATGATAGCTTGTTAAAATTAATTTTTCCAAAAGCAGTTTAAAGTTCTGGAACTTCAGATTTTTCTGCTCATTTAGCGAAATAAAATTTAAATAGTAAAATAATACTACAAAAGTAAATCCATTATTATCATTAAGAGTGCAAGCCACTTTTATGACCGTTAATATTACAAGCTCGCAAAGTGATCTGAGCTAAACTCTATAAACTAAATTGAAAAACTAATGCTTTCTCCAATTTTATATAGTTTTACCCTGTCCGCCGAAAAATTTCCAGTACCTTCGATTTTTTGAAATTGCTGTAAGGTTTACACAGTTAAGAATTACACAGAGATCGAAACAATTACAGTTACACAACAATCGGGCCAAAATGTCGCTAAGCTTGGCGACAATACTTCGTGCTATTTCGCCAGTTTGGCAAGGCAGCCAAACGTTATAATGTTAACGTTATGATGTTAAATTGGACTAAACCTTGTAGCCGTGTTCTCGTGACGATGCTTCGCCCTCTGAGGCCTTTCTTGTTACAATTTACAGGAGGTACTACAATTTACGCATAGGCTCATTAAAATTATTTACCATATGTACAAAATTCATAGCATTTTCCCTTCCCAAAGACTGCATATCCCGGGCAGTGAGACTCCCGGACAGGTAGCCATAATTACAACTAAGGAAAATCAATAACTGAACATCAACGCAATACTAAAATAATAATTTCAATAAATAACGTACAACAAATCAAACACCAATTCAATAAATAAATGAACGTAATGAACGATTTATACTTAGAATCTGATGACGTAGGGATCCGAACTACATCGCCGTTCAGCTTGGTTATTTCCAAACATCGGCACAGAAATTAGAAGCTCCAAGCTCTTCCTAACTTATTACCTCACCGGTCATGTCCCATATCCAGATTATTTTCTGAAAAGGAATCTCTCCAATAGCGAAAATGGCGTGTGTGGAGTCAAAGGAGGATGCAGACCATTATCTATGCTTCTGCCGTCTCACACATTCGGAAACCCACCAATCTAGATTCTAACTTTAAAAGACTGGAAATTTTCTCTTTCGACTTCCCTGTGGGTACTGCGTTTGACGGTGGAATTGATGCGATTTGCACAGCTCTGTACCAGCTACCATGCCACTTGGAAAAATTCACAAGAGTTGTTATACTCAGTGATTCCCGAGCTGCTCTGTTGGTTATCGTTTCAGATGAAAATCCTATATCGCAGGATATATTGGATTGTCGACATTATCTGCAAAACCTGCTTCACTTGAGAAAACTATAGTCCTCCAGTGGGTTCTTACCCACTGTGGGATTCCAGGTAACGAAAAAGCCGACTTCTTGGCAAAAAAAGGGTGCTTTTATCGGGAATAATATTTCTCGTCCTTTGCCTTTCCATACTGTTAGGGACCTTATTAAAAGATCTATCAATGTACGTGCTCAGGAAGATCTCTATAATCGTGTTTCTCATAAGTCTTGGAAGAATGCTATCCCGAATTTGTGTAATGGCCCAAGGCGTAGAGCGGTCGCTGAATTCCGCCTTGCCACCGGACATGACTGCCTACAATATCATCTTGATAGATTCGATATTAGACTAGAAGAGAAACACGCTAATGTGACAATCAAAATCGTAAAAAACAACCTTATATTTAGCGTAGGTATAATGAAACACTCAATCGATTTCGAGGGCAGCTAAAGGTCCCTCCTCATCAGGAGAAAGAAATACATAGAAAGAAGAAAATAGGAATCATAGAAACACGTGGTGCTTATCAGCACTGCACGTGGTTATAACTAGATTTTTAATCAGAGTTGCACTGGCCGCCTACTTTTACTGAGCCAGGCTGTCTGATCAAGCATAAAGAAATATTAGCGAAGTTAAAATAGGGAGCGAGGGCAAATGCACATTACGCTGAAAATCTGAACTTCAAATAATGGAAAGCAACCACTGAACGGATTTTTATACCCTCTGGTAGTACCAAGTGCGAGGAGGTAACGCCATCTATCGGCAAAAATAATTGAATTAAGACAGTAGAATTTTAAAGGCATTAGGAAGGACTGGATTGGACTTCAAATCATTAACTAAACTTTTTAAATCTTTGTGAATGTGAAAAGCCTCAAGAAAATCCAATTCGCCTATGGAAGAAGCCTTTTGGATGATTTTTGCAGACCCAAAATCAAAATTATGGTTAAAAGTCCAGCTATGATACGCTATTGAAGACTTGTTAATTTCCCCTTTTTTGACATAAGATTCATGTTCCTTGATACGAAACTTCAACGCTCTTTTTGTTTGGCCAATATATCTTAAACCACACTGACATGATATACTATAAATTCCCCAAGAATTCAAGACAGAAACGCAATCTTTTAGAATCGAAGGGTGAATTTTATTAATAGGGGAGAAACCGACTTGAAAATTGAATTTCTGGAGAATCCGTGCAATTTTATAGCTAACAGAAGGATAAAATGGAAGCACGACAAGGTCATTGATATTATTTCTAACAGTGGAATGTCTACTTTGATGGGAATCTGAAAATTTTTTGACGGCTTTATCAATAATCACGGGAGAAAATCCACGGTCAATCGCAACTGCTCTCAAATAATTAAGTTCATTGGTAAGCAAAGATTCAGAGGAACAAACTTTTAGCGCGCGGAAAACATAATAGTAAAAAGAAGCCATTTTTTGCTTAACAGGGTGGCATGACTTGGCATGGGGTGGTAAACAAACTGCAAAGGGTTTACGGTACACAGTGGTGCTAAAATCGGTTTCATTGCGGATTATAAGAATATCGAGGAAGGGGAGGGAATTGTTGGATTCAATTTCAAGAGTGAATTGGATGGCTGGATCAGTTGAATTCATAATAGATAGAATCTCGGATAAATCCTCTTTATAACCGTCAAAAAGTGCGAAAGTGTCGTCAACATACCGAATCCAAAGACGAAAAGATAATTTATCAAATAATTTCATCTCAAAATAGTGCATATAAATGTCAGCAAGTACCGGACTGAGAGGATTACCCATAGCCAATCCTTCAACTTGACGAAAATATGCATTTTGGAAAACAAAGTGGGTTTGACTTAGAGAAACTTTAGTAAGCGAAACCAACTCATTAATTTCAGTATGTGTGAAGTGAAATTCCCGAAGCCTAGTTTCAAGACAATTTAGTGCTCCTTCGACCGGAACATTAGTAAACAATGATTTGACATCAAATGAAACCATAATGGAACGAAGTGGGGAAATATTTTTAAGTTTATCAATGACTTCAACAGAATTTTTTACAGTGTGAATATTGTTATCAAGTAGAGGAGAAAATCTGGAAACTAAATATTTGGCCAAAGGATATGAAGCAGTGCCTATGTTGGAAACAATTGGTCGAAAAGGAATACCGGTTTTGTGGACTTTTGGAAGAGCATAAAGTCTAGCGCAATTAGTAATAGGCGGAATAAGTGATTTCTTCAACTGAGTTGGCAGAATGTGGGAAGATTTAATAGCACTTTTTACTTTCATGAGGTCCGAAGTTGAAGGATCTTTAGGGATCGAGCAGTATGGGCCTTCATTTATCAATTTAGAGACTCCAGTAATATATGTGTGTTTGTCCATAACAACGATCTGTCCGCCCTTATCAGCTTTAGAGATAATGATATTAGTATCAGAATGAATTTCACGTAAGATCTCATTTTCCTTTTTGCTAAGATTAGAACCCAAAGATTTATTGTTAAAATTAACGTTATGAGTAATTAGGTGGCGGATTGTATCCTTCTGCGTTTCGGAAATTTTGGAGAATTTAAAGGCTTTCTCTATAGGGGCGATGATTTGAGGAATTGAAGGTTTAGATGTCTTAGAAAAGTTGAAATTATATTTTAATACTTTTAACTGATCCTCCGAAAGATTCCTATTGGAGATATTAACGATGGAGTTAACGTTTACAGTGGGAAGATCAGCTAGATAATTGGGACTATCCGACTGGTGTGTGAGTTTTTGAAGGTTTAGATGTCTTAGAAAAGTTGAAATTATATTTTAATACTTTTAACTGATCCTTCGAAAGATTCCCAAAAACTCACACACCAGTCGGATAGTCCCAATTATCTAGCTGATCTTCCCACTGTAAACGTTAACTCCATCGTTAATATCTCCAATAGGAATCTTTCGGAGGATCAGTTAAAAGTATTAAAATATAATTTCAACTTTTCTAAGACATCTAAACCTTCAATTCCTCAAATCATCGCCCCTATAGAGAAAGCCTTTAAATTCTCCAAAATTTCCGAAACGCAGAAGGATACAATCCGCCACCTAATTACTCATAACGTTAATTTTAACAATAAATCTTTGGGTTCTAATCTTAGCAAAAAGGAAAATGAGATCTTACGTGAAATTCATTCTGATACTAATATCATTATCTCTAAAGCTGATAAGGGCGGACAGATCGTTGTTATGGACAAACACACATATATTACTGGAGTCTCTAAATTGATAAATGAAGGCCCATACTGCTCGATCCCTAAAGATCCTTCAACTTCGGACCTCATGAAAGTAAAAAGTGCTATTAAATCTTCCCACATTCTGCCAACTCAGTTGAAGAAATCACTTATTCCGCCTATTACTAATTGCGCTAGACTTTATGCTCTTCCAAAAGTCCACAAAACCGGTATTCCTTTTCGACCAATTGTTTCCAACATAGGCACTGCTTCATATCCTTTGGCCAAATATTTAGTTTCCAGATTTTCTCCTCTACTTGATAACAATATTCACACTGTAAAAAATTCTGTTGAAGTCATTGATAAACTTAAAAATATTTCCCCACTTCGTTCCATTATGGTTTCATTTGATGTCAAATCATTGTTTACTAATGTTCCGGTCGAAGGAGCACTAAATTGTCTTGAAACTAGGCTTCGGGAATTTCACTTCACACATACTGAAATTAATGAGTTGGTTTCGCTTACTAAAGTTTCTCTAAGTCAAACCCACTTTGTTTTCCAAAATGCATATTTTCGTCAAGTTGAAGGATTGGCTATGGGTAATCCTCTCAGTCCGGTACTTGCTGACATTTATATGCACTATTTTGAGATGAAATTATTTGATAAATTATCTTTTCGTCTTTGGATTCGGTATGTTGACGACACTTTCGCACTTTTTGACGGTTATAAAGAGGATTTATCCGAGATTCTATCTATTATGAATTCAACTGATCCAGCCATCCAATTCACTCTTGAAATTGAATCCAACAATTCCCTCCCCTTCCTCGATATTCTTATAATCCGCAATGAAACCGATTTTAGCACCACTGTGTACCGTAAACCCTTTGCAGTTTGTTTACCACCCCATGCCAAGTCATGCCACCCTGTTAAGCAAAAAATGGCTTCTTTTTACTATTATGTTTTCCGCGCGCTAAAAGTTTGTTCCTCTGAATCTTTGCTTACCAATGAACTTAATTATTTGAGAGCAGTTGCGATTGACCGTGGATTTTCTCCCGTGATTATTGATAAAGCCGTCAAAAAATTTTCAGATTCCCATCAAAGTAGACATTCCACTGTTAGAAATAATATCAATGACCTTGTCGTGCTTCCATTTTATCCTTCTGTTAGCTATAAAATTGCACGGATTCTCCAGAAATTCAATTTTCAAGTCGGTTTCTCCCCTATTAATAAAATTCACCCTTCGATTCTAAAAGATTGCGTTTCTGTCTTGAATTCTTGGGGAATTTATAGTATATCATGTCAGTGTGGTTTAAGATATATTGGCCAAACAAAAAGAGCGTTGAAGTTTCGTATCAAGGAACATGAATCTTATGTCAAAAAAGGGGAAATTAACAAGTCTTCAATAGCGTATCATAGCTGGACTTTTAACCATAATTTTGATTTTGGGTCTGCAAAAATCATCCAAAAGGCTTCTTCCATAGGCGAATTGGATTTTCTTGAGGCTTTTCACATTCACAAAGATTTAAAAAGTTTAGTTAATGATTTGAAGTCCAATCCAGTCCTTCCTAATGCCTTTAAAATTCTACTGTCTTAATTCAATTATTTTTGCCGATAGATGGCGTTACCTCCTCGCACTTGGTACTACCAGAGGGTATAAAAATCCGTTCAGTGGTTGCTTTCCATTATTTGAAGTTCAGATTTTCAGCGTAATGTGCATTTGCCCTCGCTCCCTATTTTAACTTCGCTAATATTTCTTTATGCTTGATCAGACAGCCTGGCTCAGTAAAAGTAGGCGGCCAGTGCAACTCTGATTAAAAATCTAGTTATAACCACGTGCAGTGCTGATAAGCACCACGTGTTTCTATGATTCCTATTTTCTTCTTTCTATGTATTTCTTTCTCCTGATGAGGAGGGACCTTTAGCTGCCCTCGAAATCGATTGAGTGTTTCATTATACCTACGCTAAATATAAGGTTGTTTTTTACGATTTTGAGATTCGATATTGTTCCTTCTCCGATATGCACTCCATGCAGCTCTGGAGAGGTGATGGATGCCGCACATCTATCCCACTGTCCTGATCTTCTCAAAACTTTTCTCGCCGCGCGTTACTGGGAACTGGGAGGCAAGAGATATGTTAGATTAATGGACTATGTTACAGCTGGTTTTTTTTTTCATTGTGATGTTGTATTCTATATATTTTTGCCTTCTGCTGTAACTGTTCATAATCTGCCATTTTGGAGGGGAAAAATAATAAAAAAAAAAACCTTTAAAAGACTGGTGATAGCTCAACACAACCTACATCCAAAAATTATGTTAAGTATACAAAAGCTCGGTGCTTTAGGACTGGACCTATGCCGAAGCACAAGTTATATCCGAAAACGATAAAGCCGAAACGAAAGAGCAATGTATAGGTTACACACCAATAATTTAATCCGTGCTAGAATAACAATTTCCATACTGCTCCAAAATACCTAACTTATTAAGCTGAGACCATGAGCTTTATTTATAAATTTTGGACTGAAAGATCTGAGGTCAGATCTGATTACCTGTAACAAATGTCACATAACAAGATTCCAACTAACAAAATATTAGCAAAATGAAATCGCATATGTATTTCCATAAAAATGCAAAATTTCCCGTACAACGATCTCCAAAATATCAGCTCTACGATATTTACGTAATCCAATATTTTAATGAGTATTCTAAACAGTTTGTGTAATTTATGTAACTTTGTATGTAATTTTATATTATTATCTTCTTATATTTAAATTAACAACTCCGATGTATAACTTCAGTATTACTCAGAAATAGCATATACTTAGTTCAAGTATTTCATACTCTAGCTCGTTAGTGTATCTTCTTATCTCATTGGGCCAATACCTGTTTGATTCGATAGTGAAGTTTTAGGAGCTCCCATGCACGTTTACTTGTTTACCTGTTCAGGATTGTGTAAGGACCGTCCGAGGGTGACTGTAGTTTAGGAGAAACTCCTTTCCTTCGAATTGGATTCCATAACCACACTTTGTCATTTTTGTTAAATTGATGTCCTGTAGCTCTCGTGTCGAACTGGGCCTTCATCTTCTCCGTCACTTGCTGTCGAGCAAAATTGAACATGATTTGAAACCGTGCCTGGAGAATGGCACCTCAGGCGATCCGAAGAGCAATCAAACAATAAATCACGAAGGTGACGACAAAAGAGCGTCTGAGATCGAGATAGCACTACGGTGGGCCAGTTAACGTGTGGTCCCAGTACTGTTGATTTCTGGAAAGAATTAGCGAGTGGTTACTAAAGGTAATTCGGTCAAACCTCTTTACCATGGCTGTGGGTGTAAAGTATTCCTTTGGGTTTTGTCTATGCCGAGTAAATTATAAAGGTCTTTTATTATAGTTGAGATAAAATTTCTTCCTTCAGAGTTCATACATCAAGGAACAAAAATGGAATTTGTCGCTCGTTCCTTTGTAATCTGGATAATTCATTGGTTGGATAAGACTTCTTATGGTGGTCGGCAGAAACGCAACACAGATGTTTTCCATGTTTCTTAGCCCATTCTTTTATATATTAGTAGCCAGCTTATTTTCTTCTTATCCCATTTCATATATTTTTATCTCACAGGCCTAAATTTCGGATTTAAATTTAGATCTTCGAAAGTACCTTTATTTTGATATTGGCAGTTATGAGGGATTTTATAGTACTTGATTTAAAATCACCATGTTTCCCAATTGATCAATCTCAAAACATTACATTTTTAGTCGTATTTATAGGAACCGACAGAGAAATCTTTATTTAATATCTGGTATGGTGACTTCGGACAGAATACGGGATCTTCACACAGTTTAGTGAATTGCTTTGGAATTTCACGCCAGTCTTTAGAATGTGCATTATTTAGATCCTGACAGATATCAGGCTCGGTGCAGTTTTCTTATCCAATGCATGCTTAGTAGGACTGAAGTGTGTTGAATAGACTGTTCAGTCCACTTCTGTTTCCGAAAATTCTGAGAACAGCGTTATTAGTCATTACCAAAACGTCTGGGCCAATAGCATCCCTAAACAGCCTTACATACGATTCCAAGACGTCGTTCATATATTTGATGTATGAATATGTTTGATGATTCCACTGCAAACCATGCAACTGCTTCCCTGGATTTGTATGAACAAGGTAAGGCAAGTTTCGTGTTCCTGGTTCTTTCCAGTTGCCTAGAGCTGCAATTCAGGTTTTTACCTGGAGTCGTTAATAAACAGTGCAAGCTCCCATTCCTCTTGGCTGTACAGAGTATGATGAGGGTACCATGTTAAAGGGATAGCTATAGAAGATGGAGGGAGTGAGACGCAAACTATCCGTGTTTCAAGCATAACGTCAAACTTCATGCAGCGATAGAACAGATGATTGGAATTTTCGGTGTCACCAAATCTTTTTCAATCGCTTCGACAACGAAAGCAAATGTTCTTCGGATTAAATTGTTAACACTGCAGATCTTTGATGACGCTGTCTATTAATTGAATGATTGCGGTTTGAAGTGACTGAAATGTATATTGAGATTTTGCGCCACCTCTATGTGCGTACGAATGAAGTGCGAGTTTTGTCTTTTATTTGACAGCTTATGATAAATAATAATCCTCAAAATCTAAATTTAAACATTCAGATTTCAGTATTAGTGCCTTGCGGAACATGTTAGCTGCGTACGTTTGAGCGTTAAAGTACTGAGGGGAAGAAGGTCCGGTTTTAATTTAGTTTCCACATAATCTAGATATTCGTTTATAAACTTAACCACTAATAACAATTTTCTTTTTCAGATTGCTGAAGAGTGGAAGAAAAAAAAAAAAACTTACTTTACATGCAGAGCTCTTGAAGCGAGAACCTCCTTTGGGTAGGGTAGATTTCATCTGTATAGAAGAGGGTATGTTCGTTCCTTTATAGGACGTATTGTTGTTCAAAGTGATGATGGAAGCTGGAGAAAAAATAAGAATTGTACACGCCACGTAGGGAAAGTATGAAAGATAAGGAAAGGGTACAAGAAGCGGTTTAAGCTGAAGTACCTAAGAGAATTAATTTTTTCCGGGGCCCCAGAGACAGGCTGGCAAGAGACTTCGCTTCTACAGAGAGATCTCAAGTTCTATCCTCGGTAAGTAAGTGACATTGAATTATAACTGTTAGATGTAAAATAATGTGTGATATGAATATGTTGAATTATAATTGTAAAAAAGTAATGTAAATGTATGAGGGCGGGAGCTGTAATAACGAGATTTGTCGTAAGTTATAGGTTCGACGAAAGAGAAAGCCGAGAAAAGAAAAGGGGCCCCCTAACTAGAAGAACGAAGATAGGAAATGGAAGGAGAGAAGAAAATATCCGGGTGGCACATGAAATAGCCCCGAAAAAGAGAAAAGAAGGAGATTAATTTGGGAGGAAAACGGTGCCACCCGGGAAGGGGCTATTGTAAAATTTTTCCATCTCCAGAAATGCATGTCGTAAACTTTAGATTTTGTTTTGAAGTTTATTTCTAGTACAAATGTTGTTATAGTCATCTGGTGTGTACAAGTAAAAATAAATTTCTTTTACGGTTTTATGAGTCTTTATTGTTTATGTTTGGTGTTGGTGTATTTAATTATGGCAAAGCACACGAGGGCTATCTGCCTAAGGGGAGGGATGCCTTCGTGGAGGACTTTCTAAGGGAGACTGGCTCGTATACACTTGTTTATGTTTGAGTATTCATCAAGATATTTTTTCCCGTCTAAAAGTCAGTTTATCTCAGCGTTTAAAAATCAGTTCATCAAGATAATTTTTGGCGTTTACAAATCAGTTCATCTCGGCGTTTAAAAGTCAGTTCGTCAAGATATTTTTTTGCCGTTTAAAAATCAGTTCATCAAGGTATTGTTTCGCCGTTTAAAAGTCAGTTCATCAATATATTATTTTTCCGTTTAAAAATCAGTTCATCTCGGCGTTTAAAAGTCAGTTCGTCAAGATATTTTTTTGCCGTTTAAAAATCAGTTCAAGATATTTTTTTGCCGTTTAAAAATCAGTTCATCAAGGTATTGTTTCGCCGTTTAAAAGTCAGTTCATCAATATATTATTTTTCCGTTTAAAAATCAGTTCATCTCGGCGTTTAAAAGTCAGTTCATCAAGATATTTTTTTGCCATTTAAAAATCAATTCATCTCGGCGTTAAAAAGTTAGTTCATCAATATATTTTTTTTGCCGTTTAAAAATCAGTTCATCAACATTTTTTTTTCTGTTTAAAAATCAGTTCATCTCCGTATTTAAAAGTCAGTTCATCAAGATATTTTTGTGGCGTTTAGAAATCAGGTCATCGTCGTTTAAAAATTTTACACATTTGCCTCTAATTTCTTTAGAATATATTAACTTGCTTTATTTATGCAAGTAATTATAAATTAATTTATGAACTCGAAATATTTACATTTTTCCTATAATTCAATTCATTCTTCACAAAATCCAGCTCTTTTGTATATTGTTAACCCTCTGGCCTATAACGGCCTATCCCGAGTCTGTCTCGTGATAAAGAATTTGTGCCATAAGCAAAAGCTACGAGTCTGACTCGTGGTGAGGAATTTGTGTATAAAATGCCAAGCAATTGGAGTTATTCTACATCGAATATTTTTCATTTCATTGTAACGTATTTTGTTTTTTTCAGTTGTTTCTGACGAAACTGGGTGATCTGTTACTTCCTCGTATAGCTCCGTTACGTTCACACGTTTTCAGGTATAATTTCGTATAAAGAATTAAAAAACTCTTATATCCATCATGCCAAACTCTCACACCATCATGCAATTATTTTTCTCAACTGATTATGATTACACCCTAGACTTCTTAAAATGATTATTTGTACCTCAACATTGTTTATTATTTCACAATTCCTTTCGTTACACGAAAATATATATGTCATGAAAGGTTTAATCTTTGGATCATGGTAACTTGGAGATTTTTTGGCGAAAATTTGGCGACCAACCCTGCTACAGCAAGCTGCTAGTTTTGTTCTGGACGCCATTTTGTTTTCACGAAGTAAAGGCAATTTTTTTTTTTACTCAACATTTTTTTCCAACAATCTGCTAGCCGAATTTCGCTTATGCTAGAACTTTTATGGAACAAAAGTGCTTAATCATGACGAAGATTAGGTGCGAAATTGGGAGAAAGTGCAGAATCGCCCACTGCTTGCCGCGTTTTTAATAATTGCACATACACGGTATCATCCATGTATACGTCGACCTATTTTCACTTTAAAAAAATCCCAGAATTGCACAAAAATGGCATTGCGCACACTGTTGACTTTATCCATGTACATTGCTAAAGTCCTAGCTAGTAACCTTTATCGCCTTACCAAAATGTCGCCAAACTACCTGCTACCATATTCCAAAGATTAGCCCATGAAAGTATACATTTTGCACCAGTTCGGATATACGGATGAACAGTTGAAAGGCACAGCGCGGGACCGACTTTCTTGTTTTCTATAGCTCCCGTAATTGGCAGATATCGTGTAAGCCAAGGGGTTAAGGAAATTTAATGATTAAAACAAATTACCTTTGTAAGCATATTGAGGTCTTCCATTTATTACGAAACATTTATTAAGAGCATCCGCTGTCTAATGTTATCTGATAATTACTGACGTTCGTGCAAATCATGATATTCAGAAATATATCTCCAATGAACTTTATCTTATGAGCTTTATTTTTTATGAACGTTACGTTACTTCTATACTGAACTTCTAAAAATAAGATTTAAAGAACTCTGCGGATTTCTATGAATGAAATTTTTTTATGAATTTTTTCAGAATTTCTACACCTTTTAACTAAAAGCATTCTTACTCTTTAAAAATCATCTAAATTTTGAATGTTAGGAGGCATGTCTCCCCCCACCCAAAATTAAATTACGCGATTATACATTCCAAACAAAAGCTAAACTGAGCAGATACAATATCTGCTTTTTGGAGAACCAAAATACACGTAAACACAGTTTGCGACACCAAAGAACTTGAATGGGATCTCTCATTCCATTCAAGGTGCTTGGATAAGCTATTCACACAGATCTCTGTTCAAAACTGTTCAGAGCTCAAATTGTGCCGGAGCCCATCGGAGGTCAGCTCCGGTACTTCTTAGTTTTGGGGATAAATTCTAATTTTAGCCGGAGTGCACCGCAGCCCTAAATAAGAAGGGTTCACTTCTTTTATATAACTGAACAACAATTTCAGTAGAAATGGAATCTCGAAAAATTTTTTTAGCAATAAAATTATATTAAAAATGGATCATTAAATTTTAATATACCTCTTTGCGTTTAATTTAATTACTTTAATCCTTAATTATTCAATGAATAAACAATATTAAATTAACTATGAATTCAATAATAATTATCAATTAAATAATTATTAATAAATATTCATTGTTAACATCCATTCTACAATTACATAATTATTAATTAACTATTCAGTTTTTAAATTGTTAATGATTTTAATAGTCATTTTATTCCTTTATTTGCTCTTGGTTTCTCTTTCCTGCCGGTCTTCTATAGGGCTCCGGTACTTCTACTTTTAGAAATTAAGCCCTGAATCTGATGTTATGGCGGAAATTTTTGCTATTTAAGAAAAGAAGAGCTTGGGAAGAATAAAATTTTCTACATTCATAAAATACATAAGGCATTTCCAAGCAATAAAAATAAATAAATATATAAAATAAAAATACCACCATCAACCCAAATACATCCTTAATTCTAAATTAAGGATGAAATGCAACCTTATCTACATCTCTTCTTAGAACAGTAGGATTTCCTGAACCAGTTTCATGAAGAAATAATAAATGTAAAACAACAAAAACAAAATTACAAACTGAAAAATTAAATGAAAAGCAAAAAGAATTCGAGTCAAAGTAGAATTCCCTGTTGCAAATCTATGTCAAACTCGCTCTACTAATATTACTCCAACATAAGGCACAGCAGACACAAGTTATTCATCGTTTAGGAAATGAAAATTTTGTATCGTTATCAGTTTGTTTTAGTTCGGTGTTTAAAATGCTTATTAAGTCCTTTCTTGTGAGGGGAGGAGGGGATTTTGCATTCCTTAGGTCTTTTGCAGAATTTTCGAACGTTATTTAGAATTTAACAAATATTCGAGAAACAGCTAATCCACTGAATATATCTTTCCATGCCTAAATAATTTTTATAATGCCAGGAGAAGTAGCAGTTAAAATTAAATACGCAATAACAAGACTAATCTGGATATCAAGTACCAGTTCAGGCATCATATTTCAAAGCCCAACACAGCAAGCCCACACCAATTCGGTTTCTTCTCCAATAAAAGCACTGTACCTGCAATCAATGAAGTTCTACAGCAGATGAAAAAATAAAGTGCAGAATCAGGACTCGGCTTTGATGTGCCTACACATCCAAAAAACGTTCGATTCGTGCTGCTGGCCGGAGGTTCTAGGAACATTAAAAAATATAAACTGTCCAAAAAACAACTATGAAAGTGTTCAAAATTACTTCACTAACAAGCGCAGTGTAATTATAACTAACAACCACGGTATGACTGAAAATATCAGAGTCTGTCCACAGGCCTCATGCCTAAGTGCAGATTTTTAGAATCTGGAATTTGACAAAATCACTAAGCAAAAATGGCCTTAACACTCTGAGCATAGCTTTCATGGACGATGTGGCTTTTGTTATGAGTGATAGTTCGAGAGCCGAGTTACAAAGAAATGTAAGCAACACAGTAGAAAATTGCAATTCTCTACGAAAACAGTGAAAGTTAATAATTTCTCAAGAAAACTCCCACCCCTTAATTGTTCACAGACCCTCATAAAACGTAGCAAGACTTCCACGATTCGAAATCGAAGGAAGCAGAATGAAAATAGTTAACTCCCTAAAATACTTAACCCTTTCCAAGCACGCTACCTTTTAAAGTTGGAGTTTTGATTTAAAAAAAAGGTAGGCAGTCTAATTAGGCCTAGAGGAGTACACAAGTAAAGTTTTCTGAAGATAGCACTTATCGTTTAATTTTGAGGATGTGCCCAAAGGGGCACACTGATTGAATAGAGCTTCGAAAAGAGTGCTGAAACGAGCACTGTTCTCAATGAACTGACCGATGAGATACGGAGAAACAAAGAATACAGACTCTCAGTTGTCCTACATTATCGGTGAGCCCGGTCTGGGTACACTTAGGGTTCGCCGTTTGATTTTAGACAAGATTTCAAGGTAAAAATTTAAAACTAATATATAGAATAAGGTGATTAGCATACAGCGGAAAAAATAACATAGAAATTTCTTTTCAAACAATTCCTTTTATACCCTAAAATAAATATGGAAAATTTCTTTGAAAAATGAGGGTCTTAAAAAACTAAACATGGCTAAAATATACGGACTGGTTTGTGTTGAGCTGCCATCTACTTTAAATAAAGAAGGTTCAGAGTAACCTATGAATTCTTTTTCATTCAATTTTTCTGTGCGTACAGAAGGAAATTTTTAGGTGTGCCCGGACCGGACACACTGTGCCGCAAAGGGTTAAGCATCATCGTGCATGAAAAGCTTCTGAAAAAAAAGTTCCACTTATACTATTCCAATCGGAATCAGTACAGCTTCTGGAAGCAATAAAATACACGACAAACGGAGAAAATACTTCAAAAAAAAATGTATACCAACATTTAACACTGCATCGACTATTCTTAACACATGCTGCTTTTAAAATTATTGTAATTTTCCTGTTGAATTGCATATAGCATAAGTTCGAAAAAAAATTAAACTTAAAAGGTATTTTCTCCCTCCTTTCTGCATACCTTCGTGGTCTGACGGTTGGCATATCTCGCAAGTGCACATCTATGTAGCCACCGAAGGAGTTGGCTTCTAGGTTGGACCAATGGGCATCCAGTTATATTTCTGTCATATCAACATGACCTTTCACGTGCTTAAAGATTTAAGCAAGATGGTTGAAAATATTTTGCCACGCAATTTTCTGTACAAAATAATTAAAGCTTCCCCGATTTCTTCTGAAACTTTTCATTGCGTAATTAGATCAAATCTAAGCAATTGTGAGGATTTCACTACCCGATTGAAAGAATTTGAAAACAATACAAACACATGCTGGATACAGCTCAAAAATATCCATGTGATATTAGTCAATAAGTGGTAAATAAGATGAAATATGTGAAGAAAGAAATATGTGATAAACATCTGAGCTCAAATGCTATCTTTAGATAAAACTATGCATAAGAGAAAAATATTTACACCAATTATATACGTAAATAGAAGTCCGCACATTTTATTGAGGTCTGTCTGTAATAATAGCCAATGCAGAATTTTATTCAAAGTGACCATTACTAATTTGCATTCGTATATATTTATTGTATTAAATTTCACATTTAATAACTGTTATTCTTAAATGCACTGCCTAAACAAGAAATACTCATCAAACAAAATGAATTAATCTTATCCACAACGAATATATTCAGTTTATTCACATATAATGGATATAATCAGATCATACACAATATGTATTCTGAATCTTGTAGGGTTTATATTTATTTTAAGTAACATTTATTTTAAGTTTAAACTATCTTTCCTGCCAAGCCTTACTTTCCCCTGGAACTGCCAATGCCAGAGTATGTAAATTTTAGTAGAACGCGCAAGGATTCAAATTATCAGCGGAAGTATTCTGAGTTAAATAGAAAGGAAACGAGTTCGAAGTGTGCTGTTCGTACTTCACGAGCGCGGAGGTAGTTAGCCAGAAATTGAAGAACCCCGCGTTTAGGCCTGTGTGCTTGCCTCGGAGAATTGTTAATCGTTCAAAGTGATATTCAAAGTTTGCTGAATTAGCAGCGGTATTCTAAAACGCGGTGAGGTTAGTTACTTTTAGAGAGCCTCGTAGTTAGAGTCTTGTTATTATTTCTTTTCAGGTTCTTATTTTTATTTTACCGCCGGGTCGGAGTAATTTGTGAGCGTCAAGAGCACGCAATTGTAAATTCTTAAGTTGAATAAAAAGGGACTTAAACCCTTAGCAAGACTCTGTCTATTTTCCAGTTTCAACAGTCACCTCTTGGTTGCGTGCAGGTTGGAGGCGCGCAACTCTACAATCTTACACTTTAAAATTCAAAAGAATGCTAGCGCTGAAATAAAAAATCTGATGTCATGACTTCCTTGCACAGAATATTAAACTATACGCATTTATTCTTGAATTTCATTTAAATTGATTGGATTGAATTAAATCTACTTCGTCGACAGCTCATAAACCACAATAAAATAAATGCACTCTTTAAAATTCACTATATTTGTTTACTATAACGACACTCTGAATACACAAAATTTATATCATTTGAAGAATTATCGTTGCCACATGTTCTATTCAAATACTATAATAAAGCTAAAACGATGTATGAAAGAAATTAAGCAAACAAAACAGAAAAGAACAGTTTTTCACAGACGATTTAGTATTTCTCATTTAATTAATTCAGCTCTCACTTCGCGACAAGGCAAAAATACATAAAAACCCAAAATATCTGCATCAAAAATTACGAAGTAAATATTAAACACTTATTTCCTCGAAAAAATTCCAGAAAGGATTAAGCATGATTTAATTCGCAATAATAAATGAAGGCGTTATTTTTGTGTTGCGAAGCTTAGTCTCTCTAGATTGGCAACAAATGTACAATTCTCCTGTTTCAAATTTAAACAAATATGTCCGCCATGTTATTTAAAACTTAACCGCACTTGAACAGCTTTTAAATTGTCGATAATTGTACAAAAATTGCTTCCAGAATTACGAAAGGCATAAAAACCTTAACCGAAAGATAAAAACAACATAATTCAATCATTTTTAAAGCAAAAACATGGGAAAAAATTACCCCGACAGGGGTGCGAAAAAAATTGCCCCAACTGGGTGGAAAAAATGCCCCAACTGGGGTGGGGAAAAAATTGCCCCAACTGGGGTGGGAAAAAATTTCCCCAACTGGGCTGGGAAAAATTGCCCCAACTGAGGTGGGAAAAAAATTGCCCCAACTATTGTGGGGAAAAATTGCCCCAACTGGCGTGGGAAAAATTGCCCAAAGTAAGGTGGGAAAAAATTGCCCCAAGTAAGGTGGGAAAAAATTGCCCCAACTGGGGTGGGAAAAAATTGCCCCAAATACTTTTTCCCCTTCGCAATAAAGGAAATGCTTGATAATTTTAGCTGGTCATAACGAACACAAGAGATACTAAACATGCAAATCTAATAAAACTTTCGTTTTAATATGCCTTTCACAAAATATACAACAAAATCGTAAATTTGGATGTCAAAAATGTATTGCCAAAGATCATACAACAAAATGAGGAAACAAAATTTAATATTTTGTGTTTATACCTTTTGCACTCATAGCGGCTTGTAATCTATTTAAAACCAAAGTCCTGATGGAAATTCTGTGACACTCGTGCAGGAGTACCACTCCTCATTATACAAGTTCATTATTACGAAATTTTATGTTTACTGACTTCTATGTCCAATTTGTGCCATAAATTTTAAATTGAATTTATGTCGGACGATTCAGGTAGTATCTATAACTCGCGAGTAACGATTGCCAGGTCAAGTTCACTATACCTTTAGATACACCATCCAAAATTCGTCTGATAAATTAACATGAATGAGGTTTAACAAAATCTAATCACTTTCTCCTATTTATTTCTGAAATGAAAGGTTTCTTTCTAGCTGCCCTTACGTAATAACTTCCTCCATGTCAGCCATTCCGTACAGTCTGTACACTAAAAGTTTGATGTGAAGTATTAGCAACATCTTTGGCCAACTGCATATAATGAAGAAATTTATTTCTTGACCTCTTTGATAATGCAAAGTTTTCCCTTGTAGAAAACATTTGGAAGTCGTCCACTTTTAATTTTATTTTCTGTCGATAATGCCTCTTTGAACTTTTTGACAAAATAATCTGTGATTCGAACTGTGTAATCCTCAGATTATTGCTAAACTCCTAGCTAGTAAGCTTTATCGCCTTACCAAAATATAGCCAAACTACCTGTTACCATATTCTTAAGATTAGCCAAAAAATTGCCCCAACAGGATTGGGAATGGGAAAAAATTGCCCCAACTGGGGTGGGAAAAAATTGACTCAACTGGGGTGGGAAAAAATTGATCCAACTGACGTGGAAAAAAATCGCCACCACTGGGGTGGGAAAAAATTGCCCCAACTAGGGTGGGAAAAAATTGCCCCAACTGGGGTGGGAAAAAAATTGCCCCAACTAGGGTGGGAAAAAATTGCCCCAACTAGGGTGGGAAAAAATAGGCCCAACTGGGGTGGGAAAAAAATTGCCCCATATGGGGTGAGAAAAAAATTTCCCCAACTGGGGTGGGAAAAAATTGCCCTAACTAGGGTGGGAAAAATTGCCCCAACTGGGGTGGGAAAAAAATTGCCCCAACTAGTGTGGGAAAAATTGCCCCAACTAGTGTGGGAAAAAAATAGCCCCAACTGGGACGGGAAAAAATTGCCCCAAATGGGGTGGGAAAAAATTGCCCCAACTAAGGTGGGAAAAAAATTGCCACAACTACTTTTCCCCCTTCGCAATAAAGGAAATGCTTCATAATTTTAGCTGGTCATAAGGAACACAAGAGATAATAAACATGCAAATCTAGTAAAACTTTCGTTTTGATATGCCTTTCACAAAATATACAACAAAATCGTAAATTTGGATGTCAAAAATGTATTGCCAAAGATCATACAAAAAAATGAGGAAACAAAATTTAATATTTTGTGTTTATACCTTTTGCACTCATAACTTTCTCATAGAGAAAACCGAAGTTCTGGTTGTTGAGAAGGTTCTATTGGGAAAAACCCATAGTCCTGATGGAAATTCTGTGACACTCGTGCAGGAGTACCACTCCTTATTATACAAGTTCATTATTACGAAATTTATGATTACTGACTTCTAGGTCCAATTTGTGCCATAAATTTTAAATTGAATTTATGTCGGACGATTCAGGTGGTATCTTTAACTCGCGAGTAACGATTGCCAGGTTAAGTTCACTATACCTTTAGGGTCCCCACCGGGAGTCGACGTAGAGAACTCTGCGAAGCTACTGGCTAGGATCTGTACCTAGGCAGTCTCGGCCACGGGGGTATATCATTTTTGAACTTGGCGGTTCCAGAACCCCTGAGGGAAGACTGTTTGTACGGTTGGACCAAAGGGGGGAAAGGCTATAGGCCACTGGGCAGGTAGCGTCGCTTGCGAGCCATGGTATTGGTAGCGGTAATGTGGTGGCTATTCGACTACGACTCTGGTATTCCATGTCAAACCTTCTGCTTAGTGGACTGCCCGGTAGTACTGGTAGGGGCGCAACCGACCGGTAGAGCGGCCAAGATTATAGGACCACACCTCATGGTGGTCTCGGTTCGCGGGGAGTGGTGACCCCGTTGACCCGTTCAGACGTGAGGAATGAGAGCAACTTTTTGATCCGTCGCCCGTAAGTGTGGGACGAGGGGGCGGTGTATCGTTACATTTCTAAGCTCTTCGTGGGCACTTTAGTCTGTTAAACCACCTCCCGCCTGATACGGAGACATTGACGGTGACAGACCCGGTAGTACGGTTGGAAGGCGACTGTGGAACCGGTAAATTTAAATACCTTTAGGGTCACCATCCAAAATTTGTCTGATAAATTAAAATGAATGAAGTTTAACAAAATCTAATCACTTTCTCCTATTTATTTCTGAAATGAAAGGTTTCTTTCTAGCTGCCCTTACGTAATAACTTCCTCCATGTCAGCCGTTCCGTAGAGTCTGTACACTAAAAGTTTGATGTGAAGTATTAGCAACATCTTTGGCCAACTGCATATAATGAAGAAATTTATTTCTTAACCTCTTTGATAATGCAAAGTTTTCTCTTGTAGAAAACATTTGGAAGTCGTCCACTTTTAATTTTATTTTCTGTCGATAATGTCTCTTTGAACTTTTTGACAACACTTCTAACAGTTCTAACACTTCTCATGTCCAGTTGTATTCTTGGTGAATCTTTACATTATGGTAACTTGGCGATTTTTTGGCGAAAATTTGGCGACCAACCCTACTACAGCAACCTTCTAGTTTTTTGACGCCATTTTGTTTTCCCGAAGTAAAGCCAATTTTTTTAACTCAACATTTTTTTCCAACAATCTACTAGCCGAATTACGCTTATACTAGAACTTTTATGGAACAAAAATGCTTAATCATGACGAAGATTAGGTGCGAAATTGGGAGATAGTGAAGAATAGCAAACTGCTTGCCGCGTATTTAAGAATTGCTCATACACAGCATCCATGTACACGTCGACCTATTTTCACTTAAAAAAACCCAGAATCGCACAAAAATGGCATTGCGCACACACTTGACTTTATCTATCGACCTATTTTCACTTAAAAAGTCAAAGAAAATTGAGAAAAATCCAACTCTTCTTACTCTTGTAAAAAGTGCCAAACAAATAAATGGGCGATCCTGCACTTTAGCACCAAAATTGTTTCTAAGTATTATTAGCTAAGAAATCACGACCGGAATTTTCCGGAAAAAGTCACGTTACATGTCTCATGAACATTCATTTCTCTGAGACAAAATAATTTGTGATTTGAACTGTGTAATCCTCAGATTATTGCTAAACTCCTAGCTAGTAAGCTTTATCGCCTTACCAAAATATAGCGAAACTACCTGTTACCATATTCTTAAGATTAGCCAAAAAATTGCCCCAACAGGATTGGGAATGGTAAAAAAATTGCCCCAACTGGGGTGGGAAAAATTGACCCAACTGGGTTGGGAACAAATTTTATCCAACTCACGTGGGAAAAAATTGCCACAACTGGGGTGGGAAAAAAATTGCCCCAACTAGGGTGGAAAAAAATTGCCCCAAATAAGGTGGAAAAAAATTGTCCTAACTGGGGTGGGAAAAAATTGCCCCAACTAGGGTGGGAAAAAACTGCCCCAACTAGGGTGGGAAAAAATAGGCTACTGGGGTGGGAAAAAATTGCCCCAACTGGGGTGGGAAAAAATCGCCCCAACTAGGATGGGAAAAATTGCCCCGACTAGGGTGGGAAAAAATAGCCCCAACTGGGGTGGGAAAAAATTGCCCCAAATGGGTTGGGAAAAAATTGCCACAACAAGGGTGGGAAAAAATTGCCCCAACTAGGGTGGGAAAAAATAGCCCCAACTGTAGTGGGAAAAAAATTGCCCCAACTAAGGTGGGAAAAAAATTGCCACAACTACTTTTCCCCCTTCGCAATAAAGGAAATGCTTCATAATTTTAGCTGGTCATAAGGAACACAAGAGATAATAAACATGCAAATCTAGTCAAACTTTCGTTTTAATATGCCTTTCACAAAATATACAACAAAATCGTAAATTTGGATGTCAAAAATGTATTGCCAAAGATCATACAACAAAATGAGGAAACAAAATTTAATATTTTGTGTTTATACCTTTTGCACTCATAACTTTCTCATAGAGAAAACCGAAGTTCTGCTTGTTGAGAAGGTTCTATTGGGAAAAAACCAAAGTCCTGATGGAAATTCTGTGACACTCGTGCAGGAGTACCACTCCTCATTATACAAGTTCATTATTACGAAATTTATGATTACTGACTTCTAGGTCCAATTTGTGCCATAAATTTTAAATTGAATTTATGTCGGACGATTCAGGTGGTATCTTTAACTCGCGAGTAACGATTGCCAGGTTAAGTTCACTATACCTTTAGGGTCCCCCCCCGGGGGTCGACGTAGAGAACTCTGCGAAGCTACTGGCTAGGATCTGTACCTAGGCAGTCTCGGCCACGGGGTATATCATTTTTGAACTTGGCGGTTCCAGAACCCCTGAGGGAAGACTGTTTGTACGGTTGGACCAAAGGGGGGAAAGGCTATAGGCCACTGGGCAGGTGGCGTCGCTTGCGAGCCATGGTATTGGTAGCGGTAATGTGGTGGCTATTCGACTACGACTCTGGTATTCCATGTCAAACCTTCTGCTTAGTGGACTGCCCGGTAGTACGGGTAAGGGCGCAACCGACCGGTAGAGCGGCCAAGATTATAGGACCACACCTCATGGTGGTCTCGGTTCGCGGGGAGTGGTGACCCCCGTTGACCCGTTCAGACGTGAGAAATGAGAGCAACTTTTTGATCCGTCGCCCGTAAGTGTGGGACGAGGGGGCGGTGTATCGTTACATTTCTAAGCTCTTCGTGGGCACTTTAGTCTGTTAAACAACCTCCCGCCTGATACGGAGACATTGAGGGTGACAGACCCGGTAGTACGGTTGGAAGGCGACTGTGGAACCGGTAAATTTAAATACCTTTAGGGTCACCATCCAAAATTCGTCTGATAAATTAACATGAATGAGGTTTAACAAAATCTAATCACTTTCTCCTATTTATTTCTGAAATGAAAGGTTTCTTTCTAGCTGCCCTTACGTAATAACTTCCTCCATGTCAGCCATTCCGTAGAGTCTGTACACTAAAAGTGTGATGTGAAGTATTAGCAACATCTTTCGCCAACTGCATATAATGAAGAAATTAATTTCTTAACTTCTTTGATAATGTGACGTTTTCCCTTGGAGAAAACATTTGGAAGTCGTCCACTTTTAATTTTATTTTCTGTCGATAATGTCTCTTTGAACTTTTTGACAACACTTCTAACAGTTCTAACACTTCTCACGTCCAGTTGTATTCTTGGTGAATCTTTACATTATGGTAACTGGGCTATTTTTTGGCGAAAATTTGGCGACCAACCCTGCTACAGCAATTTTCTAGTTTTTTTGACGCCATTTTGTTTTCACGAAGTAAAGGCATTTTTTTTAACTCAACATTTTTTTCCAACAATCTACTAGCCGAATTACGCTTATACTAGAACTTTTATGGAACAAAAATGCTTAATCATGACGAAGAATTGGTGCGAAATTGGGAGATAGTGAAGAATAGCAAACTGCTTGCCGCGTATTTAAGAATTGCACATACAGAGTATCCATGTACACGTCGACCTAATTTCACTTAAAAAACATCCCAGAATCGCACAAAAATGGCATTGCGCACACACTTGACTTTATCTATCGACCTATTTTCACTTAAAAAGTCAAAGAAAATTGAGAAAAATCCAATTCTTCTTACTCTTGTAAAAAGCGCCAAACAAATCAGTGGGCGATCCTGCACTTTAGCAGCAAAATTGTTTCTAAGTATTATTAGCTAAAAAATCACGACCGGAATTTTCCGGAAAATGTCACATTACATGTGTCATGATCTTTCATTTCTCTGAGACAAAATAATCTGTGATTCGAATTGTGCACTTCTCAGATTATTGCTAAACTCCTAGCTAGTAAGCTTTATCGCCTTACCAAAATATAGCCAAACTACCTGTTACCATATTCTTAAGATTAGCCAAAAAATTGCCCCAACAGGATTGGGAATGGTAAAAAAATTGCCCCAACTGGGGTGGGAAAAATTGACCCAACTAAGGTGGGGAAAAAATTGCCCTAACTGGGGTGGGAAAAAATTGCCCCAACTGGGGTGGGAAAAAAATTGCCCCAACTAGGGTGGGAAAAAATAGACCCAACTAGGGTGGGAAAAAAATTTCCCCAACTGGGGTGCGAAAAAATTGCCCTAACTGGGGTGGGAAAAAATTGCCCCAACTAGGGTGGAAAAAAATAGACCCAACTGGGGTGGGAAAAAATTGCCCCAACTAGGGTGGGGAAAAAATTGCCCCAACTAGGGTGGGAAAAAAATAGCCCCAAATGGGGTGGGAAAAAATTGCCCCAACTAAGGTGGGAAAAAATTCCCCAAATACTTTTCCCCCTTCGCAATAAAAGAAATGCTTGATAATTTTAGCTGGTCATAACGAACACAAGAGATAATAAACATGCAAATCTAATAAAACTTTCGTTTTAATATGCCTTTCACAAAATATACAACAAAATCGTAAATTTGGATGTCAAAAATGAGGAAACAAAATTTAATATTTTGTGTTTATACCTTTTGCACTCATAACGGCTCGTAATCTATTTCTCATAGAGAAAACCGAAGTTCTGGTTGTTCTGAAGGTTCTATTGGGAAAAACCAAAGTCCTGATGGAAATTCTGTGACACTCGTCCAGGAGTTCCAGTCCTCATTATACAAGTTCATTATTACGAAATTTATGATTACTGACTTCTAGGTCCAATTTGTGCCATAAATTTTAAATTGAATTTATGTCGGACGATTCAGGTGGTATCTTTAACTCGCGAGTAACGATTGCCAGGTTAAGTTCACTATACCTTTAGGGTCCCCCCCGGGGGTCGACGTAGAGAACTCTGCGAAGCAACTGGCTAGGATCTGTACCTAGGCAGTCTCGGCCACGGGGGTATATCATTTTTGAACTTGGCGGTTCCAGAACCCCTGAGGGAAGACTGTTTGTACGGTTGGACCAAAGGGGGGAAAGGCTATAGGCCACTGGGCAGGTGGCGTCGCTTGCGAGCCATGGTATTGGTAGCGGTAATGTAGTGGCTATTCGACTACGACTCTGGTATTCCATGTCAAACCTTCTGCTTAGTGGACTGCCCGGTAGTACTGGTAGGGGCGCAACCGACCGGTAGAGCGGCCAAGATTATAGGACCACACCTCATGGTGGTCTCGGTTCGCGGGGAGTGGTGACCCCCGTTGACCCGTTCAGACGTGAGAAAGGAGAGCAACTTTTTGATCCGTCGCCCGTAAGTGTGGGACGAGGGGGCGGTGCATCGTTACATTTCTAAGCTCTTCCTGTGCACTTTAGTCTGTTAAACCACCTCCCGCCTGATACGGAGACATTGAGGGTGACAGACCCGGTAGTACGGTTGGAAGGCGACTGTGGAACCGGTAAATTTAAATACCTTTAGGGTCACCATCCAAAATTCGTCTGATAAATTAACATGAATGAGGTTTAACAAAATCTAATCACTTTCTCCTATTTATTTCTGAAATGAAAGGTTTCTTTCTAGCTGCCCTTACGTAATAACTTCCTCCATGTCAGCCATTCCGTAGAGTCTGTACACTAAAAGTTTGATGTGAAGTATTAGCAAAATCTTTGGCCAACTGCATATAATGAAGAAATTTATTTCTTAACCTCTTTGATAATGCAAAGTTTTCCCTTGTAGAAAACATTTGGAAGTAGTCCACTTTAAATTTTATTTTCTGTCGACAATGTCCCTTTGAACTTTTTGACAACACTTCTAACAGTTCTAACACTTCTCACGTCCAGTTGTATTCTTGGTGAATCTTTACATTATGGTAACTTGGCGATTTTTTGGCGAAAATTTGGCGACCAACCCTGCTACAGCAATTTTCTAGTTTTTTTGACGCCATTTTGTTTTCACGAAGTAAAGGCATTTTTTTAACTCAACATTTTTTTCCAACAATCTACTAGCCGAATTACGCTTATACTAGAACTTTTATGGAACAAAAATGCTTAATCATGACGAAGAATTGGTGCGAAATTGGGAGATAGTGAAGAATAGCAAACTGCTTGCCGCGTATTTAAGAATTGCACATACACAGTATCCATGCACACGTCGACCTAATTTCACTTAAAAAACATCCCAGAATCGCACAAAAATGGCATTGCGCACACACTTGACTTTATCTATCGACCTATTTTCACTTAAAAAGTCAAAGAAAATTGACAAAAATCCAATTCTTCTTACTCTTGTAAAAAGCGCCAAACAAATCAGTGGGCGATCCTGCACTTTAGCAGCAAAATTGTTTCTAAGTATTATTAGCTAAAAAATCACGACCGGAATTTTCCGGAAAAAGTCAGGTTACATGTCTCATGATCTTTCATTTCTCTGAGACAAAATAATCTGTGATTCGAACTGTGTAATCCTCAGATTATTGCTAAACTCCTAGCTAGTAAGCTTTATCGCCTTACCAAAATATAGCCAAACTACCTGTTACCATATTTTTAAGATTAGCCAAAAAATTGCCCCTACTGGATTGGGAATGGGAAAAAAATTGCCCCAACTGGTTTGGGAAAAAATTGACCCAACTGGGGTGGGAAAAAATTGATCCAACTCACGTGGGAAAAAATTGCCACAACTGGGGTGGAAAAAAATTGCCCCAACTAGGGTGGGGAAAAATTGCCCTAACTGGGGTGGGAAAAAATTGCCCCAACTGGGGTGGGAAAAAATTGCCCCAACTGGGGTGGGAAAAAATTGCCCCAACTAGGGTGGGAAAAAATAGACCCAACTAGGGTGGGAAAAAAATTTCCCCAACTGGGGTGCGAAAAAATTGCCCTAACTGGGGTGGGAAAAAATTGCCCCAACTACGGTGGGAAAAAATAGACCCAAGTAGGGTGGGAAAAAAATTTCCCCAACTGGGGTGCGAAAAAATTGCCCTAACTGGGGTGGGAAAAAATTGCCCCAACTAGGGTGGGGAAAAATTGCCCCAACTAGGGTGGAAAAAAATAGACCCAACTGGGGTGGGAAAAAATTGCCCCAACTAGGGTGGGAAAAAAATTGCCCCAACTAGGGTGGGAAAAAATAGCCCCAAATGGGGTGGGAAAAAATTGCCCCAAATGGGGTGGGAAAAAATTGCCCCAACTAGAGTGGGGAAAAAATAGCCCCAAATGGGGTGGGAAAAATTGCCCCAAATGGGGTGGGAAACAATTGCCCCAACTAAGGTGGGAAAAAAATTGCCCCAAATACTTTTCCCCCTTCGCAATAAAAGAAATGCTTGATAATTTTAGCTGGTCATAACGAACACAAGAGATAATAAACATGCAAATCTAATAAAACTTTCGTTTTATTTTGCCTTTCACAAAATATACATCAAAATCGTAAATTTGGATGTCAAAAATAAGGAAACAAAATTTAATATTTTGTGTTTATACCTTTTGCACTCATAACGGCTTGTAATCTATTTCTCATAGAGAAAACCGAAGTTCTGGTTGTTGAGAAGGTTCTATTGGGAAAAAACCAAAGTCCTGATGGAAATTCTGTGACACTCGTGCAGGAGTACCACTCCTCATTATACAAGTTCATTATTACAAAATTTATGATTACTGACTTCTAGGTCCAATTTGTGCCATAAATTTTAACCCTTTGAGGGGTGGTATATAAAATAATTTAAACTGTGGTAAAATTTTGCATGAACTATAACTTATGGACCCTAAGGACACAAAATTGAAACTTAAAAAAAATCTAGAGCGAAATCCTGAATTTTGAGAGCCGGTATATATTTTATACCGGCGCCCCTCTAGGACAATTTTTTTCCAGGTAGCTGCCAACTGGTAATCTTTGTTTTTTAAATTAATTTTGGGTACTTTTGATGTGCGTCTGTAGTGATGAGTGCTTGAATATAATTATGTAAGTCTAAAGACATTTTTTTTTTTTAAATTTCGGCAGAAATTTAAAATTTTAAATATAAAATTTATGTTTTTATGCACTTTGATGATTCAACCCAGCTGAACATACTTATGTAAAATATGGGTAAAAAGCTTTTCAACTTGATTTAAATTCAATATTATTTTATAAAAAAAAGTTAGCAAATATAACACTGCATGTGTAAATCGTATCATGCTGTAACTGAACTAGTATAATATTACAAGCAGATGTAACTCAGCCGAAAATTTAAAAAATTGGAAAATGAAGCACTACGACCGACTCAGTTGAGAAAGTATGTTGCATATTTGAAGTTGTATTTTATGCTTTAGATAATATGTGAAAAACACCATGCTTCATACTATGATACGAAGAATCGCCCCCCCCTCCACGCACACACACACTTTAGATCATCGAGGACCGTAAGGGTCCCTTATTTATTTTTTGTAAATATAGGGTGTAATATATCCGTTTGTTCAGGAAAAAACGCCATTAAACAATTTTATTATCTGATACACCTCAAAGCTCTTATTCTGATTTTCAACCCCTTTGGCTTCAAAGGGGCTCTTTTTCAACTTTTGGATAAATTTTAGTTTGCATCTAAAACGGGCCTTAGAAATATTTTTCCTCCTTTCACGAACTGTGAAAATTTATTTCCGAAACAATCTATTTGTATCAACCAGAGCGCAAACTTCTCTTGTATTCTCTAGTTTTTCATCTGAAATTAACAAAGAATTAAAAAGAATTTCTCTAAAGAATAAAAGCATGCTTTTAAACTAGCAATTTTTGTTATTACACTATGAGATGGACCTTAAGTACATTTCCATTTTAAGTGAGCTTTCCCTTTGTGTGATCTTATCCCACCTCACAAAGGGAAGAAAGCGTGACTCCCGAATGACAAATTTGGTTGTCAATCACATCTTTTCATTTTCTCGCATTCTAGGATTTTGGAAAACAGGAAGCAACAGGTGTCTTTTGGGGGCTAGCATGCTACGTTTAACCCCGACAATTGTGTAAAGTTTTGACCCCAGACGGCAATTTTGAAATCGATGAGTCTTTCTCTTGGGAAATGGATTAAGTGCTGAAATAAAAATTTTAGCTAAACACAGACGAATGAAACTTGAGCTGAGAACAAAAAAAGAATAAATGAAACTAATATACTTGTATTCAGTCCTAGCGCAGCGTCAGTAAACTCCCCATTCCTCCATGAACATAATATTTAATCCTAAATGACTTATAAATTAATCATGAAAAATTATTACATCACAAACTGTTACAATAATAAAAAAATTCTGTTATGTCACAGAGTAGAAAAGGAGAAGACTGGTGCTGCCATCTATTGGCGTGGTACCCTCAGTGTGGGCGCCGGTATATATTTTATACCGGTTTTAAAATCGTATAAATAATCGTCTGTTAATTATCACTTCTGACTGAAATGAAGTAAATATATAAGATTCAGCATGTGTACGTCATATATTTGCAGATTTTGAATTTTTTCTTTCCCTCCAATAGAATTTATCAATCTTCCAACATGATACCTTGGAACGAGGTATATTAATGTCATAACTGTAAAATATTGAGCATTCATAGGGTGATGTTGCCATTTAGAATCGAAAGAAAACACTAGACAGTTACAATTATAGCTTTTGGTGTAGAAAAATTAGCATTTTTTCGGAGGTTAAAAAATTGGCAAACAACCGGTATATATTATATACCGGTGCAGTTCAAATTGAATTTATGTCGGACGATTCAGGTGGTATCTTTAACTCGCGAGTAACGATTGCCAGGTTAAGTTCACTATACCTTTAGGGTCCCCCCCGGGGGTCGACGTAGAGAACTCTGCGAAGCTACTGGCTAGGATCTGTACCTAGGCAGTCTCGGCCACGGGGGTATATCATTTTTGAACTTGGCGGTTCCAGAACCCCTGAGGGAAGACTGTTTGTACGGTTGGACCAAAGGGGGGAAAGGCTATAGGCCACTGGGCAGGTAGCGTCGCTTGCGAGCCATGGTATTGGTAGCGGTAATGTGGTGGCTATTCGACTACGACTCTGGTATTCCATGTCAAACCTTCTGCTTAGTGGACTGCCCGGTAGTACTGGTAGGGGCGCAACCGACCGGTAGAGCGGCCAAGATTATAGGACCACACCTCATGGTGGTCTCGGTTCGCGGGGAGTGGTGACCCCGTTGACCCGTTCAGACGTGAGGAATGAGAGCAACTTTTTGATCCGTCGCCCGTAAGTGTGGGACGAGGGGGCGGTGTATCGTTACATTTCTAAGCTCTTCGTGGGCACTTTAGTCTGTTAAACCACCTCCCGCCTGATACGGAGACATTGACGGTGACAGACCCGGTAGTACGGTTGGAAGGCGACTGTGGAACCGGTAAATTTAAATACCTTTAGGGTCACCATCCAAAATTTGTCTGATAAATTAAAATGAATGAAGTTTAACAAAATCTAATCACTTTCTCCTATTTATTTCTGAAATGAAAGGTTTCTTTCTAGCTGCCCTTACGTAATAACTTCCTCCATGTCAGCCGTTCCGTAGAGTCTGTACACTAAAAGTTTGATGTGAAGTATTAGCAACATCTTTGGCCAACTGCATATAATGAAGAAATTTATTTCTTAACCTCTTTGATAATGCAAAGTTTTCTCTTGTAGAAAACATTTGGAAGTCGTCCACTTTTAATTTTATTTTCTGTCGATAATGTCTCTTTGAACTTTTTGACAACACTTCTAACAGTTCTAACACTTCTCATGTCCAGTTGTATTCTTGGTGAATCTTTACATTATGGTAACTTGGCGATTTTTTGGCGAAAATTTGGCGACCAACCCTACTACAGCAACCTTCTAGTTTTTTGACGCCATTTTGTTTTCCCGAAGTAAAGCCAATTTTTTTAACTCAACATTTTTTTCCAACAATCTACTAGCCGAATTACGCTTATACTAGAACTTTTATGGAACAAAAATGCTTAATCATGACGAAGATTAGGTGCGAAATTGGGAGATAGTGAAGAATAGCAAACTGCTTGCCGCGTATTTAAGAATTGCTCATACACAGTATCCATGTACACGTCGACCTATTTTCACTTAAAAAAAACCCAGAATCGCACAAAAATGGCATTGCGCACACACTTGACTTTATCTATCGACCTATTTTCACTTAAAAAGTCAAAGAAAATTGAGAAAAATCCAACTCTTCTTACTCTTGTAAAAAGTGCCAAACAAATAAATGGGCGATCCTGCACTTTAGCACCAAAATTGTTTCTAAGTATTATTAGCTAAGAAATCACGACCGGAATTTTCCGGAAAAAGTCACGTTACATGTCTCATGAACATTCATTTCTCTGAGACAAAATAATTTGTGATTTGAACTGTGTAATCCTCAGATTATTGCTAAACTCCTAGCTAGTAAGCTTTATCGCCTTACCAAAATATAGCGAAACTACCTGTTACCATATTCTTAAGATTAGCCAAAAAATTGCCCCAACAGGATTGGGAATGGTAAAAAAATTGCCCCAACTGGGGTGGGAAAAATTGACCCAACTGGGTTGGGAAAAAATTTTATCCAACTCACGTGGGAAAAAATTGCCACAACTGGGGTGGGAAAAAAATTGCCCCAACTAGGGTGGGAAAAAATTGCCCCAAATAAGGTGGAAAAAAATTGTCCTAACTGGGGTGGGAAAAAATTGCCCCAACTAGGGTGGGAAAAAACTGCCCCAACTAGGGTGGGAAAAAATAGGCTACTGGGGTGGGAAAAAATTGCCCCAACTGGGGTGGGAAAAAATCGCCCCAACTAGGATGGGAAAAATTGCCCCGACTAGGGTGGGAAAAAATAGCCCCAACTGGGGTGGGAAAAAATTGCCCCAAATGGGTTGGGAAAAAATTGCCACAACAAGGGTGGGAAAAAATTGCCCCAACTAGGGTGGGAAAAAATAGCCCCAACTGTAGTGGGAAAAAAATTGCCCCAACTAAGGTGGGAAAAAAATTGCCACAACTACTTTTCCCCCTTCGCAATAAAGGAAATGCTTCATAATTTTAGCTGGTCATAAGGAACACAAGAGATAATAAACATGCAAATCTAGTCAAACTTTCGTTTTAATATGCCTTTCACAAAATATACAACAAAATCGTAAATTTGGATGTCAAAATGTATTGCCAAAGATCATACAACAAAATGAGGAAACAAAATTTAATATTTTGTGTTTATACCTTTTGCACTCATAACTTTCTCATAGAGAAAACCGAAGTTCTGCTTGTTGAGAAGGTTCTATTGGGAAAAAACCAAAGTCCTGATGGAAATTCTGTGACACTCGTGCAGGAGTACCACTCCTCATTATACAAGTTCATTATTACGAAATTTATGATTACTGACTTCTAGGTCCAATTTGTGCCATAAATTTTAAATTGAATTTATGTCGGACGATTCAGGTGGTATCTTTAACTCGCGAGTAACGATTGCCAGGTTAAGTTCACTATACCTTTAGGGTCCCCCCCCGGGGGTCGACGTAGAGAACTCTGCGAAGCTACTGGCTAGGATCTGTACCTAGGCAGTCTCGGCCACGGGGTATATCATTTTTGAACTTGGCGGTTCCAGAACCCCTGAGGGAAGACTGTTTGTACGGTTGGACCAAAGGGGGGAAAGGCTATAGGCCACTGGGCAGGTGGCGTCGCTTGCGAGCCATGGTATTGGTAGCGGTAATGTGGTGGCTATTCGACTACGACTCTGGTATTCCATGTCAAACCTTCTGCTTAGTGGACTGCCCGGTAGTACTGGTAAGGGCGCAACCGACCGGTAGAGCGGCCAAGATTATAGGACCACACCTCATGGTGGTCTCGGTTCGCGGGGAGTGGTGACCCCCGTTGACCCGTTCAGACGTGAGAAATGAGAGCAACTTTTTGATCCGTCGCCCGTAAGTGTGGGACGAGGGGGCGGTGTATCGTTACATTTCTAAGCTCTTCCTGGGCACTTTAGTCTGTTAAACAACCTCCCGCCTGATACGGAGACATTGAGGGTGACAGACCCGGTAGTACGGTTGGAAGGCGACTGTGGAACCGGTAAATTTAAATACCTTTAGGGTCACCATCCAAAATTCGTCTGATAAATTAACATGAATGAGGTTTAACAAAATCTAATCACTTTCTCCTATTTATTTCTGAAATGAAAGGTTTCTTTCTAGCTGCCCTTACGTAATAACTTCCTCCATGTCAGCCATTCCGTAGAGTCTGTACACTAAAAGTGTGATGTGAAGTATTAGCAACATCTTTCGCCAACTGCATATAATGAAGAAATTAATTTCTTAACTTCTTTGATAATGTGACGTTTTCCCTTGGAGAAAACATTTGGAAGTCGTCCACTTTTAATTTTATTTTCTGTCGATAATGTCTCTTTGAACTTTTTGACAACACTTCTAACAGTTCTAACACTTCTCACGTCCAGTTGTATTCTTGGTGAATCTTTACATTATGGTAACTGGGCTATTTTTTGGCGAAAATTTGGCGACCAACCCTGCTACAGCAATTTTCTAGTTTTTTTGACGCCATTTTGTTTTCACGAAGTAAAGGCATTTTTTTTTAACTCAACATTTTTTTCCAACAATCTACTAGCCGAATTACGCTTATACTAGAACTTTTATGGAACAAAAATGCTTAATCATGACGAAGAATTGGTGCGAAATTGGGAGATAGTGAAGAATAGCAAACTGCTTGCCGCGTATTTAAGAATTGCACATACAGAGTATCCATGTACACGTCGACCTAATTTCACTTAAAAAACATCCCAGAATCGCACAAAAATGGCATTACGCACACACTTGACTTTATCTATCGACCTATTTTCACTTAAAAAGTCAAAGAAAATTGACAAAAATCCAATTCTTCTTACTCTTGTAAAAAGCGCCAAACAAATCAGTGGGCGATCCTGCACTTTAGCAGCAAAATTGTTTCTAAGTATTATTAGCTAAAAAATCACGACCGGAATTTTCCGGAAAATGTCACATTACATGTGTCATGATCTTTCATTTCTCTGAGACAAAATAATCTGTGATTCGAATTGTGCACTTCTCAGATTATTGCTAAACTCCTAGCTAGTAAGCTTTATCGCCTTACCAAAATATAGCCAAACTACCTGTTACCATATTCTTAAGATTAGCCAAAAAATTGCCCCAACAGGATTGGGAATGGTAAAAAAATTGCCCCAACTGGGGTGGGAAAAATTGACCCAACTAAGGTGGGGAAAAAATTGCCCTAACTGGGGTGGGAAAAAATTGCCCCAACTGGGGTGGGAAAAAAATTGCCCCAACTAGGGTGGGAAAAAATAGACCCAACTAGGGTGGGAAAAAAATTTCCCCAACTGGGGTGCGAAAAAATTGCCCTAACTGGGGTGGGAAAAAATTGCCCCAACTAGGGTGGAAAAAAATAGACCCAACTGGGGTGGGAAAAAATTGCCCCAACTAGGGTGGGGAAAAAATTGCCCCAACTAGGGTGGGAAAAAAATAGCCCCAAATGGGGTGGGAAAAAATTGCCCCAACTAAGGTGGGAAAAAATTCCCCAAATACTTTTCCCCCTTCGCAATAAAAGAAATGCTTGATAATTTTAGCTGGTCATAACGAACACAAGAGATAATAAACATGCAAATCTAATAAAACTTTCGTTTTAATATGCCTTTCACAAAATATACAACAAAATCGTAAATTTGGATGTCAAAAATGAGGAAACAAAATTTAATATTTTGTGTTTATACCTTTTGCACTCATAACGGCTCGTAATCTATTTCTCATAGAGAAAACCGAAGTTCTGGTTGTTCTGAAGGTTCTATTGGGAAAAACCAAAGTCCTGATGGAAATTCTGTGACACTCGTCCAGGAGTTCCAGTCCTCATTATACAAGTTCATTATTACGAAATTTATGATTACTGACTTCTAGGTCCAATTTGTGCCATAAATTTTAAATTGAATTTATGTCGGACGATTCAGGTGGTATCTTTAACTCGCGAGTAACGATTGCCAGGTTAAGTTCACTATACCTTTAGGGTCCCCCCCGGGGGTCGACGTAGAGAACTCTGCGAAGCAACTGGCTAGGATCTGTACCTAGGCAGTCTCGGCCACGGGGGTATATCATTTTTGAACTTGGCGGTTCCAGAACCCCTGAGGGAAGACTGTTTGTACGGTTGGACCAAAGGGGGGAAAGGCTATAGGCCACTGGGCAGGTGGCGTCGCTTGCGAGCCATGGTATTGGTAGCGGTAATGTAGTGGCTATTCGACTACGACTCTGGTATTCCATGTCAAACCTTCTGCTTAGTGGACTGCCCGGTAGTACTGGTAGGGGCGCAACCGACCGGTAGAGCGGCCAAGATTATAGGACCACACCTCATGGTGGTCTCGGTTCGCGGGGAGTGGTGACCCCCGTTGACCCGTTCAGACGTGAGAAAGGAGAGCAACTTTTTGATCCGTCGCCCGTAAGTGTGGGACGAGGGGGCGGTGTATCGTTACATTTCTAAGCTCTTCCTGTGCACTTTAGTCTGTTAAACCACCTCCCGCCTGATACGGAGACATTGAGGGTGACAGACCCGGTAGTACGGTTGGAAGGCGACTGTGGAACCGGTAAATTTAAATACCTTTAGGGTCACCATCCAAAATTCGTCTGATAAATTAACATGAATGAGGTTTAACAAAATCTAATCACTTTCTCCTATTTATTTCTGAAATGAAAGGTTTCTTTCTAGCTGCCCTTACGTAATAACTTTCTCCATGTCAGCCATTCCGTAGAGTCTGTACACTAAAAGTTTGATGTGAAGTATTAGCAAAATCTTTGGCCAACTGCATATAATGAAGAAATTTATTTCTTAACCTCTTTGATAATGCAAAGTTTTCCCTTGTAGAAAACATTTGGAAGTAGTCCACTTTAAATTTTATTTTCTGTCGACAATGTCCCTTTGAACTTTTTGACAACACTTCTAACAGTTCTAACACTTCTCACGTCCAGTTGTATTCTTGGTGAATCTTTACATTATGGTAACTTGGCGATTTTTTGGCGAAAATTTGGCGACCAACCCTGCTACAGCAATTTTCTAGTTTTTTTGACGCCATTTTGTTTTCACGAAGTAAAGGCATTTTTTTAACTCAACATTTTTTTCCAACAATCTACTAGCCGAATTACGCTTATACTAGAACTTTTATGGAACAAAAATGCTTAATCATGACGAAGAATTGGTGCGAAATTGGGAGATAGTGAAGAATAGCAAACTGCTTGCCGCGTATTTAAGAATTGCACATACACAGTATCCATGTACACGTCGACCTAATTTCACTTAAAAAACATCCCAGAATCGCACAAAAATGGCATTGCGCACACACTTGACTTTATCTATCGACCTATTTTCACTTAAAAAGTCAAAGAAAATTGACAAAAATCCAATTCTTCTTACTCTTGTAAAAAGCGCCAAACAAATCAGTGGGCGATCCTGCACTTTAGCAGCAAAATTGTTTCTAAGTATTATTAGCTAAAAAATCACGACCGGAATTTTCCGGAAAAAGTCAGGTTACATGTCTCATGATCTTTCATTTCTCTGAGACAAAATAATCTGTGATTCGAACTGTGTAATCCTCAGATTATTGCTAAACTCCTAGCTAGTAAGCTTTATCGCCTTACCAAAATATAGCCAAACTACCTGTTACCATATTTTTAAGATTAGCCAAAAAATTGCCCCTACTGGATTGGGAATGGGAAAAAAATTGCCCCAACTGGTTTGGGAAAAAATTGACCCAACTGGGGTGGGAAAAAATTGATCCAACTCACGTGGGAAAAAATTGCCACAACTGGGGTGGAAAAAAATTGCCCCAACTAGGGTGGGGAAAAATTGCCCTAACTGGGGTGGGAAAAAATTGCCCCAACTGGGGTGGGAAAAAATTGCCCCAACTGGGGTGGGAAAAAATTGCCCCAACTAGGGTGGGAAAAAATAGACCCAACTAGGGTGGGAAAAAAATAGACCCAACTGGGGTGCGAAAAAATTGCCCTAACTGGGGTGGGAAAAAATTGCCCCAACTAGGGTGGGAAAAAATAGACCCAAGTAGGGTGGGAAAAAAATTTCCCCAACTGGGGTGCGAAAAAATTGCCCTAACTGGGGTGGGAAAAAATTGCCCCAACTAGGGTGGGGAAAAATTGCCCCAACTAGGGTGGAAAAAATAGACCCAACTGGGGTGGGAAAAAATTGCCCCAACTAGGGTGGGAAAAAAATTGCCCCAACTAGGATGGGAAAAAAATTGCCCCAACTAGGGTGGGAAAAAATAGCCCCAAATGGGGTGGGAAAAAATTGCCCCAAATGGGGTGGGAAAAAATTGCCCCAACTAGAGTGGGGGAAAAATAGCCCCAAATGGGGTGGGAAAAATTGCCCCAAATGGGGTGGGAAAAATTGCCCCAAATGGGGTGGGAAACAATTGCCCCAACTAAGGTGGGAAAAAATTGCCCCAAATACTTTTCCCCCTTCGCAATAAAAGAAATGCTTGATAATTTTAGCTGGTCATAACGAACACAAGAGATAATAAACATGCAAATCTAATAAAACTTTCGTTTTATTTTGCCTTTCACAAAATATACATCAAAATCGTAAATTTGGATGTCAAAAATAAGGAAACAAAATTTAATATTTTGTGTTTATACCTTTTGCACTCATAACGGCTTGTAATCTATTTCTCATAGAGAAAACCGAAGTTCTGGTTGTTGAGAAGGTTCTATTGGGAAAAAACCAAAGTCCTGATGGAAATTCTGTGACACTCGTGCAGGAGTACCACTCCTCATTATACAAGTTCATTATTACAAAATTTATGATTACTGACTTCTAGGTCCAATTTGTGCCATAAATTTTAACCCTTTGAGGGGTGGTATATAAAATAATTTAAACTGTGGTAAAATTTTGCATGAACTATAACTTATGGACCCTAAGGACACAAAATTGAAACTTAAAAAAAATCTAGAGCGAAATCCTGAATTTTGAGAGCCGGTATATATTTTATACCGGCGCCCCTCTAGGACAATTTTTTTCCAGGTAGCTGCCAACTGGTAATCTTTGTTTTTTAAATTAATTTTGGGTACTTTTGATGTGCGTCTGTAGTGATGAGTGCTTGAATATAATTATGTAAGTCTAAAGACATTTTTTTTTTAAATTTCGGCAGAAATTTAAAATTTTAAATATAAAATTTATGTTTTTATGCACTTTGATGATTCAACCCAGCTGAACATACTTATGTAAAATATGGGTAAAAAGCTTTTCAACTTGATTTAAATTCAATATTATTTTATAAAAAAAAGTTAGCAAATATAACACTGCATGTGTAAATCGTATCATGCTGTAACTGAACTAGTATAATATTACAAGCAGATGTAACTCAGCCGAAAATTTAAAAAATTGGAAAATGAAGCACTACGACCGACTCAGTTGAGAAAGTATGTTGCATATTTGAAGTTGTATTTTATGCTTTAGATAATATGTGAAAAACACCATGCTTCATACTATGATACGAAGAATCGCCCCCCCCCCTCCACGCACACACACACTTTAGATCATCGAGGACCGTAAGGGTCCCTTATTTATTTTTTGTAAATATAGGGTGTAATATATCCGTTTGTTCAGGAAAAAACGCCATTAAACAATTTTATTATCTGATACACCTCAAAGCTCTTATTCTGATTTTCAACCCCTTTGGCTTCAAAGGGGCTCTTTTTCAACTTTTGGATAAATTTTAGTTTGCATCTAAAACGGGCCTTAGAAATATTTTTCCTCCTTTCACGAACTGTGAAAATTTATTTCCGAAACAATCTATTTGTATCAACCAGAGCGCAAACTTCTCTTGTATTCTCTAGTTTTTCATCTGAAATTAACAAAGAATTAAAAAGAATTTCTCTAAAGAATAAAAGCATGCTTTTAAACTAGCAATTTTTGTTATTACACTATGAGATGGACCTTAAGTACATTTCCATTTTAAGTGAGCTTTCCCTTTGTGTGATCTTATCCCACCTCACAAAGGGAAGAAAGCGTGACTCCCGAATGACAAATTTGGTTGTCAATCACATCTTTTCATTTTCTCGCATTCTAGGATTTTGGAAAACAGGAAGCAACAGGTGTCTTTTGGGGGCTAGCATGCTACGTTTAACCCCGACAATTGTGTAAAGTTTTGACCCCAGACGGCAATTTTGAAATCGATGAGTCTTTCTCTTGGGAAATGGATTAAGTGCTGAAATAAAAATTTTAGCTAAACACAGACGAATGAAACTTGAGCTGAGAACAAAAAAAGAATAAATGAAACTAATATACTTGTATTCAGTCCTAGCGCAGCGTCAGTAAACTCCCCATTCCTCCATGAACATAATATTTAATCCTAAATGACTTATAAATTAATCATGAAAAATTATTACATCACAAACTGTTACAATAATAAAAAAATTCTGTTATGTCACAGAGTAGAAAAGGAGAAGACTGGTGCTGCCATCTATTGGCGTGGTACCCTCAGTGTGGGCGCCGGTATATATTTTATACCGGTTTTAAAATCGTATAAATAATCGTCTGTTAATTATCACTTCTGACTGAAATGAAGTAAATATATAAGATTCAGCATGTGTACGTCATATATTTGCAGATTTTGAATTTTTTCTTTCCCTCCAATAGAATTTATCAATCTTCCAACATGATACCTTGGAACGAGGTATATTAATGTCATAACTGTAAAATATTGAGCATTCATAGGGTGATGTTGCCATTTAGAATCGAAAGAAAACACTAGACAGTTACAATTATAGCTTTTGGTGTAGAAAAATTAGCATTTTTTCGGAGGTTAAAAAATTGGCAAACAACCGGTATATATTATATACCGGTGCAGTTCAAATTGAATTTATGTCGGACGATTCAGGTGGTATCTTTAACTCGCGAGTAACGATTGCCAGGTTAAGTTAACTATACCTTTAGGGTCCCCCCCGGGGGTCGACGTAGAGAACTCTGCGAAGCTACTGGCTAGGATCTGTACCTAGGCAGTCTCGGCCACGGGGGTATATCATTTTTGAACTTGGCGGTTCCAGAACCCCTGAGGGAAGACTGTTTGTACGGTTGGACCAAAGGGGGAAAGGCTATAGGCCACTGGGCAGGTGGCGTCGCTTGCGAGCCATGGTATTGGTAGCGGTAATGTGGTGGCTATTCGACTACGACTCTGGTATTCCATGTCAAACCTTCTGCTTAGTGGACTGCCCGGTAGTACTGGTAGGGGCGCAACCGACCGGTAGAGCGGCCAAGATTATAGGACCACACCTCATGGTGGTCTCGGTTCGCGGGGAGTGGTGACCCCCGTTGACCCGTTCCGACGTGAGAAATGAGAGCAACTTTTTGATCCGTCGCCCGTAAGTGTGGGACGAGGGGGCGGCGTATCGTTACATTTCTAAGCTCTTCGTGGGCACTTTAGTCTGTTAAACCACCTCCCGCCTGATACGGAGACATTGAGGGTGACAGACCCGGTAGTACGGTTGGAAGGCGACTGTGGAACCGGTAAATTTAAATACCTTTAGGGTCACCATCCAAAATTCGTCTGATAAATTAACATGAATGAGGTTTAACAAAATCTAATCACTTTCTCCTATTTATTTCTGAAATGAAAGGTTTCTTTCTAGCTGCCCTTACGTAATAACTTCCTCCATGTCAGCCATTCCGTAGAGTCTGTACACTAAAAGTTTGATGTGAAGTATTAGCAAAATCTTTGGACAACTGCATATAATGAAGAAATTTATTTCTTAACCTCTTTGATAATGCAAAGTTTTCCCTTGTAGAAAACATTTGGAAGTAGTCCACTTTTAATTTTATTTTCTGTCGACAATGTCCCTTTGAAATTTTTGACAACACTTCTAACAGTTCTAACACTTCTCACGTCCAGTTGTATTCTTGGTGAATCTTTACATTATGGTAACTTGGCGATTTTTTGGCGAAAATTTGGCGACCAACCCTGCTACAGCAATTTTCTAGTTTTTTTGACGCCATTTTGTTTTCACGAAGTAAAGGCATTTTTTTTAACTCAACATTTTTTTCCAACAATCTACTAGCCGAATTACGCTTATACTAGAACTTTTATGGAACAAAAATGCTTAATCATGACGAAGATTAGGTGCGAAATTGGGAGATAGTGAAGAATAGCAAACTGCTTGCCGCGTATTTAAGAATTGCACATACACAGTATCCATGTACACGTCGACCTATTTTCACTTAAAAAAACATCCCAGAATCGCACAAAAATGGCATTGCGCACACACTTGACTTTATCTATCGACCTATTTTCACTTAAAAAGTCAAAGAAAATTGACAAAAATCCAATTCTTCTTACTCTTGTAAAAAGCGCCAAACAAATCAGTGGGCGATCCTGCACTTTAGCAGCAAAATTGTTTCTAAGTATTATTAGCTAAAAAATCACGACCGGAATTTTCCGGAAAAAGTCACGTTACATGTCTCATGATCTTTCATTTCTCTGAGACAAAATAATCTGTGATTCGAACTGTGTAATCCTCAGATTATTGCTAAACTCCTAGCTAGTAAGCTCTATGGCCTTACCAAAATATAGCCAAACTACCTGTTACCATATTCTTAAGATTAGCCAAAAAATTGCCCCAACTGGATTGGGAATGGTATAAAAATTGCCCCAACTGGTGTGGGAAAAAATTGATCCAACTCACGTGGGAAAAAATTGCCACAACTGGGGTGGAAAAAAAATTGCCCCAACTAGGGTGGGGAAAAATTGCCCCAACTAGTGTGGGAAAAATTGCCCCAACTGTGGTGGGAAAAAATTGCCCCAACTAGGGTGGGAAAAATTGCCCCAACTAAGGTGAAAAAAATTGCCGTAACTGGGGTGGGAAAGAAATTGCCCTAACTTGGGTGGGAAAAAAATTGCCCCAACTGGGGTGGGGAAAAATTGCCCCAACTGGGGTGGGAAAAATAGCCCCAACTAGGGTGGGAAAAAATAGCCCCAACTGGGGTGGGAAAAAATTGCCCCAAATGGGGTGGGAAAAAATTGCCCCAACTAATGTGGGAAAAAATTGCCCTAACTGGGGTGGGAAAAAATTTCCCCAAATACTTTTTCCCCTTCGCAATAAAGGAAATGCTTGATAATTTTATCTGGTCATAACGAACACAAGAGATAATAAACATACAAATCTAATAAAACTTTCGTTTTAATATGCCTTTCACAAAATATACAACAAAATCGTAAATTTGGATGTCAAAAATGTATTGCCAAAGATCATACAACAAAATGAGGAAACAAAATTTAATATTTTGTGTTTATACCTTTTGCACTCATAACGGCTTGTAATCTATTTCTCATTGAGAAAACCGAAGTTCTGGTTGTTCTGAAGGTTCTATTGGGAAAAACCAAAGTCCTGATGGAAATTCTGTGACACTCCTCATTATACAAGTTCACTATTACGAAATTTTATGTTTACTGACTTCTACCCAGGCAGCATGCATTCGTAAATTGCACGAGAAAAATACGTGCAATTTACGAATGGCCTTTCGTATAAAAAACGTTCAAGTTGAACGTAAAAATATCATAAAAAGTGTCCAGTGGCAATTACTAAATATTTACGTATATTTTTACGTTTTACTATACGTAACTTTTACGTAAAATTTAGGTATATTTACGCGAGAGACTACTGTTCATTCGCAACTTTTACGTATAATATACGTAAATTTCAGGGATTTACGTATATTTTTAGTAAAAATTTACGTATATTTATCGCATATACGTAAATCTCAAATTTTTGCTTCACGTATGCGTATATATTTAGTAAAAATTTACGTAAATTTCCCCGATTTTTTACTGTATATAAACGTATATATTAGGTAAAAATTAAGGTAGATATTCCCCGTATTTTACGGTACAAAAACGTATATATTTGATAGAAATTAACGTACATATTTCCCGTAATTTACGGTACAAAAACGCATATATTTGATAGTAATTGACCTAAATCTTCCCTGTTTTCTTTGCATATGCGAATGACTGGTAAAAATTTAATCCGATGTATTCTCCACTTTACTGTGTATAAATGCACATTTTTTGGTAAAAAATTTGCATAAATCTCGAATTACCTTTTCACTGCACTTTTCATAAAATGTACTTATTTTAATCTCATATTTTTTATATAAATCTAGGCAAAAACTTTCTGTATGCTATGATTAAAAGGTAAAATAATTTTTATATCAGATTCTTACATATCTGCCTTTTAGTTATGTACAGCTATACGGAATATATATAACTGGAAAATTTAAATGCACTAGTAAATGCAAAAATAAATAAATAAATAAATAAATTTCTATTAAAAAATTACGTAACACTTAAAGGCTGAAAATGACTTTTAATATTTCATTTCAAAGTGACTACAAAATATGCAATAAATTTAGTAAACATCAATTCTGTGTTTTAAATCAATTAATGCCATCGTTCATTTGCATTCAAAAATGTATTGCCAAAGATCATACAACAAAATGAGGAAACAAAATTTAATATTTTGTGTTTATACCTTTTGCACTCATAACGGCTTGTAATCTATTTCTCATAGAGAAAACCGAAGTTCTGGTTGTTCTGAAGGTTCTATTGGGAAAAACCAAAGTCCTGATGGAAATTCTGTGACACTCCTCATTATACAAGTTCATTATTACGAAATTTTATGTTTACTGACTTCTACCCAGGCAGCATGCATTCGTAAATTGCACGAGAAAAATACGTGCAATTTACGAATGGCCTTTCGTATAAAAAACGTTCAAGTTGAACGTAAAAATATCATAAAAAGTGTCCAGTGGCAATTACTAAATATTTACGTATATTTTTACGTTTTACTATACGTAACTTTTACGTAAAATTTAGGTATATTTACGCGAGAGACTACTGTTCTTTCGCAACTTTTACGTATAATATACGTAAATTTCAGGGATTTACGTATATTTTTAGTAAAAATTTACGTATATTTATCGCATATACGTAAATCTCAAATTTTTGCTTCACGTATGCGTATATATTTAGTAAAAATTTACGTAAATTTCCCCGATTTTTTACTGTATATAAACGTATATATTAGGTAAAAATTAAGGTAGATATTCCCCGTAATTTCATAATTTTAAATTTAGTAAAAAACTGTAGCAAACAGTTGTTTACTAAATAACACTTTAAATAAATTATTTGCTTTTCTGAAGGACATTTTCTTATGCCATGTAAATGAACAATAGCATTAATTGATTTAAAACATAGAACTCAGGTTTACAAAATTTATTGCATATTTTGTAGTCACTTTAAAATGAAATATTAAAAGTGATTTTCAGCCTTTTAGTGTTATGTAATTTTTGAATAGAAATTAATTTTTTTGCATTTAAATTTTCCAGTTATATATATTCCATATTGCTGTACATACCTAAAAGGTGGATATGTAAAAATTTGATATTAATTTTATCTTTTAATCATAATATGCAGAACATTTTTGCATAGATTTATATAAAAAAATAAGAGATTAAAATAAGCACATTTTACGAAAAATGCAGTAAATAGGTAATTGGAGATTTATGAAAATTTTTTACCAAAAATGTGCACTTATACACAGTAAAGAGGAGAAGACATCGGACTAAATTTTTACCAAAGTCATTCGTATATGCAAAGAAAACAGGGAAGATTTAGGTCAATTATTATCAAATATATAAGTTTTTGTACCGTAAAATACAGGGAATATCTACGTTAATTTCTATCTAAAGTACAATATAGTTAATTAAATTCAGTAAACGAATGTAGCACAAAAGAAAACATACGTTTAGATTATTTGAATGAGTGTGCTAAATTTTAAAATTGTTAAATATAGACCAGGAAATTGTAGAAAACTTACCTTTTCCAATAGTTTACCAAGTTGACTTTGTTATTTTCCTTGAAGATGTATGTTTAATGTCACAAATATTTCATTCATATCTTCAGATAATACACAAATCTATACATATTTATTTATGAAAATTCAGTTTATCCCAAACATGTTAAAGAAAATATTAATTTGCATGCAAGTTAATCGAGTAACTTCTGTTTTAATTACACACATAATTATGATATGTAAAAATTTTGCATTTATCAGTCAATCTTGCAATGTATTGTAATCTATTATTGTTGTCTTTTTCAGTTTAAAATCTTATAAATATATTAGATCAGTACTAAAAGTTCACCTCTACAAAAGAAATGCTTTATTGAGGTATTTTTAAAAAGTTCCCTTTTACAATGTATCTGTTAATTTCATAAATAAGTTCATAAAATTATGCAAATTCAAAATTACCTAAATATGTTCTTTATTTTATCTTATATACCAGATAAAATTTTAAAAAGTTAATTTGTTTAGGAATATTTAAGTTTTTAAATATTTATCTCGTGACTTTTTCTATAACATCATTATAAATATACATGTTGATGTGCACATACCAATTATTTTTTTTTCATCAAATAACTTTATGGTATTAAATGATTTAAAAAGAGGTAACTGGATAAAAGAAAGCAATTAGAAGTTGGCTAATTTTTTATTAATTTGTTGTCAAATGCTGTGCATTTTAGATTATGCTCATATGATGACAATGAGTTATTTAAATTATAAATTTATTATGAACATATCCCACATAAATTAACAAGTCTAAAATTTCAAGTTGTTTGAAGTATTATGAACTGTACTACTTGCAAAAGAAATACACATGAAATTAATTTAAGAATTAGGTTTATTTTACAGGTATTCGAAAACTGCAATTACTGTTAAACAATAAAAACTAACATTAAATCTGAAGAGCATATTTTTTTCAATAATAAAATTCCACATAGACTTCATGTAGCTTCGCCATATTTTTTCTATAGTTCGCTGTCTTTAATATCCTGCTCGATTTTTGTAAAAGTGAATTCTTTGTCACCCAATGTTTTGAGAACAGCTCCTAAACAAGAAAAAGAAAAATCTGTAATAATTTCTCACTTCAGATGTTTTCAGTTTTTAAATATAGTTGAAGTATTAAAAGATGCATATAAAATGCACTGAGTATTTCATATTTAAAAATTTACATTTCAGTAATTAAAAATTTAATTTCATACTATCACACAGTAAGCTTCAATTATATACCTTACACAATGCCTATAATTTCAAGTAAAAAATACTTAAGATTTGTTTAGAACTGCAAGGTTGAGAAAGTCTTTAGTATTTAAGTACATGACTTACTTAATTTTGTATTAATTATATTGCATTAGCCTTTTCAATTTTACTCCTACATATAGTAAAGAATATTCGTTTTCTTACAGATAACTTTTTCTTAAATAAAGAGTAAGCAGAAAACTAATCACAACATTATATACATATAACAGAATACTTCATAAACATATACATGTCATTAACATACGTATATGCATTAACAGGCTATTTTACACATTTCAATAAACCGGAAACCAATACGCAATCAAAAGTATTATCAGTAAATTCCTCCAAAATCAGAGCAAAAATCTTTATGATAACAATGGCATCTCAGTTTGCAATATAAAATATTTCAAGTCTACATTCATGTGCATTCTAAGCAAACAGAAAGCTGAATAACAATAAAATTATAAATACCATAAAAAAGTTAAGAGCCACGTAGAATGATAGCAAGACTAAATGAAGTCTTCCTTCAAAAATCAATTTAAATTCAAAAATTTGCCTTCCTGTTTAACATCTCAAAATAGAGTTACTGCTTACACTAACTAAATTTTGTCACTTCTGTTGCACTAAAAATTGTCACTTCTGTTGCAGGAAATATTTGCTGCAAACTTTGTATGCAAATAATCCAGTGAAAAACTTTTAACTGTGGCTTGAATATTTTCTTTATTAAATAAATGAAAAATTCCCACATAATATTAATTTATGATCCACATGAAGCTTTTTACCTCTACCATATCATGCAGCTATTTTAAGATATATACTCTCATATAAAAGCCACAGAATTTTTTTACCAATATTAATATAGTATAAATCATTAATAAATCTTCTAAAAACAGCCCCAAAATTTCTGAATTTGATACCCAAAACATAATTCTACGTAACTGTTAATGTATGCATTTGCTTGCACATACTTAAAATGAATTATACACACAAAAACTTAACATATTAACTTTAAATTCTTAATTAGCAGGATGACTCAATTAAGGCAAAATATGAAAGAAATCTACCTGATGGAATAGTTGTAAAAGATATATTAAAAAAAAAGCTAATATTGTTTACCTTACACATGGCAGAAATTGAGTAAACTGTATGCAGATGGATTATTTATTAGGAATAGAAGTTAGATCAAAGTACCAAAGTCACACTAGGGCTTTAACCATTTGGGTGCAAAGAAGCATCTCAATTTAAAAAAGAATAATTTTAAAAAGCTAATAGAATTTTATAACTTTTACAATCTAGTACAAATATTAGACACATAAACCACACTAAATGCCATTATTTACTTGCATATTTTCCTTCTTTGTGTACTTTACTCCTTAATTTTTCAGGATATGATTTAGAAACAGAGTTATGGTAAAAATGTATACTGGTAAAAAAAAATATTGCTGAAACTGATAAGTCCTTTGAATTATATACTATAGTGCAAAGAGGGATGGAATATGTGACTAAATATGATAAATCAGATTACAATAACATTAAACAAATAACATGAAAAACTGAAAAAAGAAATTTTATTTGAAATTATTTTTTAACTCATGGAAAGACAGACAGTATTTCCAACTTATTAAATTCAATTATATTTTACCTTCGTCAAACCAATATTGGTAAGAGAGTTGTACTTAAAATCGGTGCTAAGCTAAAGCTGCTTTCTTGCCTAATTTTATACTATTGAAAATACCGGTAATTGTCAAAGTTATTCATACTCAATATGTGTAAGATTATTAATTAGCTGCCAAACCGCAGTTAACCATCTAATATACTACATTCAACGTTATTATTTTTCTTTTTGAATGTCAGGTTTTCATTATTTCTGCCAATATATCTGTAACAGGACATAAAGATTGAGTTAATGTAGAATAGAAAATTACCTTGCAAGTTAGCACCTTTACCTTAGTGGCAGTACTTCATTCTCTAGAAAAAACATTTTAAATTATTATACTTAAACAAAAAATTCATATTTGTTACAGCAAAACATCATTAACACAATAAACCAGAGTTGAATGCAAATCTAGTTTAACTTCATTCTTGAAAACTAGTTTATTACTTTCAATTTAATTTAAAAATAATAAAAAGTAAGGTACGTATTATGATGACTACCTAGATATCTCGCCTAAACTGGCAATCCTTGTAGGTTATACAGGTTAACCCTAACATAGGTTATAGAGGGCACTAAGATAGAGAGTATTAATCCCACACTAGGGACTCTAACATTTGGTAGGAACAGTTTGAACAGTTATACGTGTTTGTGCACTTGTAAGTTAATTGTTTTGACATTTAACGTGAAAATAATTATTTCAAGATGCCTCGCAAGAAGATTGTTGCCTCAGATAGTGCTGCAAAGAAAAATAAGGAGGCCATGGCCGCTGATATCAAGAAAGAAATCATAGATAAACATAAGCATGGTGACGGAATTGGCAAAGACTTGCGGCCTTTCAACATCGAAAATCTATACTATTCTGAAGAAGCAGGAAGAAATTAAGAAACCTGATGCAGCCAAAGGAATTATCGTTTCTTCCAAGCACTATAAAAGTACTCCTAGATGTTGAGAAGCTGTTGTTGGTGTGGATTAATGAGAAGGAGTTAAAATGTTGGTAACAAAGTTAAACTATTGTTATATTATTTACCAGTGTTATTTATTAGGAAAAATTGACTTGATTTTAAAATGTTGATATTTTTTGGGGTGTGGAACGGGTTAACTGAATTTCCATTATTTTCAATGGGGAAGCTTGTTTCTAGATACGAGAAATTCGCCATACCAGTTGAATGCTGGAACGAATTAAACTCATATCTCGGGGTTCCACTGTAGATATGTAAGCATGTGTATATGCATGTATGCGCATATATGTGTAAAGTATACACATACATACATAAAGAATATATACATGCACACACGAGCACCTACATTTAAAAATGCATGCATATAAACACACATTTCTGAATCTGGTCCTGATAACAGAAGAATACCTACATGAATCATAGGATTTACATTAATCAGTTTTATTAGAATTCTTAAATGCAGAGGATTTACATTAATCAGTTTTATTAGAATTTTTAAATGCAGAGGATTTACATTAATCAGTTTTATTAAAATTCTTAAATGAAATCTTCACTATCCGAAAATTCAGTTTCATTTCCGGCTGAAACTGTATCAGGACAATCTCATTTATATTATTTCCCTCTAATAACTGAACATTTTGAAAACCTTTTCTATTCCATGGAAAACTAATGCTAAATTAAACATACATTTTCTAAATCTGAAAATTTTAAGTTAGCTTAGAAACTGTAATCATTCTTTAAAAAGTTTGATTTATGCAGATGTTAGATCAATAAAATTACTTTCCTGTGGAAAAGTAATATGGCATTGAACAACACGATTTTACACATCAAGATATACTGAGTGAAAATACCTGAAATGTTTTATTTCTTGGTATCTCTGCAAGAATTGTATAAATAAGACTACCTCCCTTTTAACAAAAAATTTTTTAGTAAATACTATGAAGAAAATTGGTTACATTATTTACAGTTCATAATTAATAGAAAATAAATCATTTCTTAGCTTATCAGAATTTATTTTTATCACATTCATAAACAGTACTAATTTAAACAAACATACCATTATGATTTCAATAACTATGAAATAGAAAATCCAAATCTGCATCTTTGATGGTCTAGTAGATTGAACGTCCCGTTTACTACAATTCAGCAGGGTGCTGACTCCCCAGACTGTAATATATATATATAATTAATTTACAAGGGAAAAAGCAACAAAAATATAAACAATTTCTTGGTTTTATATAAGCATTTCTGCACATTTACAATTTTAATTTTTTTAACTAGCTAGTTATATCAAAATACATGATTTAGTAAAATATAATTCAAATAATTTAAGGTATTTTAGATCAAATACTAATTTTTTCATGCAAGTCTAATAATCAACATAACTATCAAGTTTTTACTTCGAAAATTATGTTTAGAGCACCTTGAAGCTGCAGTAAATAGTAATAAATTTATTCAAAACTGAAAGTAAAGCATTCCTCCTACTTGATCGGAGCGTAGGTAAATAAATAATAGTGTTAAATGCGAATTAAAACCGATAACTATAAATAAATAATAATGTTAAATGCGAATTAAAACCGATAATTATAAATAAATAATAATGTTAAATGCGAATTAAAACCGATAATTATAAATAAATAATAATGTTAAATGCGAATTAAAACCGATAATTATAAATAAATAATAATGCATAAATGCGAATTAAAACCGATAATTATAAATAAATAATAATGGTAAATACGAATTAAAACCGATAATTATAAATAAATAATAATGTTAAATGCGAATTAAAACCGATAATTATAAATAAATAATAATGTTAAATGCGAATTAAAACCGATAATTATAAATAAATAATAATGCATAAATGCGAATTAATGCGAATTAAAACCGATAATTATAAATAAATAATAATGGTAAATATGAATTAAAACCGATAATTATAAATAAATAATAATGTTAAATGCGAATTAAAACCGATAATAATGTTAAATGCGAATTAAAACCGATAATAATGTTAAATGGGAATTAAAACCGATAATTATAAATAAATAATAATGTAATTAATTATTATTTTTATATGTTTTTTTCCCTTTTGCTTTTCATTTCTTACATATATACGGATAATTAAATATAATAAGAAGATTAATTATTATTTTTATGTTTTTCCCTTTTGCTTTTCATTTTTTACATATATTGTTTGTAATTGGAGTTTCAATAAAAAAAATTAAATTCCCTTTTGCTTTTCATTTTTATTTTTTGAATTAAAACGGATAATTAAATAAATGATAAATTATTAATGTAAATAATAAATTAATGTATGTAAATTCGGTGTCTCCTACTTGATCGGAGCGTACGCAAATAAAAAGGCGACCCACCCTTTAAGGAAATGTTCCTCTTTTTGCAATCACAACTCGAAAATTATAAATCAGAGAAGTAACTAGGCAGGATTCTGATACTTAATTTGGAATGAACTTTGCAAGTCATTCCGTAGCGTTTAATTTTTTTCATATCTTGAATCTCTTACTATCATTAAATAAGGAAGAAATTGCAGGTTTAAATGTATAGTTCTCACAATGTAATAAACGACAGTACTTGCAACCTGTGCAGTCGCACGAAGAGGCATGGTTAGGGACAGAAAAAGTTTGGATTTAGAAGTACGATTGACATTACCAAACGGCAAAGTTAAAGGCAGATAGATTTTTTCTCTGTTATTTACACTAATAAGCGGGAGGGCAAGAATGCCTTTCTAATTGTTATTTGAAATTAAATTTTACAATTTACTTTACTTTTGCTTTTAATTTACTTTCTACAGCATTCAGTACGTGAAACCGCCAATAATAATATAATAATGATAATAAAAATGGTATCACACAACTAAAAGTATATACTACTTCGTAAATTTCGATAAATTAATTACTGAAAATATTAAGCATATCAATGGCAGCGTTGGACCTAATAGTTTTAAGTTGCATTTCAACATTTGAAAGAACGCGAATTACATTGCTATTTTCACCACACAAACGAATGGAATATTTCAGAAAAGAATTCTCTCCCGTTATTACAATATTTCAATAATTTTCGCAAATTAAAAAATTTATTTAATACGTTTTAATAATAAATGAAGCGATTTTCACTCATATAATCCCTTTGTACATTACTATCTTTCATTTCAGAACCACTGCATAACTTTTCTAAGACATAAATAGCTTCCGTTAATATATGTTCCCATACATTATATTTATTTTTTTTATATTTTTGTCTTTAATAAATTAATGATAGATAGATAAAAAAATTGATACTGCTTAATTTATAAGCAGCGTAAAAACTGGAAATCTGAGGTCATTAATTTCCGAGACATTAACAGTTTTTCAAGATGCAAATAAAGCAGATAACAATAATCATAAATATTAATGCTCCTAAAATATACCCGCATTTCCTAACTGATTTTTGCTTTTTGATCCACCACAAACCTACGAGTTCATCAACCTCGTATTTTCATTAAATGAAGTTTTGCACATTTCTCTGCAAAGTACGCAAAACTTGTTTCATACAACTTTATTTTAACTAAACGTTATACTTGTTTAGGAAAGTATAAAACAAGTATTTATGTGTACTACTTTTAAAATCCATGTGACAGAGTGTGAGTTCTCATCTTGAAATATACGTTGTGTCGATGAGCTTAACTACAAATTATTAAACCTTTCTGGCAAAATGCCAAAAATTAAAAACAAAATTTTTTAAACACGTCCTGCGCTCTATCTGCAGGATCTATCAATCAATCAATCGAAAATCAATCGACCTGAATGGAGCTCACCTGAAAGTTTTATTAAAATTCTTAGCGACCTGAAAGCCGTTCTATTAATATGCAAGATATGAGAAAGAAGTTTGAAGACATTATGAAAGAAGCAGAGTTTTGAATATACAATTCTTGTATATTCACAAAAATACAAATATACAAATTTTTGTGTATAAAATAAATGGGACATAGAAACTAAATTTAAAAAATAGAAGAAAATAAAAACAAGAAAATATTGATGAGTTATGTGAGGATAACAGGCTTGAAAATTCCGAAATGTCTTTTAAAGTAACAGTTTTTTATGCTGCTCTCGACATTTTAAATACTCAGTTAAAATACAGAATGACTGGAATAACAAAAATCGCAATGATGTTTTCATTTTTGGAACTTAAATTTCCGTATTTGTCATTGTTAACAAATACGGAAATTATTAATAACTAGCGGGCAAGCCCGCTTTTAATTGTTGACGTGTATAAGAGTTCCTATGTTAAATATCACCGTTATGCCATAGTTGGACCGAACTACCAGGGTTCAGCGGTTTTGCGCGGGTTCCCCCTGCTTTATTCCCGTGCGCATCCAGAAGATACTGCATACACGTCACACATGCGTAAAATCACGAAAACACCTAAGCAGGCAGCCCGCTCGCCGGGATTCGAACTTTGGACCGAACTACCTGTGTTCAGCGGATTTGCGCGCGCTTTATTCACTTGTGCATCCAGAAGATACTGCATTCCCAATACACATGCGGAAAATCACTGAAACACATATAGAGTCAGCCTGTTGGCCGGGATTCAAAAGTTGGACCGAACTACCAGCGTTTAACGGTTTTGACCGGGTTACGCCTGCTTTATTCACGTATTCATCCAGAAGATACTCCGCACACAATACACATGCGTAAAATCACGAAAACACCCATGCAGCCAACCCGCTAGCCGGTATTCGTAAGTAAGAATAACCAGCGTTCAACGGTTTTTCGCGGGATTCATCCGCTTTATTCACCTATGCATCCAGAAGATACTGCATACACGGTACACATACGTAAAATCACCCAAACACCCATGGACCCAGTCTGTTTTCCGGGATTCGAAAGTTGGACCGAACTACCAGCGTTAAACGGTTTTGCGCGAGCTGCACCCGCTTTATTCACGCATGCATCCAGAAGATACTGCAAACATCATACACATGCGGAAAATCAAGAAAACACGCATTCAGCCAGCCCGTTAGCCGGGATTTGAACGTTGGACCGAATTACCAGTGTTCAGCGGTATAAGCGGGCTGTGCCCGCTTTATTCACATATGCATCCACAACATACTTCATAAACGTTACACATGCGGAAAATCACGAATATTTGTCATTGTTAACAAATACAGAAATTATTAATAATGTTTCAAAAATACAGAAAAAAATATAAAGAAGACTTTGCTAATGTACTGGAAGTACAACTTTTATTATTTATAAATACTTTCAGAACAGATATCCAAAATTTGAAATCCGTTAAGGATTTAGCTAAATTAGCAATGGTAAAATACTATGACATGACAAGCAGTTAATCGGGAGTGCAATTAACTTATATTGTATTTATCATTCATTATCTGTAACCAAAGCCACGAGCGAGAGGTCATTTTCAATAATAAAAACATATTTAAGAAACACTATGATACAAGATCGGTTGTTAAACCTATCACTATTGAGCGTTGAAGTTGACATGGCTGTGAAAATGGACGTCCAGGTATTGATAAATAATTTTGCGGAAATGAAGGTTAGGAGACGCAAATTTTAATAAAAAAGATTTTTGTCTTTATGATGAATTTCGGTCACCAGTGTTATAATTACACTTATTGAGGGGGGGGGGAATTAGAGAAGAACAGCAGTACGGGCTGAGGGAAAATTAAAAAGAAACAGGAAAAATCTTTAGCATTCATGTTTTTTTATAAAAATGTATTCAAGTAATTAAGTGTACCAAAAGGATTTTTAAAAGGACAGCAAAAATATTACATATTTTCTACTAAAATTGTATATTCAAATAGTTTTTCTTTATGAAGTTTATGATAAATATGTTTTATATTTAACAAATGTACTTGTATATTATTGCATAAATTATGTTCGTAAGTTGAGTAAAATCACAGAGTACTATCTATTGATGTAATATTTTTTCTGTAAGTTTATCAATTATCTTGTCTGTCAATATCAATTATCTATCACTCACACGCACGCACACAAAAAGTCTTAAATTACAGAATTAAAATCATCTGACGTCAAATACCCAGACTAAAGCAAATTTGCATTTCACCAGTTAGCAAAGGGGAAATATTTTCCTTTTTATTCTTTCTTCATATTACATAACTTTCAAATGGTTCCCTGAGAACGTGCTTTTATTTTTTAACAATTAATCCAGATGTGATAAAAATCATGAAAACATTGGCTCCAGGAATCCTTGATTTTTTTTTTTTTTTTTTTTTTTACTTTTCACGTTTTTTTTTCTTTAGTTTAATTTTTATTTTTAAGCACATTAAATTTATTGGTTTAGGGACCCAGGAAATTATTTTGCATACGGGACCAAGAATTCTAGTTACACCACTGTCTATAATGTATATATGCGTAGCTAGTATATGTGTAATGAGATGAACTACAAGTGCTCACACACTTTACCGCCAGGCCGCTGCTGAACCCTTCATTAATTAATGACATAATCACACAAAGCCACGCATTTACACACAATTCGTGAACATAACAAGCAACCAGCGCATTAGCGGGATTCGAACTTCGGACAGAACTACCAGTGCTCACACACTTTACCGCCAGGCCGCTGCTGAAATCTTCATTAATTAATTACATAATCACACAAAGCCACGCATTTACACACAACTCGTGAACATAACAACCAACCCAATTATTCTACACTTATATAATAATTATATAATTATTCACATTATTTAAGTGATATGATTCATTAGTGTAATTGTACTGGCTCGTATACACACGAGGAAAACCACGAAATTTCCAATGCAGCCAGGGCAATATGAAAGACAAAAAAATGTAACAAATAACCAACAATTAAAGGTTACCAATAATAGTGTACAACAGAGATGTATACCTCTCGCCAACTGAAAACAATTGTTAAATTCAATGGAAATGAATTTTCAAAATCAACAGACATGCGGTCTTTAAATTTTGTACATCCGAATTGTCTTCTCTCTTAAGCAGCAATATGACAAAACATTTAAAAGAAGAGCATATCTTTAGAATTTCCGATAGACAGTCTTGCGCCGAACAGTGTTGCCATTGCTCGCTTAGAAATCGTCGAGTTTCTTAATCAAAAACACATAAATGCTTTACAAAATGTTAAATAGTTAATAAAACAAATTACAAATTTGAGCTTTCAGATGCCCATATTCGGGTGGTGACGTACATATTCAAAATTTCATAGCTGTAGGTACCGTTGTTTTATCACAGTATCTGCATAAATGTTATGTACGTTAAACATACGTATATTTATGCTGATTCTTTATTATTAAATATCTTTAAATATAACACACAGCGATAATATTCGGTAGAAACAGTTCAACGCAAAATGCGAAAACGAAATTAATAGCCCTTCTGGGCTAACGCGCTTTGGGATAAAAACGCAAAAATAGAACATAACAGCTTTCATTGTCAGTGCTTAAAAAAAAAAAAAAAAAAAAAAAAAAATCGATAGGCCTTATTTAATTTAATAAAATCGAAAAGTTGAGCAAGTTGCATATTTTTGAGAGGATAAATATGCCACGAAACCTTCAAAATCATTTTTTAGTTCATCACGCACGCATATCTGCACACAAAAATAACAATACCTATTATTCTTCTGCATCTCTGTTTAAAAATGTTTTAAAAAAACATATGTACCGAAAAACATTTATTTGTAAAGTAAAATATTTTTTTTTTCCGAAAATATTTTAAATAAATTTAAAAAAGAAGATTTTTCGCGATCATATTTTGCCGCGGTTAAACCCGTGCAGCTGTCTGTCTGTCTGTCAGGTACTGATTACTTACGTGAAAACGTGGTTTGGACTTTGCCAAAGCTAAGTTTACTTTTAATCTATTTTCATCCATTACATTTTTTAATATTATTTTTCACTTGAAATTTGTTTTAATACTTTGTTTTCATAGATACATATCATTACTATTATTTTTATTTTCCTTTTTTTTTTTTTTTTTTTTTTTTTTGTAACAGTACTTTCTAGTTTGAACTTTTCACTTCTCTATCTTCCTATAATGAACTAATATTGTTTAATTAAACTTATAATTACTTTTCATCTTTATTAAACTTTTTTATTTCTGATAATTTTGACTTTTGCATAATTGCCAAGTTTCTGAAATTTCTAACAATAAATTTCATTAAACTATTTCTCTCACTGTACTGACTTTTTTGAATATGGCTTCTTTGCATGAAAAACTGAAATATTTCTGTTTAATTACTGACATGCATTTAATTAATACAGAGGCAGCTGCACTCGAGTTTGCCACCGATGCTGGACTTCTTCCCAGAGAGGATGAGGCACCACCTTGCCCCAAGTGCCAGGCACCAATGAGAAGCAACAAGAGAAAGGAATCAAAGCTGGGATGGCGTTGGGTCTGCAGCCTGAGAAATCGCAACAACTGCTCTGGCATGATTAACCCCATTGAAAACACCTTTTTTGAAGGTACAAAAATCCCAATAAGGGAAGCTTTAGTCATAACTGTGTACTTTGTTCTAGATCACAGTTTTAGCTACATAAATCAGCAGCTAAAGCTATGGAGGGAAAAGCAAAAATTACCAGTAATTGCAAATGAGACTATTGTTGACTTTTTATCATATTGTCCTGAGGTATGCGAAATTTTTGCCTCTCATCATAGCAGAATGTTAGGTGGTAAAGGAAAATCTATATTAATTGATGAAACATTTTTGACCCGCCGCAAGTACAACCGCGGCAGGGTAACCAAAAATATGACCATCGTAGTTTTAGGCATCTACTGTCGAGAAGACAAAGAAGGATTATTTTTCAAGGTTAAAGGAAAAAGCAAAAGGCATTTGTGGCCTTACATTAAACGTCATGTTCACCCAGAAACCACCTTCATATACACTGACTCTGCTCTACAATATAAAAGGATAGAAAATTTATTTCGGGCAGCAACACATAAAACTACCAATCACAAGAAAGGTAAATATGTGTCTTTTTTTTTTAATGAGTGACATTTTGTTTTTCATCCTTAACATTCATTAATCCTTTATTTACAGGCGTATTCGTAGATCCCGATGATAAACAGAACACTATAAATGATCTTGAGGGTGAAAACAAACTTTTTAAGAGGTCTATAAAGAGCAAGAGAACAGATGATATTTGCACGCAGTACATGGCTGTACATTATTACAGGCGGTTCCGCTTGAAGCCCTTTACTTATGATGGAGAAAGACTTGCTCAGTTTCTACAGGACATTAAAGCTGTGTATCCAGGCCATGGAAAAGTCGGCCTTGAACTTAAAATGTTGGACGAACCAACATCAGAAAGCGAAGGAATTGAGGACCTGATGCCTCCAAAGAAATCAGCCCGACAAGATGATGATATACCATTCATTCAGGAAGATGATGATAAATGGGGTAAAACCAACAAATATAACTTTATTTTTGACATAATTTATTTATTTACATATATATACATACAAAAATTGCATTTAAATATTAAATTACATACCATTATAATCTATGTGCTTATTTTTCAGAGTAAGGGAACACAGACCAAGTTTTAAAACTGGAATAAATGATAAGAAAAGCATACAAGTAAATTGTTTACTATAATTTGTGTAAATGTTCAGATGGTCCACAAATTTTGATTTAATACCTTTTTGTTTTTCACTACATGAAATTGTTATTTTTTATTTCCTTTTAGAATTCAACCAAAAAACAGAGCCCAGAAAACAAAAGGATGGAAATGTTGCGAAAATGTTGCATATCTTTTACAGAAAGAGGTAAATGTGTATTTCAGTTATTCTCAACTTTTATTTTGACGTGAGAGCTATTCTTTATATATTTTGTTATTCCTTCATTAAAATAAACTTTCTTTCACAGCTGCAGATCCAAAATGTCATGAAATACTATGACAGAGGTAAGACAAAATTTTAACCATTCACAGCTTATGTTTCAAATTAGTGCTTCACTTTATTTTAATACTACTTCTTCAGTAAAAGCAACTGTAAAATTTATTTAGTTATTATTAGTATAAGTTTACCTACTTATTTTTCAGTAAAAAAAACTTTATTGCAAATTAGGTAATCCAAAAAAATAAATAAAAGAAAGAAGAAAATTAATTTTGACAGATAAATTGACAAACATAGAGGTGAGTTGATTAATTTAAAGGTTTCCAGCCTACTTCTTACCAGAAAACATTTTATTGTTAAGGATAATTTATCACCCCTTTCAGGTAAAGAATATTGCAGAAATGAGAAATGAATCATGGAAAGAAATGAATCTTCAGTCAGAAAATATACAGGTGAATTCATTACTTTTAATGTTTCCAGCCTGTTTATTTTAATTATGTATTTTCATACTACGTTTATTATTTTAATTTTACCGTTTATTTATTATTTTAAATATAAGGATTCAATCTTACATTATTAACTTCTTAAACTTGCCACCCTTTTGTGGTAATTCTGTATTTTTGTACTATGTTCAATTATTATTTTCTAGTTAAAAAGAGTATGTAGTTAACAAAAGATTAAAACTAAACAACAGAAAGAACACTTTTAGAAAAAATATTAAAACATTTAATAAAAGTGTTTATATATACGCTAACTTATGTTTTCATTATCGTAACCTTGTTTAGTTATCTTGTATTATGAATATGCATAATATGGATATTTTGTTTAGGGACTTCAAAAATAACATTTTGCTGCCACTTAGACGAGGGAAGAAGCAAATGGAGAAATCAACTCGGATGACAAACCCAGTGCCTGGGGGTATAGCCAGGTTTTTATTTCAAGAAACACATCCGAGTTGAAACGACTGATGCGGGCCACACCTGAAAGCGAAGGAACTGAGCAACTGCTGCCACCGCAGGAAATCTCGACGATCATGAAATTTAAAATCTTGTTTACTTATCTTGTATTTTGAATATGCATAATATGGATATTTTGTTTAGGGACTTCAAAAATAACATTTTGCTGCTACTTAGACGAGGGAAGAAGCAGATGGAGAAATCAACTCGGATGACAAACCCAGTGCCTGGGGGTATAGCCAGGTTTTTCTTTCAAGAAACACATCCGAGTTGAAACGACTGATGCGGGCCACACCTGAAAGCGAAGGAACTGAGCAACTGCTGCCACCGCAGGAAATCTCGACGATCATGAAATTTAAAATCTTGTTTACTTATCTTGTATTTTGAATATGCATAATATGGATATTTTGTTTAGGGACTTCAAAAATAACATTTTGCAGATGGAGAAATCAACTCGGATGACAAACCCAGTGCCTGGGGGTATAGCCAGGTTTTTCTTTCAAGAAACACATCCGAGTTGAAACGACTGATGCGGGCCACACCTGAAAGCGAAGGAACTGAGCAACTGCTGCCACCACAGGAAATCTCGACGATCATGAAATTTAAAATCTTGTTTATTTATCTTGTATTCTGAACATATACAACATGGATATTTTCTCTACAAAAAACTCCAAATAGTGAACTGCCAAGTAATACTGCTGAAAACTGCAAAATGTGGTGCTGAATGGTAAGTAATATAAAATATATGTGTACACATTAAAATTAGAGGATTATGGCTCCTGGCGAAACCTCGTAAAAAAAAACGCATCAGGATTCCTACCTCCTAGTCTTACACGTACTAGCTTAAAAATTGGGATTATTTGTAACTATTTTGTTTCACTAATATCATTAATCACATTTCTTACTGTTTCTATTTTTTTTATCAAATTTATATTTAATTAAAAATCACTTTAACCTGCATGTAACGTCATGTAATGTGAAAATAGTGCCTATTTTTTAAATGAAATTATATGATAATACCCGCATAAATATTTTTTATAAATAATTGATTTAAATATAATTATAAAAACTCTAATTTACAAAATTTGGTAATGATTCAATTAAAATGAATAGTCAAAAAGCAGAAGAAAAGATTTTTCTTTTTTTAAGTACGTGTAAGTCTTAAGGTGATGTGGAAATGGAATCATTTCTAATTTCAAAATGCAAAATGCTTGTAAAAATTGTTCTTTTTCAGATCTGATGAACAGGCCTCGATCTATAAGAGTGGAGTTCAGTGAAACGAAGTATTGGATTTTAACAAGGAATGAATCTATAACAGTTTTTCTTGTGAAAAAATGAAATTTTATAAGTTATCAGCAGAGTCATAGTTACTGTTTTCAGCGCCCAGGGAAAACTGAAGATTTTGTGCCCCTCCCGACTACTGGCCAAAAATGGAAAACATTCAACTCTAAAAATTCGTAACATCATTTTGGCCTTCCTTGGATGATGTGCCCACGGACATATGCCCCCTTTCTAGCCCTGGTTATCATATACACAGTTTCTTGTGAACTTGTTGACTGTGAGAACCTGGATACATATTTTCTTGCAAAACTGTGAGAAACTAGATAAAAATTTTCTTGTGAAAAGATGAAACTGTGAGAACCTGGATAAAAATATTCTTGTGAAAAGGTGAAACTGTGAGAACCTGGATAAAAATTTTCTTGTGAAAAAGTGAAATTTTTATATAAATATAAATAACATAATTTTAGAAGACAAAGATTGTACAAGCAATGTCATCTAGGGGTAAGTACCTTCATTTTGCAATATATGTTTACATTGATAAATTAAAAAATATAAAATTCTAGCATATTGAAACATAAGTTAAGAAATATTTGTTTAAATTTATTAATTAAAAAAGGTGAAATTCTTACATATTGAAACAACAGTTAAGAAATGTATGTTTAAATTGATTAATTAAAAAGAGTTGAAATTCTTGCATATTGAAAAATAAGTTAAGAAATGTATGTTTAAATTGATTAATTAAAAAAAAGTTGAAATTCTAACACAGGGAAAAATAGAAAATATATGTTCAAATTGATTAATTAATAAAAAAAAATGAGTGCTATATACTGAAAAATAAGTTTCTTAAAAAGAACTTAGCATATATTACAAATACCTTAATAAATGTTCTAATTTTTCATTTCTCATCCATATATATCATGTTTAACTATCATACACTTACCTGCATAACATAATTAATTTAAATATAAATTCATTATTAATTTAAATGCCAAATAATATAATGCCGAAATTACATGCAAGTCAAATTTTTAGGTTGGAAGCTTTCTTTTAAATCGATTGTTTACAGTTTGAGCGTAAGTACTTCTTCGCCCTATAGCGTTTCATGCAAAACATTTCACTCGTTAAAGTACACGTTAATTAAAATTTCTTGTTCTATTACTTTAGACTGAATTACAATTAGTAAGTTATCATATCATGCTTAGTAATATAACATTAACTATGTTGTACAACATTGAAGAAATAGGGAATGTCAGGCGTCATCATGTCAACATGAACAAGGGTAAGTTCAATTTTTCCTTTTGGCAGTTCAGAATTGTTTTCCCTGTCCACTTCCCTCGGATAGGGAAAACAATATTTGGCCGCCATCTTGGATTTCGAAATGCGCTTTTTGGCGCATTTCTGAAATCCAAGATGGCGGCCAAAAACTCGCCAAATTCAGCCAAGAGCCGGGTATCCGAAATGAGCCGCAAATCTTTTAAAACAACAAAATCAAACAAACAAAAAAGAAATGCATTCATGAAAGGACTTCGGACTTATTTATTATTCATGAAAGGATATATTTCAGTAATTACAAGTGCATAAAAATTCAGTGTATATAAAAAAAAAAAAAAAAAAAAAAAAAAAAAATGAACACAGATTTGGAACAAAGTACCTGTGTTTCTATGGCATAAAATTTCCTTTTTTAATAGCACAATATCTTTGAGTTAAAGATTATATATTAAAGCAAATTTATAAAACTAAATTCAAAAATAAGAAATTAAATTATTTTTAGAGAAAACACTAAGCAAATAAAAAATTTTGAATTTCATAAATAAATTGACCCAACTGGGGTGGGAAAAAATTGATCCAACTCACGTGGGAAAAAATTGCCACAACTGGGGTGGGAAAAAATTGCCCCAACTAGGGTGGGGTAAAATTGTTCCAACTAGGGTGGGAAAAATTGCCCCAACTAAGGTGGGAAAAAAATTGCCTTAACTGGGGTGGGGAAAAAATTTCCCTAACTGGGGTGGGAAAAAATTGCCCCAACTAAGATGGGAAAAAATTGCTTTAACTGGGGTGGCAAAAAATTGCCCCAAATACTTTTCCCCCTTCGCAATAAAGGAAATGCTTGATAATTTTAGCTGGTCATAACGAACACAAGAGATAATAAACATGCAAATCTAATAAAACTTTCGTTTTAATATGCCTTTCACAAAATATACAATAAAATCGTAAATTTGGATGTCAAAAATGTATTGCCAAAGATCATACAACAAAATGAGGAAACAAAATTTAATATTTTGTGTTTATAGCTTTTGCACTCATAACGGCTTGTAATCTATTTCTCATAGAGAAAACCGAAGTTCTGGTTGTTGAGAAGGTTCTATTTGGAAAAACCAAAGTCCTGATGGAAATTCTGTGACACTCGTCCAGGAGTTCCAGTCCTCATTATACAAGTTCATTATTACGAAATTTTATTTTTACTGACTTCTAGGTACAATTTGTGCCATAAATTTTAAATTGAATTTATGTCGGTCGATTCAGGTAGTATCTTTAACTCGCGAGTAACGATTGCCAGGTGAAGTTCACTATACCTTTAGAGTCACCATCCAAAATTCGTCTGATAAATTAACATGAATGAGGTTTAACAAAATCGAATCACTTTCTCCTATTTATTTCTGAAATGAAAGGTTTCTTTCCAGCTGCCCTTACGTAATAACTTCCTCCATGTCAGCCATTCCGTAGAGTCTGTACACTAAAAGTTTGATGTGAAGTATTAGCAACATCTTTGGCCAAGTGCATATAATGAAGAAATTTATTTCTTAACCTCTTTGATAATGCAAAGTTTTCCCTTGTAGAAAACATTTGGAAGTCGTCCACTTTTAATTTTATTTTCTGTCGATAATGTCTCTTTGAACTTTTTCACAACACTTCTAACAGTTCTAACACTTCTCACGTCCAGTTGTATTCTTGGTGAATCTTTACATTATGGTAACTTGGCGATTTTTTTGCGAAAATTTGGCGACCAACAGTGCTACAGCAACCTTCTAGTTTTTTGACGCCATTTTGTTTTCACGAAGTAAAGGCATTTTTTTTAACTCAACATTTTTCTCCGACAATCTACTAGCCGAATTACGCTTATACTAGAACTTTTATGGAACAAAAATGCTTAATCATGACGAAGATTAGGTGCGAAATTGGGAGATCGTGAAGAATAGCAAACTGCTTGCCGCGTATTTAGGAATTGCACATACACAGTATCCATGTACACGTCGACCTATTTTCACTTAAAAACATCCCAGAATAGCACAAAAATGGCATTGCGCACACACTTGACTTTATCTATCGACCTATTTTCACTTAAAAAGTCAAAGAAAATTGACAAAAATCCAATTCTTCTTACTCTTGTAAAAAGCGCCAAACAAATAAGTGGGCGATCCTGCACTTTAGCAGCAAAATTGTTTCTAAGTATTATTAGCTAAAAAATCACGACCGGAATTTTCAGGAAAAAGTCACGTTACATGTCTCATGATCTTTCATTTCTCTGAGACAAAATAATCTGTGATTCGAACTGTGTAATCCTCAGATTATTGCTAAACTCCTAGCTAGTAAGCTCTATCGCCTTACCAAAATATAACCCAACTACCTGTTACCATATTCTTAAGATTAGCCAAAAAATTGCCCCAACTGGATTGGGAATGGGAAAAAATTTGCCCCAACTGGGGTGGGAAAAAATTGACCCAACTGGGGTGGGAAAAAATTGATCCAACTCACGTGGGAAAAAATTGCCACAACTGGGGTGGGAAAAAATTGGCCCAACTAGGGTGGGGTAAAATTGTTCCAACTAGGGTGGGAAAAATTGCCCCAACTAAGGTGGGAAAAAATTGCCTTAACTGGGTTGGGGAAAAAATTGCCCTAACTGGGGTGGGAAAAAATTGATCCAACTCACGTGGGAAAAAATTGCCACAACTGGGGTGGGAAAAAATTGCCCCAACTAGGGTGGGGTAAAATTGTTCCAACTAGGGTGGGAAAAATTGCCCCAACTAAGGTGAGAAAAAAATTGCCTTAACTGGGGTGGGAAAAAATATCCCCAACTGGGGTGGGAAAAAATTGCCCCAACTAGGGTGGGGTAAAATTGGCCCAACTAGGGTGGGGTAAAATTGTTCCAACTAGGGTGGGAAAAAATTGCCTTAACTCGGTTGGGAAAAAAATTGCCCTAACTGGGGTGGGAAAAAATTGATCCAACTCACGTGGGAAAAAATAGCCCCAACTGGGGTGGGGAAAATTGCCCCAACTAAGGTGGGAAAAAATTTCCCTAACTGGGGTGGGAAAAAATTGCCCCAACTAAGGTGGGAAAATATTGCCCTAACTGGGGTGGCAAAAAATTGCCCCAAATACTTTTCCCCCTTCGCAATAAAGGAAATGCTTGATAATTTTAGCTCGTCATAACGAACACAAGAGATAATAAACATGCAAATCTAATAAAACTTTCGTTTTAATATGCCTTTCACAAAATATACAACAAAATCGTAAATTTGGATGTCAAAAATGTATTGCCAAAGATCATACAACAAAATGAGGAAACAAAATTTAATATTTTGTGTTTATACCTTTTTGCACTCATAACGGCTTGTAATCTATTTCTCATAGAGAAAACCGAAGTTCTGGTTGTTGTGAAGGTTCTATTGGGAAAAACTCCACCAGCGGCCGAGCGGTAAAGTCGCTGAACACTGGTAGTTCGGTCCGAGGTTCGAATCTTGCGAACGGGCTGGCTGCATGGGCGTTTTCGTGGTTTTCCCCATGTGTAACGTGTATACGAGCCAGTTTCCCTTAGAAAGTCCTCCACGAAGGCATTCCTCCCCTTAGGCAGATAGCCCTCGAGGCTTTGTCATAATCACACACACACACTATTGGGAAAAACCAAAGTCCTGATGGAAATTCTGTGATACTCATTATACAAGTTCATTATTACGAAATTTTATTTTTACTGACTTCTAGGTCCAATTTGTGCCATAAATTTTAAATTGAATTTATGTCGGACGATTCAGGTGGTATCTTTAACTCGCGAGTAACGATTGCCAGGTGAAGTTCACTATACCTTTAGAGTCACCATCCAAAATTCGTCTGATAAATTAACATGAATGAGGTTTAACAAAATCTAATCACTTTCTCCTATTTATTTCTGAAATGAAAGGTTTCTTTCTAGCTGCCCTTACGTAATAACTTCCTCCATGTCAGCCATTCCGTAGAGTCTGTACACTAAAAGTTTGATGTGAAGTATTTCCACTTTTAATTTTATTTTCTGTCGATAATGTCTCTTTGAACTTTTTGACAACACTTCTAACAGTTCTAACACTTCTCACGTCCAGTTTTATTCTCGGTGAATCTTTACATTAAGGTAACTTGGCGATTTTTTGGCGAAAATTTGGCGACCAACCCTGCTACAGCAACCTTCTAGTTTTTTGACGCCATTTTGTTTTCACTAAGTAAAGGCATTTTTTTTAACTCAACATTTTTTTCCAACAATCTACTAACCGAATTACGCTTATACTAGCGAATTACGCTTAATATAATAAGCGAATTATAATAAGCGAATTACGCTTATACTAGAACTTTTATGGAACAAAAATGCTTAATCATGACGAAGATTAGGTGCGAAATTGGGAGATAGTGAAGAACTGCAAACTGCTTGCCGCGTATTTAAGAATTGCACATACATACACAGTATCGATGTACACGTCGACCTATTTTCACTTAAAGAAACATCCCAGAATCGCACAAAAATGGCATTGCGCACACACTTGACTTTATCTATCGACTATTTTCACTTAAAAAGTCAAAGAAAATTGACAAAAATCCAATTCTTCTTACTCTTGTAAAAAGTGCCAAACAAATAAGTGGGCGATCCTGCACTTTAGCAGCAAAATTGTTTCTAAGTATTATTAGCTAAAAAATCACGACCGGAATTTTCCGGAAAAAGTCACGTTACATGTCTCATGATCTTTCATTTCTCTGAGACAAAATAATCTGTGATTCGAATTGTGCACTTCTCAGATTATTGCTAAACTCCTAGCTAGTAAGCTTTATCGCCTCTTGTAAAAAGCGCCAAACAAATAAGTGGGCGATACTGCACTTTAGCAGCAAAATTGTTTCTAAGTATTATTGGCTAAAAAATCACGACCGGAATTTTCCGGAAAATGTCACATTACATGTCTTATGATCTTTCATTTCTCTGAGACAAAATAATCTGTGATTCGAACTGTGTAATTCTCAGATTATTGCTAAACTCCTAGCTAGTAAGCTTTATAGCCTTACCAAAATATAGCCAAGCTACCTGTTACCATATTCTTAAGATTAGCCAAAAAATTGCCCCAACTGGATTGGGAATGGGAAAAAAATTGCCCCAACTGGGGGTGGGAAAAAAATTGCCCCAACTCACGTGGGAAAAATATTGCACCAACTAGGGTGGGAAAAAATTGCCCCAACTGGGGTGGGAAAAAATTGCCCCAACTGGGGTGGGAAAAAATTGCCCCAACTGGGGTGGGGAAAAAATTGCCCCAACTGGCGTGGGAAAAAAATTGCCCCAATTCACGTGGGGAAAAAAATTGCCCCAACCGGGGTGGGAAAAAATTGCTCCAAATACTTTTCCCCCGTCGAAATAAAGGAAATGCTTGATAATTTTAGCTCGTCATAACGAACACAAGAGATAATAAACATGCAAATCTAATAAAATTTTCGTTTTAATATGCCTTTCACAAAATATACAACAAAATCGTAAATTTGGATGTCAAAAATGTATTGCCAAAAATCATACAACAAAATGAGGAAAGAAATTTTAATATTTTGTGTTTATACCTTTTGCACTCATAACGGCTTGTAATCTATTTCTCATAGAGAAAACCGAAGTTCTGGTTGTTGTGAAGGTTCTATTGGGAAAAACCAAAGTCCAGATGGAAATTCTGTGACACTCGTGCAGGAGCACCACTCCTCATTATACAAGTTCATTATTACGAAATTTTATGTTTACTGACTTCTAGGTCCAATTGGTGCCATAAATTTTAAATTGAATTTATGTCGGACGATTCAGGTAAGTATCTTTAACTTGCGAGTAACGACTGCCAGGTGAAGTTCACTATACCTTTAGGGTCACCATCCAAAATTCGTCTGATAAATTAACATGAATGAGGTTTAACAAAATCGAATCTCTTTCTCCTATTTATTTCTGAAATGAAAGGTTTCTTTCTAGCTGCCCTTACGTAATAACTTCCTCCATGTCAGCCATTCCGTAGAGTCTGTACACTAAAAGTTTGATGTGAAGTATTAGCAACATCTTTGGCCAACTGCATATAATGAAGAAATTAATTTCTTAACCCATCAACGAGCCCGCCTCTCGGAACGAAATGCTTCGAAAACGGTCGCGTTGTCAGACAACAAACCCATCCAAAAAAAATCGCTTTCGTTTTCTGAAATCTCTCTAAGATGGCCCAGCCTAAGGCAGTATGTTTGCTTCCCCTTAGTGTGATGGATAAGCCATAAAATTGCCTCCCCGCTATTGAATGCCAAGAAGAAGTTGTTCCGTTTAGTTTCGTCTCCCTCCTCTTTCTTTGTACTAGTAGCCTGTAGACTTGTTTCTTTTAACATGTGACTGCCGAATTTTCCGAAATCTTTTTAGAATTTTAGCTTCCAAGCTTGTGAACATTCAATTATTCGATATGTTTTATTGGGCAGTATTTTAAGAAAGATCATTATTTATTTTGTTACACAATTTTTTTACTATTTACTTATCTATCTTATTTAGTTTTAGTAAACCAATTTATTTTGGGAAATTAAATTTTAACCCCCCGAGCGTTACGGGTTTTTTCAGGAAACGACGTAAAAATAATCGTGTTTTTTTACCAGGTCTGTCGCAAAAGCGGCAAGCATTTTTACTCAAACTGCTTCAAAAGCGGGCCCCCCTTACCGTGTGGATATAATTAAGCTAATTCTCCCCTCCGTTGAATTTAGCGAGTGAAATTAGTTTTTCTCCCTATGGTATCTTCGTCACGAGACTGGTTGCTAAAATAGTATTTTATCTCCTATTTGGCTACTTTATAATTTGCGCACTAACACATATTACTCTACATTACTCGTACCTTAAAATCAAGATATGTGCCGAATACAGAAAGTTAGTCAATATACATCAGTAAGAGAAACTACGTAAAAGGCTTTAAATTTCCAGTTTCTTTAAGGAATTGCTTCGATAATGGTGAAAAATTAATCTTGCATTTTTTTATCCTTATTTTCTGAGGAAATATTTTTTAATATACAAAGGGAATTTGTGAGAATTTTTTTCTCTCGTGTTCCAATTTTTCGAATACAAATTATTCGCAACTTATTTTAGTATTATGTTTGTATTTAATTTTCAAATATTATAAGTTTATTCCAATTTAAAGTGTTAGATTTAAACAATTCTTTAGATTGCACCATAAATTTATTAGTAGTTAATTATTTATGACACCGTTTTGACTTGTGAAAAATAAATATTGTAATCGCGAAACATTTCGATTTTCATATTTCAAAGGAAATTTCCATTTTGAATAGTTCCATCATGATGTTTACACGTACGTATGTCGCATAACTTAACATAAAATGTTGAAATTTTATATTTGGGACTTATGACTAGTTTTAGCGCGACGTATGTATGCATGTATATCGCATAACTCAACAGCAGAGTAGATGAAGTGGCTGATGAATGAGATCAGGCAGTTCGGCTTTTATAGAGTAAAATCACTTTGGGGGTAGAAAACAAGTAAACAGCTTGGACAAAGGAGCTTCTTGAGAAAATAAATGTATTTTCGAGTTACAATGCAGTTTCCTTGTAATTAGCTATATATGAGTTACAATGCAAATATTTATATACTACGTGCATTATCGAGATTTTAATAGAAACCAAAAAAAAAAAAAAAATCTTTGTAGCAAAATTGTTAACGATATTATTTCTCCAAGACATCTACGCAGGTGTGTATTCTTTTCATGAATGATGAAAAATAAGTTAACAGTTTTTCGAGCAGATGCTCCAAATTATACAGCTTTGAAGATTAAGTAATGAAAACATAAACTCTTATTTCTGGTTATGTGCTGAAAAAGATATTACCCTTTTCAAAGAAAACACCTAATAGCGGAATCTCCAAGTTGACTTCAACGTAAATATACCTCCAGGGACTACTGAACTAAAAGCTTAGCACCTTTGTACATTTTCTACTTTATATGGGAGTACCTTTGTGCAAGGACAAAAAAGCATCCGCTATCTATTTTTCTCAGTTCTTTCATTTTGTTAACTATGACGAGAAATGGAGCTGCCGAAAATTCTAAATTTATTGCTTCTTCCAAAAACTCTGATTTCAAGTTGTGTATTTGTCAGTAATTTAAGGCTTTAAATTCAGAAACATCCTTTCATCAGTAATTACAGTACATATAAACACAATATCATTATTTAAATTCAGACTTTAAAAACTTCATTTATGTTAAACTATGGAAAGCGCAATATATATATATATATATATATATATATTTAAGCAGTTTATTTCGTGAAAATTTATCACATTTTTCGTAGGAATTATTAAAACTGTTTTGCATGTAAACTATATATATATATATATATATGTAAACACACAATACAAAACACTGTGTATACATATGGTGATGTATGCTTGTGAGCATGTGTGCGCATGTATGTTATATTTCCCTATTATATATCATATCAGTATTTTATTGAAAGTAGTTGTAGACAACATTTAATAAAAAAAAACTGAAAAGTATAGTAAATCTCAAAATGATAGTGCAATTATGAAACTGAATATTACATGAAATCGAAAATTTATGTGAAGCAACTATGGAATGAAAATAAATTCTAGTTAGGTTTCACAGCATACAAAATAACACTTTAATCTAACCACTTGAGTAAAACGAATGCCAAGAAAATATCCTGAGAATGTATATCGGGAAAAAAAAATCTGAATGAATGGAAAATGCCTCACGGAAAATATGCACCTGGTTAAAAATATCGCTAGAATAATAAACAATGTAAATATTTTTATCAGGTACATATACACATGCACCTTGAAAAATGTTTGTAATTTTTATACTTTGTAGAGATATATAGAGGATTCTTTAGTATTAAATATATTTTTCATTTATTTATTACAAAATATTCTTTCTTACTAAAAATATGCTTAATGATTACATCGTTTATATATCCTAATTAATTATGAATATTTTTTTAGTTTTTTGTTATTTGTGTTTCGTTTCTGAGAATTATTAAAATTCAAGCAATCTGAATTTTACACAAAAATAAATTCTTTCCTTAGTGACAAGTATAACTTTTGCATTAGAAATTATTCATGATAAATGCAATCTTGCTTTTTCGCCAACAGAATGTTTTGGCTTATTTGACTACATCAAAGCATACTAGAGCTGTCTGCCTAAGAGGAGGGTCTCTTCGTGGAGGACTTTTTAAAGGTTAGGTTATTTAATTACGGCAAAGCCTCGAGGGCTATCTGCCTAAGGGGAGGGATGGCGTCGTGGAGGACTTTCTATGGGAAACTGGCTCGTATACACGTTACACATGATGAAAACCACGAAAACACCCATGCAGCCAGCCCGTTCGCGGGATTCGAACCTCGGACCGAACTACCAGTGTTCAGCGACTTTACCGCTCGGCCGCTGGTGGGCCCCAGGACTTTTTAAAGAAACTGCTCGTATATATGTTATATATGCGGAAAACTATGAAAACGCCCATGCAGCCAGCCCGTTCTCTTAGAATCGAACTTAAGTAGGAACACGGTATTCTGCGACTATTCAGCGACTTTACCGCTCGGCCGCTGGTGGGCCCCAGGACTTTTTAAAGAAACTGCTCGTATATATGTTATATATGCGGAAAACTATGAAAACCCCCATGCAGCCAGCCCGTTCTCTTAGAATCGAACTTAAGTAGGAACACGGTATTCTGCGACTATTCAGCGACTTTACCGCTCGGCTGACAGTGACAGAATGTCTGCTACCTATACATTAATATACTACATAGGTAGATTTGTTTCCGAGAAAGAGATGCGAAACAGGAAAGATATGCGAATCATATCCATCTCACTGAGATGAATATGATCATTTTCAATGTGCCATTTGGTAGTGCTCTATTTAAATGGTCAACTTGTAAGTTAAGTGGGTGGCCAAATACCAGACAAGACATTTTTTAAAGCATAAAGATAATTAAATGTATTTTAAAAATTGAGTTTGTAATCAAGCTTTGCTATCTAGGAATAAGACATAGCTTGCAGTTAAGTTATATTCTTTCTTAAAAAAAATATTTCTTTTGTTCACCTATTAAAAATAACAATCAGCAGCGTGTGTTTTTGAAAATATCCCTAAATGCAACATAAATACACGGCAGATTTCTTTAGGGAATTCTTTACGAAGACATTTTACCACTTAGGTGGAAAACGTTTTGCTAAATTAAACTCTAAATTTACAAAGGCGATTTTATGAGAAAACAGAAGGAGGACTCTACATTGGACTAATAATTAGCAAGTTGCTCATCAGTGAAACATGATGACAATCTTGTATAAAATGAAAATCAGAACGATATTATTGCAAATTCTTCAATAAAGCATCTAACGTATTGCAAATTAAAAATTTAAAAAAGCGTTCTTTATTTTGTGAGTTTATTTGTGAAACTATTTGAGAAATAACCTCATTTTATCTTGTAATATTGGAAAATATTTTCAGCTGTCATTATCTATCACAAATTAAATACTTTGAAAGTAGATTCATTTTAAGCTGTTTAAAATATTATTTGTGTTCGTGCTTAGGGTGAAGAAATGTTTGTGTGCTGTGTTCATTCATAAGTATATGTATTTCGCCAGGATTTTGATTTTGCACTTCCCAGTTTTTATCAAATAACATAAAATTAGCATTTCAAGGGGAAAAAAACAACATTTTTTGTTTATCTTTAATTTAAACGACAAAGGGATTAGAATTTTTGTTACTTTGCAAAAAGTACTTAATGAAAAGATGGATTTCGAAATTTGAAATGTTTTTGCTATTTGGTTAGTAAATTAATTAATATAATGTAGTATACTACTTAGTTAACTATGTTTTTATTGGGAACCATTTAAGGATATATTATAACGGTGGAAATTACTTTTGTTCTTTTTTAAATTCCTCTATACATTATAAATTTAACCAATTGATAAAAATTTGCATTATACAAGTACTATAACACAACAACGATAAATAGCCTTCTTATATAACAGCCCCAATTAAAATTACTAACTAAAAACAACGAACGTGGAGACATTTCTATTATGTAGTAAAGTAAGCTTTAAAATATTTTGGAAGAACTGGTCAGAAATTATGTGAAAGAAAGTGAATCCAATTTTCATTTAAAAAAATTTTCTTATAATGTGTGAGCTTATTTTAAGCCATTTTACCTAGTAATAACAACTTGATATTGTTTTAGATTAAAAATAATGAATGCAATATCATCCATATTTCGAAATGGGCTTATTTAGTTATGCTGTTATAACTACTAATAACTGTTGATGAAACATTTCCACAGCAACATAATTTTGATCTGCTATGCAAGTTTATTTATGTGTTTATTTTTTAAACAAATATTGAATCGTCGAATGTAAAAAAAAAGCATTAACAAAATCTTTAAATGCCCGTCTTTGAATTTGAGTTCGAATACAGCATATTTAAAACAAGAGACTATTACAAGACTTTGCTAGGATCCTGCTAACCGCCCAAGACGCTTTGTTAGAAGGAAACAACTGATTGAAAGCATGTGTTCAAATTATCACATCTGTCATTTATCTGTCGAACAAAAGGTAGGACTTTTGTATGAGTACGTTTCAAAACTTGTTTTTCCGTTCCGTAAGTACGCCAATCCCCAGGGGTGTAATTAGTCTTTTACGACAAATCTGAACTACTGCAGTTCTTCCGAAACGTGAAGAGAATATACTTACGATGACCTTACTGAATGATCTGAAAACCATCTGCTATTCTGAACTATTTTGTACTTTCTTTAAAAATGCAGAAGGTTATAAGTACAGGTTTTTTGCGCATCACCCGCACTTGAAATACGAGGGCAAACAAGATAGTTTGCAGCATTTTATATTTTATCCTGTTCTTGATGTTGTAGTCAACTTTTAATACATTGTATAATATATGGTTTATTAAAAAGTACGTCTTACGTTACAATTGTTACTTTTTCCTGTTTCTTCTAAATTCAGGTAATGTATTATAACAACGAGCGATTCTGTTTAACTTTCATTTGTATAAATAACCACAAGGCAAACTTGTAAAACGATTTATCTTCATTCACAAGCTTGCAGGCGTTGGAAAGATAATGCACACCCGCTCTCTGACAATGATTCTTCATTCTCAGGACCCATCCGTAAAGTGTTCTTTTCAAACATACTTCACACCCTATTAAGACTTTTGTGTCAACTGACAGCCACCTGCAGAAAGGTAGGGGAAGGAAGACCAGATCGCGTCGTCTAAACACGTCTTAACCAATCTTCGCGACATTCGGGTTTCGTGTATACACGTCTTAAGCATTTTTCGTGCGATTTGAAATTCGTGTAAAGACGTCTTAAGTATTTTTAAAGAAACTCCAAAAACATTTAAACACGTCTTATGCAGTTAAAGGGTTAATATGCCTTTCACAAAATATACAACAAAATCGTAAATTTGGATGTCAAAAATGTATTGCCGAAAATCATACAACAAAATGAGGAAACAAAATTTAATATTTTGTGTTTATACCTTTTGCACTCATAACGGCTTTTCTCATAGAGAAAACCGAAGTTCTGGTTGTTGAGAAGGTTCTATTTGGAAAAACCAAAGTCCTGATGGAAATTCTGTGACACTCGTGCAGGAGTACCACTCCTCATTATACAAGTTCATTATTACGAAATTTATGATTACTGACTTCTAGGTCCAATTTGTGCCATAAATTTTAAATTGAATTTATGTCAAACGATTCAGGTGGTATCTTTAACTCGCGAGTAACGATTGCCAGGTGAACTTCACTATAACTTTAGGGTCACTATCCAAAATTCGTCTGATAAATTAACATGAATGAGGTTTAACAAAATCGAATCACTTTCTCCTATTTATTTCTGAAATGAAAGGTTTCTTTCTAGCTGCCCTTACGTAATAACTTCCTCCATGTCAGCCATTCCGTAGAGTCTGTACACTAAAAGTTTGATGTGAAGTATTAGCAACACCTTTGGCCAACTGCATATAATGAAGAAATTTATTTCGTAACCTCTTTGATAATGCAACGTTTTCGCTTGTAGAAAACATTTGGAAGTCGTCCACTTTTAATTTTATTTTCTGTCGATAATGTCTCTTTGAACTTTTTGACAACACTTCTAAGAGTTCTAACACTTCTCACGTCCAGTTGTATTCCTGGTGAATCTTTACATTATGGTAACTTGGCGATTTTTTGGCGAAAATTTGGTGACCAACCCTACTACAGACACCTTCTAGTTTTTTTGACGTAATTTTTTTCACGAAGTAAAGCCATTTTTTTTTAACTCAACATTTTTTTCCACCAATCTACTAGCCGAATTACGCTTATACTAGAACTTTTATGGTACAAAAATGCTTAATCATGACGAAGATTAGGTGCGAAATTGGGAGATAGTGAAGAATCGCAAACTGCTTGTCACGTTTGTGAGAATTGCACATACACAGTATCCATGTACACGTCGACCTATTTTCACTTAAAAAAAATCCCAGAATCGCACAAAAATGGCATTGCGCACACTCTTGACTCTATCTACCGACATATTTTCACTTAAAAAGTCAAAGCAAATTGACAAAAATCCAATTCTTCTTACTCTTGTAAAAAGCGCCAAACAAATAAGTGGGCGATCCTGCACTTTAGCAGCAAAATTGTTTCTTAGTTAAAAAATCACGACCGGAATTTTCCGGAAAATGTCACATTACATGTCTCATGATCTTTCATTTCTCTGAGACAAAATAATCTGTGATTAAAACTGTGTAATTCTCAGATTATTGCTAAACTCCTAGCTTGTAAGTTTTATCGCCTTACCAAAATATAGCCAAACTACCTGTTACCATATTCTTAAGTTTAGCCAAAAAATTGCCCCAACTGGATTGGGAATGGGAAAAAAATTGCCCCAACAAACGTGGGAAAAAATTGCCCCAACTGGGGTGGGAAAAAATTGCCCCAACTAGGGTGGGAAAAAAATTGCCAAAAAACTAAGGAAGGGAAAATAATTGCCCCAGCTGGGGTGGGAAAAATTGCCCCAAGTAAGGTGGGAAAAAAATTGCCCCAACAGGAGTGGGAACAAATTGCTCCAACTGGGGTGGAAAAAAAATTGCCCCAACTGGGGTGGGAAGAAATTGCCCCAATTCACGTGGGGAAAAAAATTGCCCCAACCGGGGTGGGAAAAAATTGCTCCAAATACTTTTCCCCCGTCGAAATAAAGGAAATGCTTGATAATTTTAGCTCGTCATAACGAACACAAGAGATAATAAACATGCAAATCTAATAAAACTTTCGTTTTAATATGCCTTTCACAAAATATACAACAAAATCGTAAATTTGGATGTCAAAAATGTATTGCCAAAAATCATACAACAAAATGAGGAAACAAAATTTAATATTTTGTGTTTATACCTTTTGCACTCATAGCGGCTTGTAATCTATTTCTCATAGAGAAAGCCGAAGTTCTGGTTGTTGAGAAGGTTCTATTGGGAAAAACCAAAGTCCTGATGGAAATTCTGTGACACTCGTGCAGGAGTACCACTCCTCATTATACAAGTTCATTATTACGAAATTTTATGTTTACTGACTTCTAGGTCCAATTTGTGCCATAAATTTTAAATTGAATTTAAGTCGGACGATTCAGGTAGTATCTTTAACTCGCGAGTAACGATTGCCAGGTGAAGTTCACTATACCTTTAGACACACCATCCAAGATTCGTCTGATAAATTAACATGAATGAGGTTTAACAAAATCGAATCTCTTTCTCCTATTTATTTCTGAAATGAAAGGTTTCTTTCTAGCTGCCCTTACGTAATAACTTCCTCCATGTCAGCCATTCCGTAGAGTCTGTACACTAAAAGTTTGATGTGAAGTATTAGCAACATCTTTGGCCAACTGCATATAATGAAGAAATAAATTTCTCAACCTCTTTGATAATGCAACGTTTTCGCTTGGAGAAAACATTTGGAAGTCGTCCACTGGGGTGGGAAAAAAAATTTTTATTTTCTGTCGATAATGTGTCTTTGAACTTTTTGACAACACTTCTAACAGTTCTAACACTTCTCACGTCCAGTTGTATTCCTGGTGAATCTTTACATTATGGTAACTTGGCGATTTTTTGGCGAAAATTTGGCGACCAACCCTGCTACAGCAACCTGCTAGTTTTTCTTTTTCGACGCCATTTTGTTTTCACGAAGTAAAGGCATTTTTTTAACTCAAAATTTTTTCCAACAATCTACTAGCCGAATTACGCTTATACTAGAACTTTTATGGAAGAAAAATGCTTAATCATGACGAAGATTAGGTGCGCAATTGGGAGATAGTGAAGAATCGCAAACTGCTTGCCGCGTTTTTAAGAATTGCAAATACACGGTATCCATGTACACGTCGACCTATTTTCACTTAAAAAAATCCCAGAATTGCACAAAAATGACATTGCGCACACTCTTGACTTTGTCTATCGACCTATTTTCACTTAAAAAGGCAAAGAAAATTGACAAAAATCCAATTCTTCTTACTCATGTAAAAAGCGCCAAATAAGTGGGCGATCCTGCACTTTAGCAGCAAAATTGTTTCTAAGTATTATTAGCTAAAAAATCACGACCGGAATTTTCCGGAAAATGTCACATTACATGTCTCATGATCTTTCATTTCTCTGAGACAAAATAATCTGTGATTCGAACTGTGTACTTCTCAGATTATTGCTAAACTCCTAGCTAGTAAGCTTTATCGCCTTACCAAATATAGCCAAACTACCTGTTACCATATTCTTAAGATTAGCCAAAAAATTGCCCCAACTGGAGTGGGAATGGGAAAAAATTGCCCCAACTGGGGTGAGGAAAAAATTGCCTTAACTAAGGTGGGAAAAAATTGCTCCAACTGAGGTGAGAAAAAAATTGCCCCAACTAAGGTGGGGAAAATATTGCCTCAACTAGGGTGGGAAAAAATTGCCTCAACTCACGTGGGAAAAAATTGCCCCAACTAAGGTGGGAAAAAAATTGCCCCAACTCACGTGGGAAAATTGCCCCAACTGGGGTAGGAAAAAATTTCTCCAACTAAGGTGGGAAAAATTGCCCCAACTGGGGTGGGAAAAAATTGCCCCAACTAAGGTGGGAAAAAAATTGTCCCAACTGGGCGGAAAAAAATTGCCCCAACTGGGTGCAAAAAAAAATTGCCCATTCGCGATTATGGTGAAGAGTCGCTAATCGTAAAAATAGTTTAATCCTAATGAAGCATCAAAGTAAGCACACGGATATAAAATGTACAGTAATTTTAAAAAGTCTTTAATTTTATGTTTTTTCAGTTTTTTCATGTCATCCAATATTTCGACGAGAATAGAAATAGCAATTTTTTAAAAATTAAAGATATTCGATATGGTTGCTCTGTACAAGCATTAGTTCTTTTGAAGCAGAATTGAAAATGCTTTTAGTCTTCTAAGCAATTTTGAGACTGGGCTCAAAAATACATGCAGAACTCGACTTATTGTTGCTTGAGTCATTTTCTCGATGTCAAAAGCGATAATATGCCGTGAAATTCAATCCAAATATTAATGCGTGATAAAAATGGCGAAAGTGAAATGTCAGCCATTCATTGAACTCAGAAAATGAAAGCACTACGAGATTTTCTGCTATTACTCAATATATTTATAACTGCGAAATAAATGCAAATTAAAATATAAGCAACATCTACGCTCACATGCACGAATATTTAGTGTCACAAATTAGCTCAATAGAATCTCATTGGTCCATTTTCGAAACCCCTCCCTCAGTGGCTACGCTGATGTGCACTTGCGAAATATGCTAACGGTTATCACACGGCGCTTATTCGAGAGGTCCAGGTGCGAACCCCGGCGACGGCATTTCTCATCGTTCATGTACGTCGTTCATTGCAAAATATTTCATGTACGTACTCTTGCTTCAAAAACACCTGATTTCCCTACAAGCTTAATAATAAATTTAAAAGTACAAAAATAAATGGATTAGCAGGAGTGAGTAGGACACAGATTGGAAGACTGCAAGCTCAAAGATAGCGTAGAAAAACCTTAACAAACCCTTTGGGCAAGATTTCTTCTGCCTTTCTTTCATGTTAAGAAAGAAGAAATTCCATTTATTAAGGAGTGAATGAAACAGTTAAAAAGGTGAGAAATATGTGTTGATTTGAGTAGTTCTGCTGCCTGCGGCATAGCCGAAATTTCTCCTATTTGAGATATCAAAACCGGTACAGGTCAGTTCGACGCCAACGTTTCGACGCCAGCGGTTCGACGCCAGCGTTTCGACGCGTGGTCAATTCGACACGAGGTCGTTTCGAGGCGGGGTCAGTTCGACGCCATACTTTTTTTGCTTTTGTTTGACGCCATACTTTTCGTATTTTTATTTATTTTTAGAATAAGTTTGCATCATCATTCAAATAAACTTGCTGTCATCACCATTTGGTGTTTCACACCCCACATTATGGGAATTCATAGATGGTCTCAGGCGTGTTCAAAAATCAATTGATCAATGTTATGAACAATTTGTACGTGGAGATGAACCGCCGCACAAGCGGAATAGGTATCTGCGAGCTGATATGAGAATTAAAGTATAGTTGAAGATTTTGAAAATCGAGAAATAATGGAATACCTGAAAGGTGTGGCGCATAATTTTGCAATGGATTAGTATAATAACAGTTCTATGATGTAATCTTATTTATCTCTAATCTTATTTATGTGTAATCTTATTTATCTGTAATTATATTTGTCTGCAATATAATATAACTACTTTGTAACCATATGTTTATTTACCATTTGTGTATTTTGCCTTTTTGATGCTGTTTTGTGAAATAAATTAAAAAAAACCCTCCCACATATCCGGGGGCCTTGACGTTGGCGAGGGGGCTTCTCACTAATCTGGGACACAAACAAAAATCTAGAACACTTTCACACATATATTTATTTCAAATATGCATGCAAACAATCGCTAATTCAATAAATAAAAATCAGTCATATTACTTATTTATATTACTTCATATTTATTCTAAAAATAAATAAAAATACAAAAAAAAATATGGCGTCGAACTGCCCCTGCGTCGAAACGTACGGCGTCGAACTGCGCCGGTGTCCAAACGTTAGAGTCGAACCGTTGGCGTCGAAACGACCTGCTTCGATCAAAACATCCATATCTCAACTAGATCAGGTAAGACTAAACACTATGACCATCCCCAAACAATATTGTCAAATTTTAAATTTAAAATTACAAATCAGAATTGCACGTTCGTTAAATAATTTAACGTTAATTACGAAATTTTTTAAAAATATTTTATATAAAGTACTTACGAAAGGTATTCTTGAAGTTAGTTAGAAATCATTTAATGTGGAAATTTCCAAGTACCGCGTAATTATAGCTCTGGAGATTTTTTGAATACCTCGTAAATTATAAGTCACTTTAATAGATGCTTAAAAACGCGATGTATTTTTTAATTACAAACTATTGTCGTGTAAAGAATGTAGAGCAGTGAAAATTTGCTAGACTTATGCTAAAACACATTTAAATTTCTTTATCTTATTCTGCATCGAAGTTAGTAGAACCTAGGAATTTAAATCTTTTGATTCATAGACTTCTTTCGCGTTGTAAAGTGGAAACACAGACATATTTATCTTTATTGTTGTGAGAATACTGTAAAGTAGTTTCGTTTGCAACAACGTCAATACTGCAGAAAACACTACAAACTTCTAATGTTCTCAATTCATATTTGGTATACAACAGTAAATTTATCTCGAATTTCTGTGATAATTTTTTATTATATTTTGTTTATTTAATTATACCTGGTTATAAATAAAATTTCTTTGTTAATTTTTTAATTGAATAAAATTTATTTTTATTTTGTTTATTTTATTTTTGGTTGCATTTGGTTTTGTATACAGCAGTAAATTTGTTTCGAATTTCTGCGATTATTTTTTCAAAATTGAGTCCATTTTTTCCACGTTTACGAGGATATCAAACAAGCCAACTGTTTTTATTTATTTATTTTTCCAATTATTTTTATACCTTTTTTAATTACTTTTTTTTAACCAATTTGTGCTACATTTCTTCAGAATTCCCGCAAAAACGCACGAACTGCAACTATCCGAATCGCTTTCAGAATTTCAGTTCTTTTCAGAATCAACTGAAGATGAGCAGAAAAAGGAGAAAAAAGGAAAAGGAAGCTGAAGAAAAGGAAAGGGAAGAGACAGGAGGAGAGTGAGGATGACGTGTCACCTTGAGAAATTAAAAAACATTCTTTTGCAAATTCCTCGATGTTCAGAAGTGAATGCTGAGGATACGGCAGAATGGATGGTATGCGATGCGACAGTCCCTAATTCTAAGTGATGAACTTATTGAAAGTGTGAGAGAAGAAATTGTCGAGAAGATAACCTTGATGAAGTTGAAGCAGACACGGGACCTTCAGCTAGTGAAGCATTTGCCGGCCCTGAAACTGCACTGAAATGGATGGAGGGTCAGCCTGAGTGTGACCCCATGCAACTTCTCATTGTCAAGCTCGACTTGGCTGCCGGAAAACCGATGAAATCAGTGAAACAGTTTACTTAGAACAAGATGTTCAGCAAGCAATGACTTTCAAGCACTTGAACGTACTGTACGGGAATCCTCCCGTTTGAACCAGTGCTAGCAGAATCTCCTTTCTCAGAAAAGTCGCGTCTAGCAGGGACTGTGATAACCTTAACCTCTTTAGCCGCAACAGAGCTTTTATCTCGAAGCTTTACAGCCCTACTGGTAAACCCATGGAGGTAGGAAGTAAGATGGAGTGGCCCTAAAGAGGTTTCTCCCATAGTCTGATCTGAAGCACCGGCGATCCCTACGTGGTGACCAAAACATTGGGTCATTTACCATTCAGATCAATGGGTTTTGACGCGATCGGATATAAATATTTTGTAATTACGTCGTAAATATACATATAAATGTATATATTTTCTTTTTCTACAACACTTTAGAGTCTTAAGTATATGAAAACAACATATTTTTAAACAGCATTTCATTCTGAACGGAATTAAATGCTGTATTTTTCACAGAATAGTTTTGTCAGAATGGTTTAATTTGAATAAAATATTTTCACAAGTTTTTGTTTATTACATTAGAAAAAAAATTTAAGGTAATTCGATTTGATTCGGCTAAGGTACAAAAATTAAGATCAAAGTTTATTGTATTATTAATATTAAAATTATGCATTATTTCTTTTCTATTTACAGAGCTTCTTCCTAAAATACTTTCTTAAATATGACATGATTTTTTGGCTTCTGAGGCATCTTTTAAATCGAAAAATGTATTCGCTACTTTTATTGTACTTGCATTAATTTATAATTACATTGCACTTGCATTAATTTATAATTAATGCTCTATTCGGTTCATTTTAAATTAGAGAATTATTAGAAATTAGCGAAATAATTTAAATAGTACTTAATTTTCTCTGAACATTTCTGGAAAGGAATAAAATAAGGATTTTATTTTTAATTAACCCAAATAAGTAAAACGTGTAAGCCCAAAGTGATTATTTTTCAGATATATAAAATTAAAACGATGAGTTTAAAATGAGCAGCAGTAAAGCCTCTCCTCTAAAAAATTTTAAAAGGTACACGTTACAATAATATATGGATGTGAAAAAAATTATTTTATTTAAAACAGTTTGGCATTTGGAACATACAATAAAAGTATCAAATACTCTATCAAGGGTATCTAAAGGTACCGTAAGGTATTTTTCATTCTTTAAGCATAACATTTTTGTTAAAATCTATAGTTTTGTAGTTTAACAGCTTAGAATTTTATAAAAACAAATTCATAATCAAAATCGCTGTTGTTAGTTATCGAAAAATAACCAAGATGTGATATTTTACGTAAATGGGACTAAACTATACATATCCATCTCACTATGAATGTTTCTTTCATGCGAAAGTGTCCCTTTTCCGATTTGTATGGAATTGTCGTGTGTCGAAATACTATCAGAACACTGTCAAGCGAGCTTCTGAATGTAAACAAAGAACACCCATCTGGTGACCGAAACTTCGAAGCAGTGCTTCACTTCTAGTGCCGGTTGGCCACTCCTTCCTTCCTTACCTCCATGGGTAAACCTAGCGTCTGCTCATCCATCTTCTTGGTGGGCAGACTCTTTTCTTCCGTGCAGCCATAGGCGTAAGAAAGTAGCGGGAATAAACATGACGACAACATCCAATCCTGCATTCGGCGTTTCATTCCCTGTTATTTCACTCTTACGAGTATATGTTAGACTTGTACAAGTAGAGATAGACCCCCGAAGTACGAGACAACAACACGGAAGTGAGCGGCACTTAACCCCAATTTAAGCGAATCGAAATATCATTAATGGAACATTCGTTGAGACGAATTTCACTGAGAAGCATTTCGATATAAAACTATCATTATTATTTACTTGGCAATAGTGGAATTGTATGCATTCCTACCTTACAATCTTACATTGTTTGATATTGCACTGAATTTCTAGTCATAGTAAGAGAAAAGAGGTAAAATCCTTACCTGAAATCGCCGCATGTGTCTGGGATTCCCTGCGTTTTTTAGACAGTTCTGATTGCACTTCCAGAAGAACTTCAGAAAAAACCTGAAAAATATGGCACGGTATATTATTTCTTAGATTTAAGTTTTACACTCATTATACAAATGACATTCTTCAATTTGTCTTTATTGAATGAATGCGAGATAAGTTTGTCACTTGCGTTACTAAAATAATTTTAGTTCACTAAAAAACAATTGCTCAAAATAAAGTAATTTTACAAGACATAGTGGAAAAAGTCAGCGTACGAACGATAAAAACATTTACCATAAATAAAAAAATCTAATGTGTACACCACATGACTTCTTTGTACGGAATATTAAATTATACGCATTTTTTCTTGCATTTTATTTAAACTTATTAGATTGAATTAAACCTACTTCGCCGACAGCGCATAAACCACAATAGAATAAATGCATTCTTTAAAATTCACTTTTTACCATAGCGACACTCTGGCGCTAGGTTTACTTAACAGTCTTATATTTCATTCATATTATACACCAGCGGCCGAGCGGTAAAGTCGCTGAACACTGGTAATTCGGTCTGAGGTTCGAATCCCGCGAACGGGCTGGCTGCATGGGCGTTTTCGTGGTTTTCCCCATGTGTAACGTGTATACGAGCCAGTTTCCCTTAGAAAGTCCTCCACGAAGGCATCCCTCCCCTTAGGCAGATAGCCCTCGAGGCTTTGCCATAATCACACACACACACATTCATATTATAACTCAGAATGCACAAAATTCATTCATATTATAACTCTGTAGGGTTTATATTTATTTTAACTAACATTTATTTTAAGTTTAAACTATCTTTCCTGTCAAGCCTTACTTTCCCCTGGAACTGCCAATGCCAGAATATGTAAATTTTAGTAGAACGCGCAAGGATTCAAATTATCAGCGGAAGTATTATGATTTAAATAGAAAGGAAACAGATTCGTTCGGGAGGTGATATTCTTACTTCACGAGCGCGGAGGTAGTTAGCGAAAAATTGAAGAACCCCGCGTTTCGGCCTATGTGCTTGGCGGGAAGTAGTGTTAATCGTCCAAGTGAGCTTCAAGTCTGCTGAATTAGCAGCGGTATTGTAAAACGCGGTGAGTTAGTTATTTTAGAGAGCCTCGTAGTTAGAGTCTTGTCTTTAGTTTCTTTTCAGGTTATTATTTTTATTTGACCGCCGAGTTGGCGCAGTCTGTGAGCGTCAAGAGCACGTAATTGTAATTTTTACGTTGAATAAAAAGGGACTTAAACCCTTTACAAGACTCTGTGTTTTATCCAGTTTTCACAGTCACCCCTTGGTTGCGTGCAAGTTGGAGGCGCGCAACGTTACATTGGCGCCCGAACACTTATCGAACTGAAATGGCCGAAAATTGGATGGAAGCCGCTGGACAACACCAAGAAATGACAACTCAGTTAGAAGGATTTGGATACCTGGTCCAGACGTTGAGAGCGTCAATCAAGCCAAACGTCCATTTCGACGGAAAAAATTCGGTGGCGGTATTTCTAGAAGGTCTAGAAAACCACTTTCAGCTCTACCCTGTTCCTGAAAGACAAAAAGTTGCCATCGCCACATCAGCACTAAGAGGACAGGCCGCGCTATGGTGGAAAAATATAGGCAAATTTTTATTAGGGGAATTTGGAAGCCAGACATATACATTTGAAAATTTCAAAAAATCACTAGTAAATGCCTTCCCCATAGTGAAAGATCGCGCACGGCTGGAAGCCGAACTATATAGTTTCTATCAACGGGATATAGCAGAATTGACGGACTTTATTCTACGAAAAATCAAGCTAACGGATATGCTGTATGGAAAGAAACCCGATGCGGAGATTATTGAAATAATATTACCAAGATTGTTACCCGCTGTTCAAGACTACTTTTAAATTAGAAACCCAAGCACATTGCAGGAACTCTTCGAATTGGCGGTGAAGTTTCAAAATCGCAGAATAGCGGAAAAAGCGAGAGGGGAAACATATTCTCAAAGTACCCGAAGGAAATCTTCAAAGGAGGAAACCAGAAATGGAAATCGCTCTTATGGGGGAAAAAGCTATCAAGCTAACGCATCGAAACTCGAAGGTCAAGGCCCAAAAAGAAAATTTGAAAATAAACATCTGCGTACCCAGAAGACACAGATTGAAAGGAAAGCTTTAAACGAGTAGAGGGGCCTGTGAAAGGGAGGGTCTAGACCCCGGAAGTTTTAAAAAAACCCTCAAATAGACATTTAAATACGGTCATCGTAAAAAACTCACAGCTACCAATTATACAAGTCCTGGTTGGCGATGTACCAGTAGAAGCCCTCATCGATACAGGAGCAGAAGGAAATTTTATGAGTGAAAATTTCTTCTAAAAGAATTTTTATAGGGTACGATTATTTAAAACCAAAAATACGGAAATTATAGCGGCGCAAGGAAAAACATGTCACTGCATCGGGAAATTATCATTAAATTTACAGGTAAAAGAGGAAAGTCTCAAAGTATTAATTTTTGTGGTGAAAGATCTGCAACATTCTCTTATTTTAGGTATGGAGTTTTTAAGGGCCGCGAGGGCCAAATTAAATTTTCAAGATAGTTCCGTGGTGTTGGAGATGGACCAGAGGGTGGTGGAACCTGTGGAGACACCGCAAGTGGACCTTAGCCATCTGAATGACCATGAAAGGAAAGCAATACAGCAAGTGGTGAGTAATTTTTCTCGTTTGTTTTCAGAAAAACCAGGAAACTGCGAAATAGTGACGCACAAGATTCAATTAAATGCCGAAAAACCTTGTAGGACTAAACCTTATCGGTATGACAAACAAAAAGACGTAATCATCGAAGAACATATTCAGGAGATGTTAAAGAATAAAATAATAACGCCCATAAATAGTGAGTACGCGAGTCCAGTCGTACTATGTAGGAAAAAGAACGAGTTTCCTCCTTCGGATAAAAGGGCTTGGAGGTTTGCTATCGATTACAGAAAACTAAATATTATTACTAAATTTCCAGTTTACCCTTTGCCGGTTATAGACGAGATCATTATAGATCAAATCGACAAGATATATGTCTACTTTGGACTTAACGTCTGGCTACTATCAAATAGCTATAAGACCCGAAGATATACATAAAACCGCGTTTATAACAAAATCGGGCACTTATGCATTTTTACGCATGCCTTTTGGGTTGTGTGGGGCCCCATCAACATTCCAGAGAGCTATGGACATTGTTCTAAAGCCTGTCCTAGGAAAGTCAACTTTAATTTATCTAGATGATGTAATTATAACGAGTAGTACGTTGGAACAACACATTAATGATCTAGAACAAGTTTTTAAATTATTAAAAGAGGCCGGTCTTACAATTAACGCCTCAAAATGCAAGTTCGCAACTAAAGAACTTAAATATCTCGGTTATAAAATTTCGCAAAAGGGAATAGAAACGCAAGATTCAAAAATAAAAGCTATTAAGAATTTCCCACCGCCCAACACCGCCAAGAAACTTTCTTCTTTCCTTGGGTTATGTTCTTACTATCGATCTTTCATAAAAGATTTCGCTAATATTGTTGAACCACTCTTAGTAATCAAAAGAAAAAGGGCTAAATTTACGTGGACAGCGGAAGCTAACACAGCATTTGAAAGATTAAAAGAAGCGCTCATTAATGCCCCTGTTTTAAAATTCCCGGAGGGGGACGAAAACCTGGAAATTGCAGCAGATGCGTCAGACTATGCGGTGCGTGCGGTTCTTATGCAAAATAACCATCCTCTGGCATTTTTTAGTAAAACGTTGAATCAGACACAAAGGAATTATACAGCTACAGAAAGAGAAACATTAGCCGTATTAATGGCTGTACACAAATTTCGAGTTTATTTCGGCAAATCGCCAGTAACAGTCTTTTCGGGTCATGCGGCTGTTGGTAGACTTTACTCGGGGAAAAACCTAACGCCCAGGTTAATAAGGTGGGCTTTAAAACTCCAAGAATATAATATCACAATAAAATATAAACCGGGTAAGGAAAACAATGTAGCTGACGCACTTTCTCGTATAAAACTGGACGATGAAGGAAATGAACTTAAATGCGCTGTGTTGACTTCAAAAATTTTAGATTCTAGAGATACGGTTATTACTGAACTGAAAGCTGATCCTGAATTTGGAAATATCTATGCTTATTTGAAAGACCCCGAAAGCTTTGAGCATACAGATATCGATGCGATAAGAAATAGAGCAAAAAACTATGAAATAATAGATAATTTATTATTTTATACGAAAACAACAAACGAAAATCTTGAGTATAAACCAGTCATCCCAGCCTCGCTTAGATTAAGCATTTTGAAGGAGTTGCACGAAGCAAAAACAGCGGACCATCTAGGGGTCAGAAAGATTTAAAAAGGGTACGCGAGGCGGTATATTTCCCGCAATTATACAAAATAGTAACGGCGTATGTCAGGTGCTGCAATCAATGTCAGTTAATAAATGATATTAATTACAGCCCGGACGGGTACTTAAATAGCATTCGCGCTACATTTCCGAATGAAATTTTAGGCATAGATCTCCTTGGTCCCTTTCCCCAGAGCGAGTTAAATAAAAATCGTTTTCTTTTAATAATAGTAGATCATTTTTCAAAATGGACAGAAATTGTTCCACTTAAACGCGCGTCAGCCAAAACAGTCGCAGATGCATTCTTACACAGATACATTTTAAAATACGGTGCACCGATAAAAGTCATTAGCGATAACGGAAAACAATTCATTAGTCAAATATTTGAAAACATATGCAATGGACTTGGCATACGCCATATCAAAATGGTTCCGTATAGACCACAGGCTAACATAGCAGAAAGAGTTAATAAAAACATAGTAAAAATAATTTGCAGTTACGTGAGCACACATCACAAGCGCTGGGATGGCTACATAAATGAATTAGCTTATGCTTTAAGAACGGCAAATCATGATACTACGGGAAATACCCCAGCAGAATTATTCCTAGGCCGAAAATTAATTACGCCTTTAGATAAATTATTCTTTGTGCAACAAAGAGAGCAGGAGTTTAAACAAAAAGATGTGCAAAAGCTGATTGATCAGGCGCTTAAAAGCTCGGATACGGCAAGAAATAGGCAGAAAATATATTATGATGGAAAACGCCGTGAAGCAGATTTTAAAGTTGGGGATAAAGTATTGAAGCGGAAATTTTCTTTATCAAGTGCCCCAGACAATTTTACTGCAAAGCTAGCTCCAAAGCTTGAAGGCCCCTATGTAATTCAGGAAATCAAAGGAGTAGTATTATATCTTAAGAACGAGAGAGGGGAAATCTGTAAAGCAAGTCCCGACCAGGTGAAAAAATACTATAATCCAAATGATTTTGAAATCCTTAAAAGTTTCTTGCAGGACTCAAGTCTAAACGAAATAGAAGGTCCAGAGATAACAACTATTCCACCACCCAAGAAAGAGAGAACTGAAGAGAGACCTAGCCCTTCTACAACCCGGACGTCGGTATCAAAAAGAAAAAATAATTTTCAAACTCCAGCGTTTAAGAAAAACAAAAATACAGATGCACCGGGTAAAGAAACCGTGGTAAAGAGAAAATCACCACCTACAAAGGATTGCAGGAGAAATTATATATCAAGGAGAACGCGCACACGGCCACAGAGTCAGGTGCCAGCAAGGCCGCCGTTCCGGAAACTGAAACGGCAACAGGAGGCACAAAAATACGACGAACAGAAGAAATTCAAGAAGGACTCCAGACCGGAGGACGTCAAGACCAGCCGTCCCAGGGAAAAACGGAAATGCCAACAACCAGACGATTACTCCGCCAAGAGGCCAGCATATAGAGGACGCAAAAGAAAAAGCAATGTGGACGACACTCGGAGATCAATAAGGAGAAGATTGACATCCATGAAACCTCTAACTTGGGAGCAATATTGCCAAAAACGAATGACGGAGTTTCAAGCATCGAAAACTCAAAGATAAGTTAAAACCTTCTATAAATTGTTTTTCTCTTTTGTTCCGAAATGTTATGCATAAGTACGAAGTTCTATGTTTTGACGAAAGTCAATATGTCTCGGTTGAGACTTAGTTTTGTTTTACTTTATTTAGCTAAGGCAAAAGTATTATTTTCTTTAAGTGTAAAAGCTAAAAACAAGCATTTTCTGTTGGTCGAAAGACTAATTCTGTTATGTTAAAGCCAAAATTTGGCAGAAGATAAAAATAACTTCGTATTCTTGTACTAATAAGAATTTTAGTTTCAGTGCCGCCAGCTTGGCGAAGAATGAGTAAAGTAAAAATTTATTTTCTCTTATTCATTTTATGGTAAATTGTAAAAATCATATGTATTAAAATTTTGTAAATGTACGTAAATACTTGAATGTTATGTAAAAGTAGAATTTAGTCTAGAAGCATAAAATTGTAGATGCTAAAAGTGAATGCTTAAAAGCAATGAAGTCAAAATTTAAGTATTAAATTGTAGATAAAGTCATGCTTTAGAGCGAAAGCCTGCATGTTTAAAGATGAATGAGGGGGAAGTTAGAATGAATGTGTTTTGTAGGGTTCTCCACCTACATTTGAATTTTTAAGAATATTAAAGTAGCTCATTGAGTTGTAGAATGTCGAGTAAGGTGTGTCTATTTGGTCGTTGAATTCTAACAAATCATGGTGGTTAGGGGAAGTGTTGTAAGACTAAAACACGAATATTCCCGTTTGACACCACACACGGTGGAGAGCCAGGGTAAAGTTAAATTAATGCTTGAAAAATTGAATGAATGTGAAGTAAGCAATAACTAAGAAAAACGAATCGTTAAAAACAAAAATTTATTGTGTCAAGAAAGTGTAAATTATAATGTATTTAGAAAGATACTGATACTTATTCCTTCCAGATGCTGGAAGGAAAGACCAAGATTGATTGATGAAGTCCAGGAAAAATTGCTGTAAGAAGAGAGCTTTATAACGATCAACAGAATTTTAGTATACAATTTGTTACATAAGATTTTTTTTGTGTAAACGAGGTTCTCGCCAGTTAGTTCAGAATTAGAGAAACTTACAACAGGTCGTTTGTAGGACCTGCTTCCAAGTTTTCCAAATTCTGGCAGCGGCAAATGTAGGGTTTATATTTATTTTAACTAACATTTATTTTAAGTTTAAACTATCTTTCCTGTCAAGCCTTACTTTCCCCTGGAACTGCCAATGCCAGAATATGTAAATTTTAGTAGAACGCGCAAGGATTCAAATTATCAGCGGAAGTATTATGATTTAAATAGAAAGGAAACAGATTCGTTCGGGAGGTGATATTCTTACTTCACGAGCGCGGAGGTAGTTAGCGAAAAATTGAAGAACCCCGCGTTTCGGCCTATGTGCTTGGCGGGAAGTAGTGTTAATCGTCCAAGTGAGCTTCAAGTCTGCTGAATTAGCAGCGGTATTGTAAAACGCGGTGAGTTAGTTATTTTAGAGAGCCTCGTAGTTAGAGTCTTGTCTTTAGTTTCTTTTCAGGTTATTATTTTTATTTGACCGCCGAGTTGGCGCAGTCTGTGAGCGTCAAGAGCACGCAATTGTAATTTTTACGTTGAATAAAAAGGGACTTAAACCCTTTACAAGACTGTGTTTTATCCAGTTTTCACAGTCACCCCTTGGTTGCGTGCAAGTTGGAGGCGCGCAACGTTACAACTCAGAATGCACAAAATAAACCTAGAACTATGTATAAAAGAAATTAAGCAAACAAAAGAAAAGAGAACAGTTTTTCACAGACGATTGAGTATTTCTCATTCAATTAATTCAGTTCTCACTTCGCGACAAGGCAAAAATGCATAAAAACTCAAAATATCTATATTAAAAATTACGAAGTAAATGTCAAACGCTTATTTTCTCGAAAAAATTCCAGAAAGAACTAAGCATGATTTAATTGGCAATAATAAATGAATGCGTTATCTTTGTTGTTGCGCTGCTAAGTTTCTCTAGATTGGCAACAAATCCACTAGTCTCCTGTTTCAAATGTAAACATCAATGGCCGCCATTAAAAATAGGCTTAGCGGCAATTAAACAACTTTAAAATTGCTGATAATTCTAAACGTATTGCACACAGATTTACCAAAGGCATAAAATACTAATCCTTAAAAACAACATAATTCAATCATATTTAAAGCAAAAAATGTACAATTTACAAACATGTAAGAGTAAAGAAACTGAGATCACTGAGCCGGGTAATAGAGTGGATATATATATAAATATATTTATATACGTTTGGTGCGGCCGATTGCAACCAAAATACGAGGTGCATATCTACATGTTATAGCAGTCCTATATACAAAATTTCAACGTTCTGAGGATACTCGTTTTTGAGTTATGCGAGATACGTACGTACGCACGCACGTACGTACATACGTTCGTACAGACGCCACGAAAAATTCTCTTCAGAATTAATTTTAAAGCAGTTTTATAATTTTTTTTGAAGGAAGAGTCTTTTATTCTGTCCTTACGTACAGATATCTCGCAAAAACATCGTTAAATTGCATTCGATAGCGGTCAAAATGGATATTTTCGTTGAAATATGCTGCCTGAAATTTTTCGCGATTACAATACTTCCTTTTTACTTCGTACAAGGAAGTCAAAATAAATACACAGAGAGAGAAGTATAGTCATTTAATCAATATTAGTCTTGCGCTCTTAATATCAAGATTATCATTTCCAGAAGCATAGCCTAAAATAAGTAAAATTATAGCAAAATATGCAGTTTTTATTGCTAATGTAGTCTAGAGTTGTTTGTCATTAGTTAAACAGTCATTAAACTAATTTTAATGTTATTGTATTATCACTGGGGACCCTTTCACTTTCTTAATTAACCTCCTCATTAATAAAGCCTCCCCCCACACATACACACATACTTGATGGAGCAACTGAAGCTACCCAGCACTTGCTACCATGTCCTAGTGTCGAATTCCGATTACAGAAAAAGCAGTGGGTTGCATCTGGAGCTTACAACTCGGGTTTGCCGTGGGTAAACGTATATTCGAGTTTCTTTTGTAAGAAACTTCTAGAAAACTCTCAACGCAGGCTGGCAGCATGAAAGTTTGCGTGATTTTCCTCACAAGTGACGTATCAAAAAATCTTCCATGAAGGCATATTCTTCCTCTAGGGAGCATATTTTGCCGCAATTCTAATAATAATTTTTTTATTGCACTGTGTTTACATTTTTAGCCTTCTGTACAATTAAATCTGATGATGAAAGCATCTTTTTAAATTAAGGCATAACAGCTCTAATTAAACTAAATTTTATTTTTGAATTTAAAATTTCATACAAAGATCCTTTTTCGGATCTCTATCGTTAAATGTCTGTACATGCATCAACTTCATTATTTCCGAGCGGAAACATTCTTTTGAACTTAGTAAGGAACGAAAAACTAAAATGGCACATCTTCTAAAAACTTCTTATTCAAAGTAAGCTATTCTAAGCAATAAGAACAATGCATTTAATTTAATGTGGCCACTAGACTACGCTGGGGCATATACAAGATGATCCACAGGTCGCGCATTTATCTTTACATATAATAAAAGAAAGAGTCTGTCTGTGTGTGTGTGTCTTTCGTTCGCGCTGCGCGTAAGCTAATAGACCCACGGCTACGACATTTGGTACATAGGTGCATCTAGACAAGAGCCAGTGCACCTCGAAGCGATTTTTTTCGAAATTCGAATTAGAATTTTTTTATTTTATGTTTTGTGACGAAATCGCATCATTTTGAGACATAATGGGCTATAGGGAAGCGAGATTTTATTCTACGCACACCATTTTCACATGGTCATGAAACGTAAGCACTTAGCTATTTTACGAGCTTAAAATAAATTTCGTGTTTCAGTAAATCGATTCAATACGAATTTATTTAACAAAGGGAGCTTAATACCTTTCGAACGGGATTTTTTCTAAAAAAGGCTTATTTTTAAAAATGTATAGTTTATTTTTCTTTGATTTTTGGACACGTTAAACTTTCATCCTTGCGACTGCTTTTACAAAAAGAATTTTGGAAAAATGATAATATTTATATTTTAAAAAAATGTTTTAAATGAAGCCTCCGAGTACACTTCTCACACCTCACATCTTTAAAACTGTGATTTTGGCAACAATTTTCCCGTCTTATTGTTGTTGATAGATTTTTGATGAAATCGCGTCATTTTGAATAGTTTCATTCTTTTAGAAATATGGGTTTGGCAACAATTTTTCATCGTATTTCTTATGTCACTGTTTTTAAGAGATTGGCATATTTCATTGTCATTTATATATATATAATACATTTTTATTGATTTTTTTTTTTTTTTTTTTTTTTTTTTTTTTTTTTTGATAAAGTAGTTTTGCAGAGTAAAGTTCTGCGCGGAATTTTATGTTTTTTGAGTTGCTTTCATGTTATTTTTTGCTTATTTCACTGTTTGTAAGATATTGAAAAGTTTTGCATGATTTTTGTTCTGCAACGGAAAGTTGGTCAATTTTTTTATTAGGATAATTAATATTTGTATTAAGGGATATAGCTTAATTCACTATGGGTTTCGGCTTCCCTGTTCCGAGTAACTAAATCTCACTACAGGTCGACTCTGCCTTCGGGCACGTCGTGGAGGTTCAACCTCCACTATTACCCTCCAGCAGAGCCGCGCACCACCTGGATACGTCACCAGGGAGCACCGGTCGTCAATTGCTCCTGCCAGTCGCTCGGACGAGCCCGTCGCAGCGGGACATTACCCAGCGACCCCGGGGGAAAACCCCACGGGTTACTAGCACCACGCCGCGCTAGGACGTGCCAGACTCCGAGGCCGGCCAATAAGTGACCTTTCCCAGAGCCTTCAGAACCACCAAGTTCATAAATTTTATACCCCCGTGGCCGAGACTGCCTAGGTACAGATCCTAGCCAGTAGCTTCGCAGAGTTCTCTACGGCGACCCCCGGGGGGAGCTTAATTCACTGTAATTTTGTTATACGTAAGAACTTTTTTTTTTATGAAGTTGTTCTGCAGAGTAAAATTCTACGCAGTTTTTAAATTTAACGTTTGGTGTTCCCTTCAGCCATTTTTCCGATACAATTAAAAAAGCCAGACGAAGGCTGGCAGCGAAACTGCTAGTAATTTCAAAAATTTCTAAACTCCGAAATGGCTATTAAAGGCAAAACGTTTCAATGAATGAAACTTCTGTATTCTTAAAAGTAACAAATCACATGAAACTTCAGTTGTACATTATGCCATTACTTTGTAGAGATAATGAGGTTGTTTCGAAGCAGATGTCGTGAACGATGTGCCTTCGCTGGGAATCGAACTTCGGACCCCTCGAATACTCGCCGAACGTGCTGACGAAGTGTGAACGTACCACGAAGGCATGCTAAGAAGGTGGAAGAAATACCTTATAATCTTTAAAAATCCAGTGATTTGCTGCAAGACAAATTTTTATGATTGAGCTTTACTTCAACAACGCATTCCTAGAGAAAAACTGTTGAAGCTTTTAAAGATTACCTCCCCAAATGTTCGTCAACTTAACAAGACAATAAGTTTCCGATTGGTAACTTGATTTCGAGAAACTAAAGTAAGCGTTCACCATAAGAAACGAAGTAGCCGCTAGTCTCCTATGAGTTCAGACAAAATGGACTCTCAATCAAATCTATGCGTTGCGAAATAATGCTCAATCATAAAAATTCTTCGGTAAATCTTGGGCATCTGATACCAAATAAAACAGTTATAGGGGGTCATTGAATGAAATGATTTGCCATTTATATCCATTTTGTAATTTGACAATTTTTGAGAGTTTGATGACAGCGAATTTTGGAACACCCTGTACCTTTCTACAGAAAACAAGGGTAAAGATTCTATAATGTATTTTAAGCAACATCGTAAAACTCAAGAATAAAATAATTTTAATAATAAAGAAGAGTAAATACATTTTTTGACACCATTTGCCGTCACTAATGATACATCAAGAATTTTTCTTCCCCTTTTTAGCTCAAAAGCAGTTAGCCCAGAAGTGTTGGTTCACTATAAAAGTCCGAATCTCTTTTCAAATTGTTGCCACCCAATATTAGAGCCCTGCATTATATTAAAAAAATAAAGAATGAAGAATCTGCACTAATGTATGTATGTTTCTGGCAACGCAAAATTCTGTTTTGATTCAAAATTGGATGACTCTGGGTACCGTCGTTTTTTCACAAAGCGAGAAACATACATACGTTCATGTAGGGCGATAATATTGGGTGGCAACAATTTAAATAGTAATTCAGTCTTTTGCTATGATTCAACAGAAAAACCTGTTTTGAGACTGATAGCCCTTCTTAGCTAAGGCCATTTGGGCTAATATTTCATATTTTTTAAAGAAAAGTGTAAAATATAAGAGAAAAAGACCATTTTAAAATGCTTTCTTTTATATTTTCAGAGAAATCGGCATGGAACAGAGCAGTTATAAGCAAATGAACCTTAAAATATCTTTTGAAGATTATTTCAGCCGCGAAGTATCTTCATCATTTTGTCTCTTCCACCACAATTCTCGAGATTCGTATCTAGTTAGCTATAGGGCATTTTCTCCCTGCTTCCTGCATGCCTTCGTGGTGTAGCGCTACGAGGTCCTGGTTCGAGTCCTGGCGAGGGCACTGCTTATTTTTCATGTCTTCTGATTCTAAACAACCTAATGTCTCTACAGTGGCGCCCGAACTAAAAGGTGGAGGATGACGATTCTTTACCAACAGAATTTGGCGATTGAGTACGCTAATCACCAGTCACTCTTTAAAAGGAGATTATATAAGTTATTTTCTTCCTCGTTCCTGTATGCCTTTGTTGTGTAACTGTAGCATACTCGGCGCTTATTGGAGAGAGTCCAGGTACCAGTATGTTGCTAAAGAAATCATATTTTGAATAACATTCTCCTCCACCCGAGTATGAGCACTTGAAAGCACAGATCAGGATTTTTTTTGTTTATGTCATATTTTGCGAAGCTTTAACGAATTTTTGATTAAAAAAACTCAACGATTCCTAAGTGAGCAGTGGTAACACTGTACGAAAAAAAAAAAAAAAAAAAAATCTGATGTGTACACCACATGACTTCCTTGTACGGAATATTAAATTATACGCATTTGTTTCTCGCACTTCTTTTAAACTTATTGGATTTAATTAAATCTACTTCGCCGACAGCGCATAAACCACAATAGAATAAAGGCATTCTTTAAAATTCACTCTATTTGTTTAACATAGCGACACTCTGGCACTAGGTTCACTTAACAGTATTATATTTCACTCATATTATAACTCAGAATGCACAAAATGTATATCATTTAAAGAATTATCTAATCGATGCGACATGTTCTTTTCAAATACTATAATAAAGCTAGAACGATGTAAAAAAGAAATTAAGCAAAAAAAGTAAAAAAAGAAACCATTTTTCACAGACGATTGAGTATTTCTCATTCAATTAATTCAGTTTTCACTTCCCGACAAGACAAAAATACATAAAAGCTCAAAATATCTGTATTACTAATTATTAAAAATTAAGTAAATCTTAAACACTCAATCTTATTTCCTTGAAAAAATTCCAGAAAGGATTAAGCATGATTTAACTCGCTATAATAAATGAAGGCGTTATTTTTGTTGTTGCGAAGCTTAGTGTCTCTAGATTGGCAACAAATCTACAATTCTGCTGTTTCAAATGTAAACTAACTATATGTTGTCCGCCATGTTATTTAAAACTTAACCGCACTTAAACAGCTTTTAAGTTGTTGATAATTGTACAAATATTGCTTCCACAATTACGAAAGGTATAAAAACCTCAACCGGAAGATAAGAACAACATAATGCAATCATTTTTAAAGCAAAAAATGTACAATTTACAAACATATAAGAGTAAAGAACCTGAGATCACCGTGCCGAGTAACAGAGTGTATATATATATAAATATAGTATTTGTATACGTTCGGTGCGGCCGATTGCAACCAAAATACGAGGTGCACATCTACATGTTATAGCAGTCCTATATACAAAATTTCAACGTTCTGAGGCTACTCGTTTTTCAGTTATGCGAGATACGTACGTACATACGTTCCTACAGACGCCACGAAAAATTCTCTTCAGAATTAATTTTAAAGCAGTTTTATAATTTTTTTGAAGGAAAAGATTATTTTATTCTGTCCTTACGTACAGATATCACGGAAAAACATCGTTAAATTGCATTCGATAGCGGTCAAAATGGATATTTTCGTTGAAATATGCTGCCTGAACCTTTTCGAGATTACAATACTTCCTTTTTACTTCGTACAAGGAAGTAACAAAAGAAATATATCTCTAGTGTGAGAGACCATCTATCGGAAATTATCAAGATATGCTGTTTTTAAACATTTTCAACCCAAACGGACATTACCGCAAATGCTCTCGATGTTATGTATGAGAGTGTAAATGAAAGACATGCCTAAATACCACTAACAAATTACGAAAATGATCATGTAAAATCACGCAAAAAAAAAAAAAAATCACTAAAAGCGTTTTGTCACTTTTAAAACAGCTGTCACCATGTTTTTCTCTCATTATGAAAAACCAACAGTACCTCTAAAGCCAGCAAATGTTCAAAAAAATAGTCCTCCACCCGAATATGAGCAATTGAAAGCCCGAATTTACAATTTGATTTATAGTCCATTTAATATTTGGAAAGCTGAAAGTAAATGAGTTTGAAAATTTTGGAAGTGGGGCATAACTTGGAAAAAAAAAAAAACAATTACAATCTAGCCTGTTTCTGTTAACTATTAAAATTTGTTCGAAGCATAAATAAAAATACAAATGTTTGTATGCAGACGTCTATATCTTCAGATCTTTGGTTTGGGATCTATTTATGCCTTTGGTGACACTGGAAAAAGTAAACCTTAATAATTTCGCTAACGCATCTAAACTTTTCATCTAGCATGCTGCGGCCCAGTAGCAACCCCTTTTCTCCACTGAGATTTTTTCGCAACCCCAGAACCCCATAAGCATTACGCAAATCCTATTGCACTTTTAGGTCATTAACTTTATTTCTAATTTTAAGACGCAGAACAATGTGAACATTTTAAACAAGTAACAGACGAAATGACAGCGTCACGTGCAAAGCAAGTAAAATGAAAGTTTATATTGTAAAAAGAATGCGTCAAAACGTTTTCGTTTTTCGATTTTGTCTGAATGGTCTTATCTTTATCCATCTTCAGATATATTGTGTAAAAATATTTGTTAATTGTAAAATTATTTTTACAAGTTAAAGCAATATTAAAACTGTTACTGCAGGTTGCAACCTACAGTTCAAAAGACACTGCTCTAAATACACTGAAAATGCGGCTAATCTTTGGAATATGGTAACAGGTAGTTTGGCGACATTTTGGTAAGGCGATAAAGGTTACTAGCTAGGACATTAGCAGTGTACATGGATAAAGTCAAGAGTGTGCGCAATGCTATTTTTGTGCAATTCTAGGATGTGTTAAGTGAATATAGGTCGAAGGGTATATGGATGATACCGTGTATGTGCAATTCTTAAAAACGAGGCAAGCAGTGAGCGATTCTGCACTTTCTCCCAATTTCGTACCTAATCTTCGTCATGATTAAGCACTTTTGTTCCATAAAAGTTCTAGCATAAGCGTAATTCGGCTAGCAGATTGTTCGAAAAAAATTTTGAGTAAAAAAAAAAATGCCTTTACTTCGTGAAAACAAAATGGCGTCAAAAAAATAAATAAATAAAAGTTTCTGTAGCAGTATTGGTCGCCAAATTTCGCCAAAAAATCGCCAAGTTACCATAATCCGAAGATTAACCGAAAATGCTCGTAGAAAGTGTATGCCAATTACACAGTATTCTAATTCAGCTCTGCCTCACAATTTCAATGCAGTATATATAAGTAATATTCAATATATAAATCCGTGCATAGGATGTGAAAATACTCCAACACATATCTGTTTCTAAATTTCAAAACAATATAAAATAATATAATAACAAAACAATATAACAATACACAGTGTAAATCTGTGTATAGGGTGTAAAAATAAGTTTAAGCACTGTTAAAACACAAATAAATATTCGTTCTTTAAAAGCACGGTAATAATTTCAGTACTCAATCGTACTCAGGTATACATATCAGATATAAGCAATTATCATGTTTTCCTCTAAATAACGCACATAAATAGACAGAAAGTTGTTCAAGAAAGATTTGCCAATACAGTTTACACACGCATTCATCGATATCACTTCAAAGTATTGAGTAATGTGCAATTTCTCACTATCATATGCTACGAAACAAAATGATTCCCAAATTCCTGTAAAATTTATATAAATCAGTTTAATGTGTAAAATAACGAAGCAAAACCAAATACATACCGAATCGCTTCGAGGTGAACGAACACTTACATCTTTTAGTCCAAATAACTTCAAATCAAAACTTAAACAATCCATTCCGCTTATGCTAAACCCGCTGAATATGCTTATAGCTCTCCAAATAAGTGTTATAAATACACACTACATCTCTGAAACAACTTCAGATCGCATTTTAATGTAAAATATAACGCAAAATTTCAGATACACTATGTATTTACCAAAAAATAATGATAAATTGAAGAGCTCGCAGAACCAGAGACAGCAATGGCGTCGAGCATGCGCAGAACCAAACATTAATGCGGTAATCCAGTACCCAATGACTCGCCAGTGGCCGAGTGGTAAAGTCGCCGAACGCTGGTAGTTCGGTCCGAGGTTCGAATCCCGAGAACGGGCTGTTTGCATGAGCGTTTTCGTGGTGTTCCCAATGTGTAACGTGTATACGAGTCGGTTTGCCTTAGAAGTTTCTGTCTGATTGCTGTCTCATCTAGAAGGCTTCCCTCTAGAAGGCAGACAGCACTGGAGGCTTTGCCGTAATCATATAAGCAAACAAACGAACGAATACTCCATGCTCTTGTAGGGACGAGTCGAAAATAAAAAACAAATTCGAGATTGATTATGTTATTCTAATTTCAGAACAGGAAGAGAAAATATTGAAAAGCCACCTGTATGAACATAACAGTGTGTTTGGAGGCGAGCTTATGCTATAAAACGAGCAATTAGCTGGGCAACATAGCGAAAAGAGAACCTAATCAGCATTTACTCAAAGAATGAGGCATCAATTTAAGCAACTACAGATTTCAGAAATAAATCTCCAATTGTACAAAAGATTCCCGAACTTTTTGTCTTGTTTCTGTTTGCTACTTATAAGAAAAGCTTCTCATCGTGTTACAATGATAAAATAATGATGATTGATAAAATTGAATAAAAATAAAATAAATAATCGCAGATTACTTTTTCTTTTTAGATTCTGCAATCTAACGGTTTAAGAGAATAGAGTTAAAAAAGTGCAGTAAGTGTTTTCTAAAGGAAGGTAAATAAAATTAAATAAAAAAAATCGCTAATTTTTAAAATACAGTCCACTATATTTCTTGTAAAAGCGTCTATAATCGCTAACAAAATTATTCCAAAGGGGTAATTTGCCAGAAGAAATATTAATTTTGTTTTGGAATTTCACTTTTCAAATTGTAACCATCCAATATTAGAGCCCTGCACACCTAATGACTCTACAAGCGGTCATTAATTTGGTCTCATTATTAAGCCAAGCGGTCTAATTATTTTGCCTTTATTTGTTCTTGGAAAAATTCCTTTGGTATACACACAAAGTTTTTTTTTGTTTGGTTTATTAGGTTGCAGCAAAGAACTGGAGGGCTATCTGCCTCAGGGAAAGGATGCCTTCGTGGAGGACTTTCCAAAGGAAAATGGCTCGTTTACACGTTACGCAAGGTGAAACCCCCGAAAACGACCATGCAGTTAGCATGTTCACGGGATTCAGACCTGAGACCGAACTACCAGTGTTCAGCGACTTCACCGCTCAGCCGCTAGTTGGCCGTATACACCCCAAATTGAATAATGAAGTATACCGAGGTACTACTGTATGAGGATAATGTGACCAGCTTGTGTTTCTCGCATTGTGAAAATACAACGATTGCTAAAGTCATCAAATTTTGAATATCGTATATCGCCGTCCAGCTCGGCTGTGCAATTTGATTTATTGTGTATTTCATATTTTGTAAAGCTTTAACGAATTTTTGATTGACAGACTCAAGGATTCAAAAGCGGGCGGAGTATCTCTATCCGAAATTGTGAATATATGCTGTTTTTGAATGTTTTTAGCCTAAAGGGACGTTAGCCCAAATGCTCTGAAATGCTTATGTTTGCGTAAATTAAAAACACGCCTAAAAATTCACTAAAAAATGTAAAATCGCTAAAACAGAAACAGTTTGTTTAGTATTTTTTGTTAGCACACAAATTTCTAGTGTATCTTGGCAACAATAGTTGACTACCTCTCATGATTCAATTACGGTTGCTGTGGTAGCCCGAATTCGGAATTTGTTTTATAGTCTATTTAATATTTTGTAAAACTTTAATGAATTTTGGACTAACAAACTCAATGCTTCCAAAGCGAGCAGCAGTAACAATGTACGAAAAACAAATCTCCAGCTGGGTGGCTGTCTATCGAATATTTTAAAGATATGCTGTTTTTAAATGTCTCAACACAAAGGAACATTTGCCCAAATGCTCTCAGAACATGTATGTGTCTGTAAATTAAATAAAAAGGGCTTAAAATTCGCGTAAAATCACGAACAAAATCACTAAATGTGTTTTACATTTTTAAAATTGTTTCCACCACGTGTTTCTGGCATTCAGAAAAAACAACGGTATCTAAAGGCATCAAATTTTGAATAACGTAGTCCTCCACCGGAAGCTTATCACCTGAAAGCCCGGATGTGGAATTTGGTTTATTGGAAACTGATGGTAAATACGTGAGTTTATATTTATATGTAAAAACTAAAGGCTTACCTGAGTGCAGGCCATTTTAGCCAGTTTCAAATACTGCAAATTGCCATTCAAATTTCTTTACGAAGAGAATACATAAAAACGGCATATCTTTAAGTTTTCTGATAGAGTGTTAGCACTATATTATATTCGCACTATGCAGTTTATTATATTCGCTAGATCATTTCTTTAAAAACTAACCACTCATGTAACCAGCAGCCTAAAACAGTAATCATAAAAAAGTATATGATGATTGAATCGGTGAAGTGTAATTTTATAAAAATATTGAATATTTCTAATTAGAAATGTCGATTTTTACACGTGTTTATTTAATTCAATCACATTAAAAAGTACACAAAAATATTCTTAAGAACTCAGTTCATTGTTTTTTAAACCGCTTAATTTATTACTCGACAACCTTCCTGAACAAATTTGAAAGTATCTTAAGCTTTAGTGAATGGCAACACGCTGGCACGTGGAAGATAAAAATATTTAATTCCGGCCGCTGCAACACTTTGCTTTCATAGAGTCGAATTTGTTAGCACAGATCGAAAGATAATTATCTTAAAAATCTTTATTTGGAATAGTGTTGCGCTGAGTGTGTTAATCAAATCAATCTTTACGTGTGTTAATCAAAAATCCATTAAAGTGTTAAATTATAAATAAATTATCAGTTGTTGCCTAGCAATTAAAAGCGAGAGAGCGGTAAAGTCGTTTTCACCGAGGAATTCGCCCACAAGCTCCTTCTGGGGTTCTCCCGGCTGAATGTCTTTCAGGACCCTGGAAATTTATAGCCATGGGGGGGGGGGATAAACATGTGTTGCATCGTTTATGAGAGGGCGGAAGGCTTCATTGGTAAAAGAAAGGTTTCCGAGTAGAGGATAGGGGTCTGAAATGTTAAACTTGTTCCATTTCGTGCTAGAAATACTGATAAAATTTACACTTTTTTTTTTTTTCCCCCAAATTTTTCATAGTTTATTCGCAAGAAAATAATGCGCAGATGCAAAAATTTATAAAACGTATGCACGATTTTTGCTTATTCGAACTTCCCCTTGATTAAGGAGTCCACACCAATTTTAGCATCAAGTGATATGTCTCTTTTTATAACATAAATATTAATAGTAAAAAATTCAGCATGTTTTAGACTATCAGTTGTAAAACAGGCTATCGGCCTTAATTTCTCAATATCGAATTACTTCGCAATACACTTTATGTATGAGAATGTTTTGTTAAGTAACTTAATAATAATCATAGCTTTAAACAGTAAATAGTACCATAAAAGATGCCATATCATTAATTTGAATTACTTTATGCATTCAATTTGGTACGTCACACACAGTGTCAATATTTTCAGCGTTGGTCTAATGTCTTGTTACCATATATTATCGCCCTGTGTTATATTTAAAGAAATTAAATAATAAGGTACCGACATGAACGCATGTATGTTTCTCGCATTGTGAAAAAAACGACGGTACCCAGAGCCATCCAATTTTGAATAACGTAATTCTCGAACCGAACAATGGGCACTTGGAAGCTTAATTCGGAATTTGTTTCATCGTCTATTTCTTATTTTTTAAAACTTAACAAATTTTGATTAACAAACTCAACGATTTCAATACGAGCAATGGCAGCACTATAAAGAATAAAACATTTTTATCTTCAGCGTGCGAGACTGTGTATCGGAAATTTTAAAGTAGGCCGTTAGCCTAAATGCTCTCGAAACATGTATGCGTCTGTAAACTAAACATATAAAAACCTGAAATCTTTCAGATTTTTTTTGTTACTTCTGGCAATGTTTATTATTCTTTCATTTCAAATTTACCTCAAGTAGTACCTTTTCATTCTACATACTTTTTTGGGGAGGCTACCAACGGACGAGCTGCAAAATCGCTGAAGGCTGGTAGTTCGGTCCGGAGTACGAATGTCGGCTAACGGGCTGGCTGCCTGTTTGTTTTTTGTGGTTTTCCCCATGTGTAACTTGTATAAGAGCAAGTTTTCCTTAGAAAGACCTCCCTCATGCAGACAGCCCTTGTATATTTTGCAGTAACCAAACAAACCAAATTATTCTACATTTTATTAATACTGTATTATAAGAGGCATATAATTGTGGCAACGGTTTTATAGATAGGTAGGTTGTTTTGTCTTTAGAATTTTATATATATATATGTCATAATAAAAGCAAAGGAAATAACGTAGCAGTGTAGATGCGTGATTAGATCCATATTGAAGAAGAATTTTGATTGCGTAGTACCATAAAAGATGAACTTGGCAGTCGAGGCAGTTTTAATTCCATTTTTATTTGCAACTGATATTTGTGGCCACAATCACTTGGCACTCTAGTCGTGCAGAGATTTACATTTTTGATATTGTTGGGATAGAAAGCAAGCCAGCGAAATTACATCTTAGGACAGCAGAGAGCAAAAGCTGAAGTGCGTCGTTATGAAAGATGGAAGCACGCGAAGAGAAAAGTTTTGGTTTACAATTCGGTGATTGGTCGTCAAGAGGCATCTGGTATTAACGGTTACGTAAGATCGCATGATTAATTTGAATGACGCAATGCAGATAAGTTATTACGATTTTAGAATAGAGAGGAAGAATTAATGTTTATAGTTATATTATAATTCTGATTCATACATTGTTATCTTACATATATATATATATATGGATGTTGACCATTTTTGTTGCAAAGAAATATATCATTCTCTGCTAACCCAGGCTTTAAAGTCTGAACTAAAAATGTACCGATGTTCTAGAGGGCAGTAAACCACAAGAATGATAGAAATGTGATAGGCAAACAAAATACGCTTTGGCCCAAAATTATATCTCATACATAAAACTAATACTATTTATGATTCATACAGAAAACTAATACTATTTATGAAATCAATATGAATAATGTTTCATGCAATTAGAAGAAAGCTAAAGTAAAAATTCGTATACAGTAGAACTTGGTCAATCTGTTCCGAAGAGTCTGAATAAAATGATGAGGTATTGAGAAATGGAATGACAAATGCTCTAAGCCAAGCTTAAAGTTTCAGAGTTTAACTTCAGTGTTCGTTCAGTCAAAACGTTTTCTGGTAGCAAATTAAACCCTTATTTAGAAGAAGATATCTGTGTGCCATTATGGCAAAGCCTAGAAGGCTATCTGCCTAAAAGGAGGGATGCCTTCGTGGAGGAATTTCTAAGGGAAACTGGCTCGTATACACGTTACACATGGAAATAACCTCGAAAACGCTCATGCAGCCAGCCCGTTCGCGGGATTCGAACCTCGGATCGAACTACCAGTGTTCAGCGATTTTACCGCTCAGCCGCTGGTGGGCTAGAAGATATGAAACTGAGAAATGTCGGCCGTTAAATGGAACACCGTATTTCCTTACGCACTTCCCCCCCCCTTTTTGTAGTAAATGTTTCGTAAGTAAATCGAGAGGGAAAAATTATGCGAATACCTTAATTTCCAAAGGACGTGGTTACAGCAAGAACATGAGAAATGAAAAGTATTCTTTGAATGACCTACATGTAACTATTACAATATTACTTTTTTTAAGTAATCTTTATTCCAACAAGAATGAGTAGTAATATTAACATTAGTTTAACTAATATGTCTTCATGTCTACATCCCTGTAACATGGATCTCGCCGTTGTTATTCCTCAAAATATCTATGCAGCTGGCTCAGCGAAATGGTAAACTGAATGTCAGTTGGTGTTTGCTTCGCTCTGACTTGTCGGTTATTGAATTAGACTAACATAAAATTCAACAGTTAGATAGGAACGTTTCGGAGGTATCTTCGCAAGTATTTTGCGAGAGTTTGTCTGTTAGTAAGATGAAAACAATCACCTATATGAACAAATTCATTTTAGAATTTAAGGGAGTTCGTTTTCTGAACGCATTGAGAAAGGAGAAAAATCACGCGAATATTTTTAAAACTTTCAGAACCTGGCGCTTAAGATCAAAGAGGAAATACGCAAGGGAGAAAAGGGATTTACGCGAGGAAATACGCTAATTGTTTTGCATGCAAGACGTAAGAAAAAATGGTATTATAAGCTGAATATATAAAAGCAGGTTGTCTTACATTATAACTCTTTTATTGTACATTTTATAAGAGATCTAAATTGTATAGTTTAAACAGTGTGGGATTTTTATTTTCCTGGGAAACTGACATTCCGTCTACAACTTCGCCGTGGGAGATGCACATTCACCTTCTCTAATTATTTATGATTGAATTGAGGTTTAAGGAGTACCATGGACAACAATAAAACTGTCAAGATTCATTTGCAGGGAACTAGAAATGAAGACATAACAAAGATGTGTGGTTTAAGAATCTGTATTTTTAAAGTATGGAATAAAATATATTTATTCCCAGCCATTGAGACTGTATACAGGGAATTCTAAACATGTGCTACTTTTAACTGTTTAGCTATTTTGCTGTTCAAATGGGTTTCCCAACTAGTCCGTTTGTGAATCCCAGCTAGCCCGTTTGCCTGCAATAGAATCCAGTCTAAATCGAACTACGAGTTTTCACCCGAGTCTACACTAATTATACCATCAAGTGATGTGTCTCTTTTTATAACATAAATATTAGTGGTAAAAAATTCAGCATGAGTTAGAATATGAGTTATAAAACAGGCTGTTGGCCTTAATTTCTCACTATCAAAACTAGTCGAATTACACTTAATGAGTGAGAATTCTTTGATAAGTAAGTTAATAATAATCATAGTTTTAAATAGTAAATAGGGCCGTAAACGGCGCCATATCATTAATTTGAATTACTTTATGCATTCAGTTCGGTACGTTACACTTAATTATGCACTGATATTTTCATCATAAGTCTGAGTTATTGCCACCAAATATTATCGCCCTGTATTATATTTAAAGAAATTAATGCATGTTTACTGCATGTTTCTCGCATTGTGAAAAAACAACGGTACCTAGAACCATCCCCTTTTGAGTAACGTAGTCCTCCATCCGAATATAGACACCTGGAGGCCCAAAATCTAAATGTCTTAATTTGTTTCATTATCTAGTATTTCATACTGTGTAAAACTTTAATAATAAATTATTTATTAACAATGACCATTCTGTTTTGCCCAATAAAGTGGGGTCCAACCACAATTGTTTATTGTATTTGCCTGAATATTAGAATCATCATAGTTTAACTATTCCTGCATGACTCTTACTTACCTCGTTGGCATCAAACGGATTCATTCTTAGACTTATTACAAGCAAAAGTAATGAACACAATATAAAAACATATTATTGAAATTGAATGCTATACAGAGTTCGTACACACGGAAATTAAGTACTTTTAAGGACCATTCATGAAAAAAATTAAGGATCTGTAAGCAAATGGGAACAGAATAAATTCAATTAAAAATATTATTCTATGCCTAAATTTCACTCTTGTAATATCATCCTAAAGATAAAATAGATTCCTAAGTAATATGCATTATTACTAAACATGAATTAACATAATTATTAATAAGTTTGAGAATAAAATAAACTTCAGTAAATATTTTAGCATTAAATATTTTACACTTATAATAGGTAGGACATATTTGAAAAAAGATGAGTGACATTTACGTTTTACTAATAGTTAGCTTTTTGTAAATTTTTTTTGACTCATTTTGTCACATACTTGGTCAGTCTAGAGCAGAGTTTCTCAACCGGTAGTATGCGTACCACTGGTGGTACGTAACAAGAAAATAGGTCGTACACAAAGAAGCAAAGTATTTTTAACTATTTATTTCAAAAATTAAAACCCCAACATCCTCATAGAGTTTTTTCTCTAACACTCGTAAATTTATGCGATCTGAGCTTTGTTCGAGAGTGGTGGTAGTAGTAGTAGTAGTACTTTGTGGTGGTGGTACTAAAGGGTTTTCAATTTTTGTTTAGATGGTACACGTTAGTCAAAAGGTTGAGAATCGCTGGTCCAGAGGTTTAGTAAATAGCCAGAAGATTTTATGTCAAACGGCATAGGTTAAAATGAGAAGTAAGATCATAATCAGCATGATTCATAACAAAAGACTGATGTTATCACCGCAGCTGCTTGTTTAGAGAGAGACCTGCTGATTAGAACAAACCTGAAAGGCATGATGCAGGCACGGTTGGCAAGTTTAAAAGTTAGTCAAGCTCTGTTTGATGCAGTTAGTGTCATAGCTTTGTGTAGAGTTCCAGGGGTTGTAACCCAGTTAATATACTTTCAGGTTCCAGTTGCCATTAAAGCACCAGAGATGTAAGTTGTTTTCTACTATTTTAAGTCTCAGTAGATGCAAATAATATGTTTTACTTGAATTTCTACATTTTTGTGTTTTAACTTGCGACTACAGTGAGTATAAATGAAAGGCAATAACTCGCTTTAATATGTAGAGATAATTTTTAAGGGTAAGCAGTTACTTATAAATTATTAAATTAGGTGAATAGGTAACCTTAGTCATTATGGATCCTATTAAAATCTAAATCTAATAAAATTTCACAGTTTAAAATACATGTAATTTATGACACTGATTCTTAAAGGATATTAGAATAATTACATATTAAAAGCTACAAAACATTTATGTTTTGTAACAACAACACTCAACAAAATATTTATCCGTCATTTTAATTTGAAGCCTTACAAAACATTTTGGCTAGTTTATATCGATTTCCTTCTCTTTAAGCATCTTTCCTAACAATAATTAGAGATTTGTCTCAATATGCAAACCAATGCTCTCGCTAGTTTCTGCGTGCTTTATCTCCTAACTTGTAAACTTCTCCACAATGTACCTATGAGGGTTTACTTGATCTTGTAAAAGTTAAATAGTTAAATAACTGGTTTTTAATAGTCCAAAACCCCCAACAGACGTGAAGCAAATTATCACTATGTCTGAAAGTAACTACAATATCAGACAAAGGTTTAAATAAACCTTTTATTTAAAAAGAACTGGGAACAAACATAAAGGCATGTTCTGATGCTAACAAAGTCAATTACATCTCAGGGTGGCGTAATTAAACAAGAACATTCAAATTCAAACTAAAAATGTGGACGAGTGGTCAAAGATTATACAATTTAATTTTAATTTAATCTGGCTCAGTAACTCTATCATATGAGGAAACAGAAATGGAAAATTATAGTAATGGCTAAAATCATAAACAATTGGGTAATTTACATAATAATAACTGCACATATCTTTGACATAAAAAGATTTTTAATTAATTACCTGTTTAATTAAATGTTTTAATTAACATTTTAACATAGAAAGATTTTTAATTAACTACCTGTTTAACTAACTGTTTTAATTAACATTTTAACACAGAAAGATTTTTAATTAACTACCTGTTTAATTAACTGTTTTAATTAACTGATTTTTAACTAAAATTTTAACATAAAAAGATTTTTAATTAACTGAGAGTTGGTAAAGAACTTAGTGGGTATAAAATGTCAGCCATTAACTTGAAATTATTTTTAAATTTTTTGAAATTATTTTAAACTTGAAATTATTTTTAAATTTTTTGAAATTATTTTAAACTTGAAATTATTTTAATAAATAAATTTAAACTGGCTCAGTAACTCTTATCATATTAGGAAACAGAAATGGAAAATTATAGTAAAGGCTGAAATCATAAACAATTGGGTACAACAATATAATAATAACTGCACATATCTTTGAAGAATAATTTTCTTTATTTATTCAGTTTCTTTCTTCAGCACGTTTCCTTTTCATTTTAGAATTTTTGGATTTAATTAAGGATTTCCGTTTATCTAAAAAACACTAAATGCATTTAGAATGTATAGAAAAAGGGACTAATTTAATTTATTTACTAATATGGAATTCAAAAGAAATATGAAATATATATAGTAAAGGCCGGTTACAGAGCTGGTGTGGCAGAGTTTTTAGAATTTAGTGACACACCAAACAATAACATCTAGAAATGCCAAAACCTTTAGAATTTAGACAGGCACTGCAAGCAGAATTTAGATAGGCACCATGCAGTCGAATTTAGGATCCACAGAGATTTCATCAGATGTCAAAATGCCTCTGTGTATGATGCATTAAGACATATTAGATGCATCTTTTAAATTGTAAGTTTTCAATTTCTTTCTTAATAAAAAAAAAATCCCTTTCTATAATGCCTGCCCAAGTAATAAGATTAGAAGCATTTTTGATATTTTCCATGCTTGTATATAGTGAAAAGTAGAGAATATAAAGGGAAGATAAACATGTTAAAAAAAAAGATTCTAGTATCAGGAGTAAAACATTCAAATATTATGTCTTCATTGTTCTTCCAGACGTTCTCCAAAAACTACGAAATTCATCGCAAACTTTCTGTAAAGTACATCCATTACGCGCTGATACCATGGAGACATTTTTCATTTTGTCACATATTTCTCGAATCTTCTAGAATCGTGGGTCTATAAATCTTGCCTTCAAATCCTTCTAAATTTTCCAAGCTGAAATGTCAAAAATTCTAAAGAAAAATTATCTCAACCAAATCTGTAACAGCAAAGCAACAGAAATATTTTGGAAAAAAAAAAGGGAGAGAAAAGTGTAAAATTAATTTTATAGAGAAAACTGATGCATATTCTCAGAATTTTGAATATTTTGAGACTATTACATGGACTGCAATGTCAAAAATACTAAAGAAAAATTACCCTTACCAATTCTGTAGCAGCAAAAAGTCAGAAATATTTTTGGGGGAAAAAAGGGAGGGATAAAATTAATTTTATAGAGAAAACTGACACATATTCTGAGACAATTACACGGGAAAAACTCTTACTATGAAAAAATTAAAAAGACATTTTTAATTAATTGCAAAGCTAATTTTGCTTTTAACGTTTAACTGTTACAGCACAAAATAGCCTCTTTTGTAGGATTAAAAATTTGCTTTACAAAGTCCAAAATCTCCCCAAGAAATATAATTTTACAATGTAAAACCAATAGACTTCTATAAACATAAACTAGTCTTTAAAAGAAGAAAATTGCCTTTTATTTATGAAAAGAATTTTATATTTAAACCTTATCTTCGAACAGTCATAAAGGACCTTTAAATTTATTGCAAACGTTTAACTGTTACAGGACAAAATAGCCTCTTTTGTAGGAATAAAAATTTGCTTTACAAAGTCCAAAATCACCCCAAGAAATATAATTTTACAATGTAAAACCCAATAGATTTCTATAAATATAAACTAGTTTTTAAAAGAAGAAAATTACCTTTTATTTATGAAAAGGATTTTATATTTAAAGGTCGAAAACTCCTTTTTGTCTGATATGAAACTTTAATTTTAAACGAGAAAAACTGCATCTATATTTATATTTAAAACTTAAATTTCATAAAATGAAAAATGACCTTATATTTTACTTGATATCGTTGTGCAATTCATACATGTCAGGACGATCTTTTTTCTCTTAAACAAAGTTGTAACCAATATATATGTTATCGAACAAGATTTTGGAAATCATAATTTTTAATTAATGAATCAGATATGCAGATATTATTATGCAGAAATGCAGTTTATCAGGAATGCAGATATTCATAATGAACTTAAAGTTCTAGAAATTAAAACGTTTATGGCCAAAATTGCCAGAAAATTCTTTAAGAACATCCGCAAGGTTGAGAATGAAAGGATTCCTTTACTTAGCTACGATTATAATGAAATTAATAACGCCAGAAGGCCAGGAGCAACTATAACGGCATTAAACTAATGATTATGAAGAATTTTATTTAATTTTACTTTATTTAACATTCTCTGGAAACATATTTTCATAATATGCCTTACAGCTTTCATTTTTTAACAGTAATTTCTTATTATTGATTCTATTTTAAATTTAAACTCTTAGTTAGAAAAAATTGTAATTCCTAGCAGTAGAAAATCATGGACCTTATAAGAAATAGACTAACCCAAACGGGTTTTCTTCCTGGTCTGAGGCGTTGCCGGCTGTCACTTTGATCACATCCGGAGGAGTAGGGACGACTTGCAGAAATTTAACATTGGTTGCCTATTGCAGCCTGTATAATTGTCAAGAAAAAGCTGGTTGTAGCGCCTCATTTCACAAATTAGAATTTCTACATATTTTTATTTTTTAAATTGAGATTGATTTTTAAAAATTTAGCATATTTATCAAGAATAATAACCGTTCCAAATAATTATAAAGCTATTGCACGCTTTCAGGGCTGGATATTTTTTTACCTATAAGGAAATTTGTAACTACTTCTTTTAGAAAATAATATTTTTAATCTGAACTAATAGAAAATTTCAAACAAGCCTTTTTCTCTTGCAATTTTTATGCTTTTTATTGGTGTAAATAAGTAAAAAGTACTAAAATATTTAAAAACGAAATTTGAAAGTTTTGTTTAAAATTCTAAATTGTGCTGCTTTTTTTAAATTATAGATGAGTATTATAGCACAATTTCTATAAAGGAATTTTATTTCAATTATATTTCATACTACGTCATTAGTGATAAACACTTTTGACTCCTTAAAAATGTTTATACATTTAATTCTAATATTAAAATTGTATTTAACCGTAATAATTAATTTTGCTTGTATTTTACAGTGATTATTTCTTTTAATTTACCTTTAGTTCTGCATAAGACTTTTTTTATTTACTGTTAAATTAATTTATTAGCCCAAAGCGGCAGTAGCCTAGAAAGGCTGTTAGTTTCGAAGCGGCATTTTGCACTGTTTTACCATAAATGTCCGTGTCTCCTTGCAAATTGTTAATATTATCGCCCTGTATTATATGTAAAGAAATTAAATAATGAAGAATCTGCATGAATACATGTATGTTTCTCGCACTGTGACGAAAACGACAGTATCTAGAGCCATCAGATTTTGAATAATGTAATCCTCCACCCAAACATGGGCATCTGGACGGCCGAATTTCGTTTTAATCTATTTCATATTTTGTAAAACTTTAACGAATTTTTGATTAACAAACTCAACGAGTTCAGAGCGAGCACTGTACGGAAAAGAACAGTTTTATCTCCAGTGCGGAAATTCTAAACATATGCTGTTTTCAAATGTATGTGGTTTACGGGCGAAGAACATGATATTCAATAATTATAGGTAACACTCAAATCTTTAAAAAAAGGTTCCTTTTGGGCGTAATACAAAATGTGAGTGCTTCTAGATTTTATTTATTTATTTTTTTTTTTTTCTCTTCATTACGCTCAGAAAATTTTGAAGCTCGCGAGGGGTATTTTCCTAAGGGGAAGGATGCCTTCATGAAGGACTTTTTAAGGGTTGGTTGGGTTATTTTGGCACAAAGCCCATGGGGGTTATGTTGTAAGGATCTTAAGTTTTACTAACGTTTATTTTATTTTAAATCTTTACTATCACTTCTTATTTTCTACTTCCGGCCAGAATTAAAAGCTTTAACTTATTTATGCAAATTTGTCTTGCGAACGCCAAGTACTTAAGTTGTGGCTTTTTGCCAAGCAAGAGAGAAGAAGGAGTGATTAGGAGCAGGCCGCTTGCCATAGCAGTTTTACTTGGTTGCTGGTTGCCTTCAAGGCCAGAGGTTTAATCCTCTTGATAATTTTAAACGTATCGTAGTGTTAACAGTTCTCTGTACTACATACGGCCTTTCTGTTAATATTCGGCCAATCTTCAAGTAGGCACTTGTTTATTAATCCAAAGTTAGTTTAGTTAGAGTTTAGTTAATATTTTTATATTCTTACGTTCAGACCACAAGTGGTTGGTCTCTGTATTCCGAAGTCCGGAGATCATTGTAAATAGAGAAAAATAAAGGGTTTTGTATACCCTTCCTGTGTATCTTGTCTACTTCCCACATTTATTGAACATAGCTTTAGTAAGCTCCCTGTTCCGAGTCAGGTCATTTAATGTTCCCAAAGCAAGTAAGGAGGAACACTGAACCTGATAATGTTGCGCCAAACAAAAGGTTGTGTATTTCCAAAACTTAAAAATAAAGACAAGAAACCATGCACTATTCAATGCACACTGCATGGAAATTTAAGACAACGTTACATTCAAGTATAAAATAGCAAGTGTATAATAAAACCTGCAACAACATCAAACACATAAAATTCTTTTACAAAGAACTAGGATATGAAAGCACTAAGACCATGAAATGCAAATAGAAAAACTCTATAGTCAAAGGTCTCTATAGTCTGCATTAAGTAAGAAAATACAATCATGACAGCAAAAATCATTTATAATTGAAGTTAATTAAACTATTACGAGAAAACTATTAATTATGTCTATTATAAGAACGCTTTCTCTTCCGCAGAAGTGAAGGGCTGCAGCACCCGATCAGTGCTTGAAAAAGATGGTGCAATACTAAGGTTATTGTTAGAAAAGAGTGTTAAAAAGATTGTTAGAAAAGAGTGTTTACTGCTAGAAAAGAGTGTTAAATCGTTAAAAACTAAGGCTCTGGTGTAGAACTGGGTGCCCCTTCGATTAGCGATAAATTTTGGGAATGAAATCTCATTTCTGGTTACTACAGTTGGGGAAAAAAATTGCCCCGACTGGGGTGGGAAAAAATTGCCCCAAATAGGGTGGAAAAAAATTGCCCCAACTGGGGTGGAAAAAAAATTGCCCAAACTGGGGTGGGAAAAAAATTGCTCCAACTGCGGTGGGGGAAAAATTGCCCCAATTGGGGTGGGGGAAAATTGCCACAACTAGGGTGGGAAAAAAATTGCCACAACTGGGGTGAGAAAAAATTGCCCCAAGCTGTGAACGTCCAAGCCTCTAGCAATAAAACGGTCAATCAAACGGGATGCAGATGGCCGTTTAGATAATTTTATAAAGAACTACCGTATTTTTCTCATTAAATTCATCCTTCTTCTTTAATAATTACTTTATACTAAATGCGATAAAATGTTTCATCATCAAATTTTTTAATGTATCTCAGGTTTCTAGCAGCGAGGTTCAAAATTAAACTCTCGACCATCACTTTACTGAATGACGGTTATGTTATGAAATTCTGCACAAATAGGTAATCTAAAATTTTTATTTCCCTAACAGGACAAAATTCTATCCATGCTTCGTGTTATAGTTATAAACTAACTTCTGCTGTGCCACTAATTGCTATTGTAATCTACTTTACAAGTATTATTTAATTTGCTATTTTTTAATTTATTAAGATGAATATGATTCCCTCGCAGTGTAGAGACATTAGGATATTTGGAAGCAGGAAACGTGAAACATGAGCAATGCCCTTGCTGGGACTCGAACCTCAGACCTCTTAATACGCACCGAGTGTGTTGACCATTATACCACGAAAGCACGGTAGGAAGGCGAGAGAAATACTTTCTCCATCAATTGTGGCAACAGTTTGAAAAGTGAAACGAACATTACTGAACCAACGCAAAATCGCAAAGCAAAAACAATAGTCCTTCAAGGACAAAACCCCTTTGGACTAAAACGTAATTGGGAATAGGACATTTAGTAATTAAATATTCAATTATTACTTTACTCTGTAGATAAATACTGTAATAAATCTATTACGGTGGATGAAATTAAATAAAAGGAACTGCAAACCTACGTATTCATCTGATATATTTCCCCTAGATACGAACAGCATTTATATGCTTATCTTATATTTAAAATGTATCCTTTTTACCCAAACTCATTACATGCGAGGATGACATCTTATAAAAGTTGCATGTTACCTTCCAGTAGAGAAAATATAGTAAAGTAACATATATGCTTTGCTTTGTTTCTTTCATTGGCGAGTTGACGCGCTTGCTTTAGTGTTTCTGTGCAAAGCGTGTGTGAAAATACTCCAGAACACTCTAAATCAGGGCTTCTTAGACTTCTTTCAGTCGCGACCCCTTTTTTCCACTGAGATTTTTTCGCGGCACCATAAGCATTGCCCAAACTTTTGCAATTTTAAGTCATTAATTTTATTTCTAATTTTAAAACATAGAACAATGTGAACATTTTCAACGAGTAACAGACGAAATGACAGCGTCACGTGCAAAGCAAGTAAAATGAACGTTTATATTGTAAAAAGAATGCGTCAAAACGTTTTCGTTTTTCGATTTTGTCTGTATGGTCTTATCTTTATCCATCTTCAGATATATTGTGTAAAACTATTTGTTAATTGTAAAATTATTATTATAAGTCAAAGAAATATCAAAGCTCATAAAATGTTTGGCGACACTCTGCTGCAGGTGACCTACAGTTTAAGAGACTCTGCTCTAAATACACTGAGAATACTCGTAGAAAGTCTATGTACAATGACACAGTATTCATATCCAGCTTCGCCTCACTATTTCAGTGAAGTATATATAAGTAATATTCAATACAAAAATCCGTGCAAAAGATGTGAAAATACTCCAATACATTCCTAATATACAGAAACTACTCATAAAAAGCTTACCCACAATGAAGCACAGTTTTCAGATGTATGTCTGTTTCTTAATTTCAAAACAATATAATAAGGTAATAACAGAATAGGGTGTGCATACGGTGTGAAAATAAGTTTAAGCACTGATAAAACACAAATAAATATTTGTTCTTTAAAAGTACGGTAATAATTTCAGTACTCAATCGTACTCATGTATACATATCAGATATAAATAATTATCACGTTTTCCTCCAAATAACACAAATAAATAGACAGAAAGTTATTCAAGAAAGATTTGCCAATACAGTTTACACACGCATTCATCGATATCACTTCAAAGTATTGAGTAATGTGCAATTTCTCACTATCATATGCTACGAAACAAAATGATTCCCAAATTCCTGTAAAATTTATATAAATCAGTTTAATGTGTAAAATAACGAAGCAAAACGAAATACATACCGAATCGCTTCGAGGTGAACCAACACGCACAGCTTTTAGGCCAAACGACTTCAAATCAAAATTCAGCAAACATAAACAATCCATTCTGCTACCCGCTGAATATGCTTGTAGCTCTCCAAATAAATGTTATAAATGTACACTACATCTCAAACAACTTCAGATCACATTTTAATGTAAAATAAAACGCGAAATTTCATATACACGATGTAATTACCAAAAAATAATGATAAATTGAAGAGCTCGCATAACCACAGACAGCAATGGCGCCGAGCATGCGCAGAACCAAACATTAATGCCGTAATCGAGTACCCAATGACTCGCCAGCGGCCAAGCGGTAAAGTCGCCGAACGCTGGTAGTTCGGTTCGAGGTTCGAATCCCGAGAACGGGCTGTCTGCATGAGCGTTTTCGCGGTGTTCCCAAAGTATTCCATTAATAAATCTTAAATGTGTCCATCATTAATACGAAGTTTTCGTTTTCAAACTGCTAATTTTAATGCGGAAAATTGTATTTTAAAAATGGTTAAACAAACTGTATTATGAAAGAGTTGAGTTTCAAGACATAATCAGCAGTGTTTTCTTACGCACAATTGTAGTACAGGTTAGCACACTGGGCGCGTATTCGAGAAATCCGGGTTCGGGTCCCGGCGAGAGCATTGCTCATTTTTCATGTACTGTTGCTTCAGAAATATACAATATCTTTATGAGAGAACTAATCTTTATTTGTCTTATGCACGATCAATAAAGAAAAACAAATTGAAATTTATGTCAAATATATTCTTATTTTAATTTTCAGTCCCTCTTCCAGAGAAAGGCAATCTAAATAAAATATATTACTTTGTAGAAAAGACATTAGGAATTTTTCGAAAGCAGGAGAAGCGAAAAATGAGCAGTGCCCTCACCAGGACTCGAACCACGGACATCTCGAAAACGCGTCGAGCGTGGTGACCACTACACATGGCATGCTAAGACGGAAGAAATACTTTATATACTCCCCCTTTTAAAGTGCGACTACGGATTAGGGGACCCAATTGTTGTTACACATATAATGCATGCATGAACACATGTATCTGTCCATACATACATTTCTGGATCGGGTCCTGGTAACAGAACAGTACACTCGTTTAAAAATTAAATTTACGCCCAAAATTCAAAAGAAAAAAAAGCAGCATTTTATCTCATATTTATCTCATATTTTTGTCACCAGTCTAGTATACAACTGTATGAAAACCTGTTACCAAAACTACATTTCTAAAAGAATGAAACTATTCAAAATAATGCGATAAAATCAAAAAGATAAAAAAATCCGATTCGAATTTCGAAAAGAAATCGCTTTCAAGGTACACTGTTCTAGATGCACCTATGTACCAAAGTTCGTAGCCCTGGGTCTATTATTTTAAGCGCAGCACGAACAAAAGACACACAGACACTTTCTTTTATTATATGTAGAGATTAGTTAAAAAATTAAATCTATTTTAGAATTTTTTATTTCGTAACCTTGCATTAGCAACAGAAGTTCAATTTAAAAAGGTTATATAATTGCCTATGTTAAGTTTCGCTTAAGTGTTCGTTTAGAAAGTCCTCCACGAAGGCGTCCCTCCCCTTAGGCAGATAGCCTTCGTGTGCTTTGCCATAATTAAATTAAATACACCAGCTTAAGTGTTCGAAATGGCTTTTTGTCTATTAAAATCATGTTACTCATCATTAACTCCGTTCTACTTCCTATGCTATGTTATGCTTGCTTTCCTTCGACGCAGAACTAATCGGAAAGCCTTGCAGACTGTACAGAAATGTGTAGTTGGTGTTCTTGCAAACTGCACACAAATCTAAGTGCAAAACTCCCCTTCCTATATACGAAATTAAGAGGATTCCTGAAGAATAAATATTGTGCAGCTCTGAACCTTTTATTTTCACTCATTTTAAACGTTTCACAACAATCCACACACTGTCAGCAGTAAAACAAAAAAAATATACAACTGTGATGTTATTTAACGGTAAAAGACCTAAATATATTTTAAGTGCCACTTGCTCCATCAATTACTATAATTATTATCTGAAAAATGCATATATATATGCATATATATAAAATATAAAATACCTACCATTTTAATAATAAATTACAAATAGCCTTTTACATTTGATATGCATTGGGCTGTGGACAGTTCACGGGAGGGTGACTCCCACGTGACTACCACTGTCCAATCTGTGTTTTACAGAAAGGATGAATTTGAATATTTTGTTTAGCTAATCTGTTGCACTTAGTTGTGCCATTTGTCTTCATTTAGATCGCGATATTAGTTTAATTATTCCAATCTAGGTAACCTGTTTCAAAACTTGATAATTATTAATATTTCCAATATTTCTCATTGTACGCGTAAGCTGGTGACCACCCACGTGACAGGCTCCTGCCAATCATCTCCCTTACTCCACCTACATTTCACAAAATTTGACAAGTTTCGCCTAGTTGGCGCGGCGTAAATCGCCTTAATTAAAAACTTAAGTACCAACGCCTTAGGGCAATTTACCAACAGAGAAGGTTAAAGTAGCGGTTGGCTACTAATTGCCGCCTAGCCATTGACTCGATTTCGATTTCGATTTCATTTGATCATGCTTAGCCGGATGATCATGTCACACACACAGCCACGCCCACAAGATATAACTATTATACTTTTTGGAATCAATCGTATTTTATTTTCTGCATTTATGACTGCAACACACACTTTTCATGAACTGATTTAGTACTATTTTATGTATAACTATTGCAAAACTTCAGATTTACAGCGCTACGATGCCTGGATACCTCATCGCCAACCAGATATCTTATCGCTCATCAAGTGACATTCGTCACACCCCCTGCATCTGCTATCCTGTCTCCACGAGAACTACGTTCGGCATTTCCTTACCTGCAGCGCTCCTAGAAGCACCAAAGTTCGATAGCCGGAACACAACCTGCAATTTCGCAGGTTAATAGCGGCAAATAAAGCAAGTTGGAGTTTTGATCATGCTCCCCTTTTCATGCCAAAAATAGCAAAGCAATAACTTTTCTGATATAATCTCTACTTCTTGTAATTCTGAAAAAAGATGCGTCATCTGACCTCAGTCGCGAAATGACTCCTGGAATGCGATGAAATCTTAACCCATCATCCTAATATTAAACTGTTACGTGTCTGAAATTTAATTTGCTTAATGTAAACATTCTTGCAATAGGATCCCGAACTATCATCTGTTTAATGTATTCGTACTTTGGCTCGCTTGTCATTCGCCCTTCTTTTGTTCCACTAGAATAATTTACTCGCTTACAAAACTAACATCCTCTGTCCTTGTTTTTAGTCCAAAGGGATTTGAATCCCGAAGGACTATTAGTTTCGTTTTGGCATTTTGCGTCGGACTCATAAATGTCGGTTCACTTTTCAAACTGTTGTTGCCACAATGTTAGAGTCCTGCATTATATTTGAAGAAATTAAATAATGAAAAATCTGCATAAATGTATGTATATTTCTCGTATTGTGATAAAACAACGGTACATAGAGTCATCGAATTTTGAATAACGTAATCCTCCAACGAATATGAGCATGTGGAAGACCAAATTTGAAATTTGAAATTTGTTTTATGATCGATTTCCTATTTTTTAAAACTTTGACGAATTTTTGATTAACAAACTCGAGGATTTCAAAGCGAGCAATGGCAACGTTGTGCAGAAAAAACATTTTTATCTCCAGCGCGTGAGTCTCTGTATTGGAAATTCTAAAGATAGGCTCGTTTTAAAACTATTTTGCGATATTGCTGTTGCACTGGATCTTATGGTTTAAGTGCGAGGAACATGATATTTAATAAAGAAAGGTAACACACAAAATGTTAAAAAACGCCCCTTTGGACGTAATTTAAAATCTGAAACATTTCAGATTTTTTTTTTTTTTTTTTTTTTTTTTTGTATTGTATTGTTTCAGAAATGTATTACGTCGTAGATAAATTCCGGTTTGCTTATTCGAGTCCGTAATGTAGCGATGTGGAAAACCTTTGAAGAATGTTTAAAAATAAATTACATGTTTTTCTTTTAAAATAATATAGAGTGATAACACTTGGTCGCTACAGTTTCAAAAGTGATTCAGTGTTTTACAGTGATTGAACGCAAAATCTAGTTTCGAGACTAATAACACTTCTGAGCAAACTCTCCTGTGGTCTAATAAAGAAAATAAGGTACAAAAAAAATCAGAGAGGTTTCAGATTTTATATTACGCCCAAAGGGGCGTTTTCTTAACGTTTTGTGAGTTACCTTTTTTATTTCACGTTCTTCGCTCTTAAACCTGTAGGGTTTATATTTATTTTAACTAACATTTATCTTTCCTGTCAAGCCTTACTTTCCCCTGGAACTGCCAATGCCAGAACATGTAAATTTTAGTAGAACGCGCAAGGATTCAAATTATCAGCGGAAGTATTCTGAGTTAAATAGAAAGGAGACGAGTTCGAAGTGTGCTTTCTTGCTTCACGAGTGTGGAGGTGGCTAGTTAGAAATTGAAGAACCACGCGTTTCGGCCTGTGTGCTTGCCTCGGCAAATTGTTAATCTTTCAACGCAATATTCAGAGTTTACTTTAGAACGCGGTGAGGTTGAGGTTTAGAGAGCCTCGTAGTTAGTCTCTTGTTATTATCTCTTTTTTAGTTTCGTATTTTTATTTTACCGCCGGGTCGGCGTAGTTTGTGAGCGTCAAGAGCACGCATTTGTAACTTCTAAAGTTGAATAAAAAGGGACTTAAACCCTTCTCAAGACTCTGTCTACTTTCCAGTTTCAGCAGTCACCAGTTGTTGCGTGCAGGTTGGAGGCGCGCAACTTTACAAACCATAAAATTAAATTCAACAGCAATATCTAAAAATAATTTTAACAAAAAGAGCATATCTTTAGAATTTCTGATACACAGTCTCGAGCGCTAAAGATTACTCAACGATTTCAAAGCGAGTCGAGGCAACACTGTACAGAATAAAATATTTCAATCTCCACCTCGTAGGGTAGTCGATTTCTAAACTATGCTGTTTTTAAATATTTTAGCCCAAACGGCTTTAGCCAGAATGCTCTTGAAAGGACTGTCATATAAATTTCAAAAGCACCATAGTTGTACATGCTTGAATTCACGATGCGCCGTAAGTATTGGCATACATTTTTTTGTTCTTTTCAGTCTTTTCTCAGTTAATCGTATGAATTCGGCTTCACGAAACACTTTTTTGTATTTTAATTATTAACGTTCTGTGTGTTCATTTTATTTATTAAATCTCACGCACCTAGCGGTCAAGCCGCATAAAATTCCATTCAACACTAAATTCACAAAATATTTAAAAACAGCACATCTTTATTATTTTCGATAGACAGACTAGTGAGTTGCAGATAAAAATGTTGTATTCCATACAGTGTTGCACAGCTCGCTTTGAAATCGTTGAGTTTGTAAATGAAAAATTCATTATTCAAGGTTTACACAACATGAAATAGATCATAAAACAAATTGGACATTCAAAGTTTGTGCTTCCAGGTGTCCATGTTCGGATGGAGGCCTACGTTACTCAGAATTGGATGGCTCTAGGTACCGTTGTTTTCTCACAATGCGAGAAACATGCAGATTCTTTGTTAATTAATTTCTTTAAATATAATACTTTAAATAGTATCGGGTGACAACAGCTCAGATGAATGCTGAAAATATTGGCAATGTCAGTTATCAGTCAATTAAGTGTAACGTACCGAATTGAATGCATAAAGTAATTAAAATTAATGATATGCCGTCTTTTATGACACTATTTACTAATTAAAGATATGATTATTAAAATTCACATTCATTAAGTGTATTTCATTAAGTAATTCGACTGGTTTAGATAATGAGAAATTAAGGTCAATAGCCTGTTTTACAATTTGAAAAGTGAGCCGACATTTATAGTTAATCGGCTCAAAATGCTGAAACGAAAGTATTAGTTCTTGTGGGCAAATTGTTCCTTTGGACTGAAAATAAAATGTCGTCTGCAATTTCCATGGCAACTGATATCGTTTTCTTTTTCTCGGTAGCGCTGCCACAACAGAAAAGTACAACTAAAATATGTCACAAAATGGCATATTTTTGCGAAAATGTGTTTGTTTGTTTTCCTATTTATATACGATTTTCGTTGCAAATTTTCGACTTAATTCTATCATCACCGATACCTATTTAGAGCAGAAACCGAGCTTTTAGTTGTTCGTTAAAAGACTTGAGAGATCAACGTAGTTCCCTTGCTAGATAATTACAATTATCCTGCCCCAATTGAATAATTTCCCATTATTGTCTGCAATAATGAACTCTGTACTATTCCGGCACTAATGAAATTATGTTCTACAATTCGTTAAAATGTTTTGCGCGAGAAAACCTGGGGAAAGTGCAGAATCGCCGACTGCTTGACGCGTTTTTAAGAATTGCACATACTCGGCATCCACATCGGTATCACATCGACCTATTTTCACTTTAAAAAAAATCATCCCAGAATTGCACAAAAATGGCATCCCGCACTCTCTTGACTTTATCCATGTACACATCGACCTATTTTCACTTAAAAAGTCAAAGAAAATTGACAAAACTCCAATTCTTCTTACTCTTAAAGAAGCGCCAAACGAACGCCAATCAATTAAGTGGGCGATCTGCACTTTAGCCGAAAATTTTTTTTTTCCAACATCCACCATTTCTTAAAATATTCTTATATCCGTGATTCTACTCAAGCAATAGTTTTCACTTTTTTTTCCCCGCCCTGCACCGTCTGCCTACCAGCGGCCGAGCGGTAAAATCGCGGAACACTGGTAGTTCGGTCCGAGGTTCGAATCCTGCGAACGGGCTGTCTGCATTGACGTTTTTGTGGTTTTCCCCATGTGTAACGTGTATACGAGGTAGTTTCCATTAGAAAGTCCTCTGCGAAGGCGTATAGATAGACCTAGGCAGATGGCCCTGAGGCGTTGCCGTTATCACATATGCCAAATACCCAATGCGCCTCTTTCACCAATACTAGACGATTTCCCTTTCCCATCCTTTCATAAACTCGAAAAATACATAAATTTAGATTCTTTTTATTGTGTTTTATAAACTAAACAAAGAAAAGTGGAAAAGTCTTCATAAATATCAAAACTTGAATAAAAGTAATTTTTTTATATTTATAAATTAAAATAGGTAATTAAAAAGCTCACCGCATTCTCCCTGAAACTATCAAACTTATCTCCCCCAAGGAATATTTCCTTTGTGGTTGAGAACCCCTACATTGAAGTTTTAAACTCATTACCAGAATACAGGTAGAAATAAAAGAAACATAAAGAGCTTCGTAAAATTCTTTGAGAGATATAAGTATATTTTAAAGCAGGGTTTCTTAAACTGCGAGTCGCCAAAAATTTTAGCAGTTTTGATATTTCTTTAACTTATAATAATTTTAGTTACCAAATACTTTTAAGCAATGTAACTGAAAATAGATAAAGATAAGACAATACAGACAAAGAAGAAAAAACGAAAACGTTTCGACGTATTCTTTAAACTGCTTTAAAATATAGTTTCATAATATAAATATTCATTTTCTTTGCTTTGCACGTGACGCTGTCATTTCGTCTGTTACTTATTTAAAATTTTCACATTGTTTTATGTCTTAAAGTTAATGACCTGAAACTGCAATAGTATATTACAGTGCAAGTGAAAAAATTCACAGTTTCACTCACGCGCGTGTCGGATTTGTGCAGTACTTATGGGGTCCCACAAAACTATTGTGAATATTATGGGGTCCTGGGGGTCGCGAAGAAATCTCAGTGATAAAAGGGAGGTCGCAACTGCAAAAAAGTTTAAGAAACCCTGTTTTAATGTAAAGGTAAAGAAGTAGATTTCTACAAATTATTGCAAAATTCAAAGAACAAATGTAGATGTTTTAAGTTACCTATTTATTCTTTTTTTGTGTAAAACACAAGTAATTGGTAAACTATCATATTAACGAGTAAAAATGACGGTGAATCTTCGGATTATGGTAACTTGGCAAATTTTCGGCGAAACTTTGGCGACATTTTTTTCCAACAATCTGCTAGCCGAATGACGCTTATGCTAGAACTTTTATTGAACATAAGTGCTTAAACATGACGAAGATTAGGTGCGAAATTGGGAGAAAGTGTAGAATCTCCCACTGCATGCCGCGTTTTTAAGAATTGCATATACACGGTATCCATGTACACGTCGACCTATTTTCACTTAAACAACATCCCAGAATTGCACAAAAATGGCATTGCGCACACTCTTGACTTTATCCATGTACACATCGACCTATTTTCACTTAAAAAGTCAAAGAAAATTGACAAAAATCCAATTCTTCTTACTCTTGTAAAAAGCGCCAAACAAATAAGTGGGCGATTCTGCACTTTAGCAGCGAAATTGTTTTTAAGTGCTTATTAGCTAAAATCCCGATTGGAATTTTCCGTAAAATGTCACATTACATGTCTCATGATCCCTCATTTCTCTGAGATAAAATAATCTGTGTTTCGAACTGCGTACTTCTCAGATTATTGCTAAAGTCCTAGCTAGTAACGTTTATCGCCTTACTAAAATATTGACAAACTACCTGTTACCATATACCAAAGATTATCCAAAATGACTTTCAGTGAAAAGAGGACACGCTGTGGAACGAAACACAATTAAATCTCGCACATTCAAATCTATGCGTACATGGGGAGAGGGGGTGATCCAGAGCATTACCTCTTCACACGCATCATAGCAACACGTCTGCACCTGAGAAAACCAAGACTAGAACAAGATGCGATTTCGTGCGTCCAATGCGCAATCAGTAATAACCATGTGAAGAAGCGCATAGCCCAAATAATGGATATTCTGGCACCAAGGGGTCTAAAAACTCTGCAACGAGTGATACTACTCAAATCATTTTGCAAACAGCAGCATCTCCGCACCAGAATGGTACCATGGGCCCTAGGAAGGCGTTGCAACTCTGGATAACTAGTATAAGGGGCATACTTAGTGTAAGTAATAATAGGTGGTCCTTACTCTTATACTTAACCTAACATCGAGTTTCAAGTATCCTATAGTTATCTATCAATCTATAAAAGAAAATAAGAATTCACTTCCTAAATTCCGGTTTAAAGATTCTAAATCAGCTGTCAGGGTAATTTGCCCTGAAATTAATAACTCTGGATAACTAGTATAAGGGGTATACTTAGTGTAAGTAATAACAGGTGGTCCTTACTCTTATACTTAACCTAACATCGAGTTTCAAGTATCCTATAGTTATCTATCAATCTATAAAAGAAAGTAAGAATTCACTTCCTAAATTCCGGTTTAAAGATTCTAAATCAGCTGTCAGGGTAATTTGCCCTGAAATTAATAACTCTGGATAACTAGTATAAGGGGCATACTTAGTGTAAGTAATAACAGGTGGTCCTTACTCTTATACTTAACCTAACATCGAGTTTCAAGTATCCTATAGTTATCTATCAATCTATAAAAGAAAATAAGAATTCACTTCCTAAATTCCGGTTTAAAGATTCTAAATCAGCTGTCAGGGTAATTTGCCCTGAAATTAATAACTCTGGATAACTAGTATAAGGGGTATACTTAGTGTAAGTAATAACAGGTGGTCCTTACTCTTATACTTAACCTAACATCGAGTTTCAAGTATCCTATAGTTATCTATCAATCTATAAAAGAAAATAAGAATTCACTTCCTAAATTCCGGTTTAAAGATTCTAAATCAGCTGTCAGGGTAATTTGCCCTGAAATTAATAACTCTGGATAACTAGTATAAGGGGCATACTTAGTGTAAGTAATAACAGGTGGTCCTTACTCTTATACTTAACCTAACATCGAGTTTCAAGTATCCTATAGTTATCTATCAATCTATAAAAGAAAATAAGAATTCACTTCCTAAATTCCGGTTTAAAGATTCTAAATCAGCTGTCAGCGTAATTTGCCTTGAAATTACTCTTGACGTAGCCTAAAGGAAAGAGGCCCTCATAAAGCTTCTCAGCAACAAGGATTTTAATAGCGTGGCTGAAATACTTACTCATTAGAGTATGTGGGCTCACCAGCGACCGAGCGATAAAGTCTCTGAACACTGGTAGTTCGGTTCGAGATTAGGCCTATGGAATTACACCCTCAGTTCGTGTAGCAAAGCAATCACGCAATTCATATTACCCATTCTTCGCATCTGACATATTTTGACCCAATCGCATGACACCAATTTGTAGTAGCAACTGTTCCCCCTCTCTTTATTTTTTAGCTTGTAATAGCTACAGTATTTTCGTTAAGAGTTCTTTCAACTATGTCTTGGAGAAAAGGAGTACCTAAAAATCTTGAAGGGCTAAAGTAGCCTAAGGTATGAAGACAGACCTTTTAGACTGAAACATAACTATAAAAAGGAAATAAGCAGTATGTTTGATGATGAAACGGTTCCAGGGAAAATATTCTTCCAGAAAAATCCCCCGATTCTTTCATAATGATGAGAACTGTAAATAAATGTACAGGACAGGACTAAGTGTGGGAAGCACCAACACATCGCCATTGGCAGAACTGGTGTCGCTCCTTCACACTAACCGTCTTAAGAAGAACACCTCCACAGGGTATACTTACGCCACGCATCGGTGTTAATTGAAACGTTATCATTAAGGCATAGAGAACTTGTGGGCCGAAAGATACAGTTGCTGGTGGCAATAACATTACAATACCATACCTTACAGTCTTTGATGGTGAAATATAACTATCAGTATACGTACACAAATAAACAAATAGAACTGAATGGAAAAACATTAAACATAATTAACTTGGTTAAGTTATTGTGATATTAATGGGATGTTTTGGGGACATTGTAGCAGTTCATAGATGATTCACAGTTCATTGGCAGTTCATGAAAAGTTCATGGATTGAGTCAGAGTTCATATATACAGTATAGTACACCAGTTCCAGTTATGCGATTTTTGATGTGCATAACTGTGGTCGTATTGTCTAGGTACTAAATCCTTGCTACACTAAGATAATCTATCGCGACAGAGAACGCGACGAATAGATACGAAAACAGAATGTGATTTGGTGATGGAACTTTTCAAGTTTGGTTTATTTAACAATGGCAAAGCTCGCGAGGGGTATTTTCCTAAGGGGAGGGATGTCTTCATGAAGGACTTTTTAAGTGTTGGTTGGGTTATTTTGGCACAAAGCCCATGGGGGTTATGTTGCGCCAAACAAAAGGTTGTGTATTTCCAAAACTTATAAATAAAGACAAGAAACCATGCACTATTCAATGCACACTGCATGGAAATTTAAGACAACATTACATGCAAGTATAAAATAGCAAGTGTATAATAAAACCTGCAAAAACATCAAACACATAAAATTCTTTTACAAAGAACTAGGATATGAAAGAACTAAGACCATGAAATGCAAATAGAAAAACTCTATAGTCAAAGGATAAATTTTCATTATATGAATATAACTAGATCCCGGTGGACTTTCGAAGGAAAACTGGTTCTTATACAAGTTACACATTGGGGAAGCCACGAAGACGTCCCTGCAGCCAGCCGATTTGATTGGAATGGAACACAGGTCAAAGCTACCAGTGTTCAGCAACTTTACCGCTCAGCCGCTAATGAAACTTTCAAATCATATCCATTGCACTTAGGTCAATGCAGATATTGGAAGTTCTGACCGTGGAAATCCATGCAGATATCGGAATTTCTGACTATTTAGTAAATATAATGCTACTTATATAGACGTTACTCACAAACAGGAAAGAACGAAACACAGGAGAGATTTTTCTCTGCATTAAGTAAGAAAATACAATCGTGACAGCAAAAATCATTTATAATTGAAGTTAAACTATTAAGAGAAAACTATTAATTATGTCTATTATAAGAACGCTTTCTCTTCCGCAGAAGTGAAGGGCTGCAGCACCCGATCAGTGCTTGAAAAAGATGGTGCAATACTAAGGTTATTGTTAGAAAAGAGTGTTAAAAATATTGTTAGAAAAGAGTGTTTACTGTTAGAAAAGAGTGTTAAATTGTTAAAAACTAAGGCTATGGTGTAGAACTGGGTGCCCCTTCGATTAGCGATAAATTTTGGGTATGAAATCTCATTTCTGGTTACCACTGGCAAAAAATGTGCCCCAATTCGGGTGGGAAAAAATTGCCCCAACTGGGATGGGAAAAAATTGCCCCAACTAGGGTGGGGAAAAATTGCCCCAACCGGGGTGGGAAATAATTGCCCCAATTGGGCTGGGGAAAATGCCCCAACTGGGGTGGGGAAAAATTGCCCCAACTAGGGTGGGAAAAAATTGCCCCAACTGGGGGGGGGGGGAATTGCCCCAACTAGGGTGGGGAAAAATTGCCCCAACTGGGGTGGGGAAAAAATTGCCCCAACTGGGGTGGGAAAAAATTGCCCCAACTGGGGTGGGAAAAAATTGCCCCAATCGGGGGTGGGAAAAAATTCCCGCTGCCAGTTCCTATTAAAACATTTATCAGAACTACTATTTCGCCTAATTGATTTGGCATGCATGTGAGTGTTCCGAGTAGAACAATGAGTTTACTTTAAACTATGTTCTTTGAAATTGTAGAAGATAAGACACAGATAGGAAGGGTATAATTACCCTTTATTTTCCCCAGTTTACTGCTATTCCGGCATTTCGGGATACACATAATTGACTGCAATGCCTATTCCAGGAGACCAAGCGAGTTTAGTTGTTATAATACTTAATTTTATGGTTTAAATGCGAAGAACATGATATTTAATAAATAAAGGTAACATACAAAACGTTAAAAGAGCGCCTCTTTAAGCGTGATGTAAAATCTGAAAGACTTCAGATTTTTTTTTTAATATTTATTTGATTTTTTTTCTTTTACAATTATTATTTGAAAATTGTGCTACTAGTTAGTAATTTTCTTTCAAATAATAAACAAAAGCAAAAGATCAGATTTTCACTTTGAAGGTAGGCAGTTAAAAATATGACACACAAATTTTGCAATCGGCCTTTTTTACAGCTTGCTAGAAAGAAACCTTCCTTAGGAATGATACTCATAGGATAAAATAACACTCACTATAAATGTTAAATGATAGTACACAGATAAAATGAATTTTAAACCATCAATTTACGCTAACACACTTTTTTAATAGCACATATAAGTAAAAGATATTTTTTTGCCGTTATAACATAGAAAAGAGATTTTTCTTCAAGATTTTTTTAATGTTTTCCAATTTGATTCTTTATAGCGAAAGCGTATGAACCGTATCCTAAATGATCTAGTTTTCGAAAGATTTCTGTTAATTCCCAACAAATCAAGTGAACTGTTGATTAAACGTAATCGCCTTGAATGAGAAGGAATTAATACATTTCAGTCGAACATATCAAAGAATTATTTGCAATTTCTAATTAACCTCGAGGCATCAAATTTTGAATATTGAACATTTCCACCCGAATATGGACATTTGGAAGCCCAAATTTGAAATTTGATTTATTATCGATTTTACATTTTGTAAAACTTTAACGAATTTTTGATTAACAAAGTCAACGATTTCAAAGCGAGCAATGGCAAGACTGTACGGAAGAAACAATGACACTCCACACCGTGAGACTGGGTTTTAAAATTTTTAGCCCAAAATGAAATTAATAGCCATTTTTGTCATTTTGCGTTGATTTACTATAAACGGCGAATCGCTTTTTAAATTGTTGCCACCCAATATTAGAGCCCTGTATTATATTTAAAATATTAAATAATGAAGAATCTGCATATAAATGTATGCATGTTTCTCGCGTTGTAATAAAACAACGGTATCTAGAGCCATCCAATTCTGAATAACGTAAGTCACCACCCGAACATCGGCATCTATCTGAAAACCCAAATTTGGAATTTCTTTTATTATCTATTTCATACTTCGTAAAACTTTAACGAATTTTTGATTAAGAAACTCAACGATTTCAAAGCGAAGAATGGCAAAACTGTACAGAAAAAATCTCCAGCGCGCGAGGCTGTATATCGGAAATTCTAAAGATATGCTCTTTTTAATAATAACCTTATCAGGAACTTTTTTTTTTTCAAACTTTGCCTAAAAAGCATTTGTCATTCTATAGAATGCCTAGATATTATACGCAATGCCTAGGGAAAGTATGTAATTATTCTCATATTTCATACTTTGCCTAAAAACGTCTTGCATTATATACAGTGCCTAAGCATTCTATAGAACACCGGCGTTTCATACTTTGCCAGTAACATATATAATACGAAAATGTAAGAATCGAGTTTCATTTTCGTGTTACTATGGAATTTATATTTCATCAATCATCTTCAAGAATTAGATATAAAATATACAAACTAAAATAATATGTATTTGTAAGCCAATGCACATGCGTAATATGATGCGATATAAGGTTTACGTAAAAAGATACTGAATAATTTTTTCGAACAACTTTAAAAGAAAACTAATAGAATATAAAAAAATCTGATGTGTGCACGACATGACTTGCTTGTACGGAATATTAAATTATACGCAGTTTTCTTGCATTTCATTTAAACTTATTGGATTAAATTAAATCTACTTCGTCGATAGCGCATAAACCACAATAGAATAATAGCCTTTTAAAATTCAGTGCATTTGTTTACTACAGAGACACTCTGTCCCTAGGTTCACTTAACAGCGTTACATTTCGTTCATTCTTTAACTCAGAATGCACAAAATTCATATCATCTTAAGAATTATCTAATCGCTTCCACATGTTCTATTCAAATACCATAATAAATCTAAAACGATGTATAAAAGAAATTAAGCAAAGAACAGCAGCAACAAAAAGAAACAGTTTTTCACAGACGATTCAGTATTTCTCATTCAATTAATTCAGTTCTCACTTCGCGACAAGGCAAAAATACATTAAAACTCAAAATGTCTATTGAAAATTATTAAGCAAATTTTAAACACTTATTTCCTCGAATAAATTTCAGAATGGATTAAGCATGATTTAATTCGCAATAATAAAAGAAAGCGTTATCTTTGTTATTGCGAAGGTTACTTTCTCTAGATTGGCAACAAATCTACTATTCTGCTGTTTCAAATGTAAACAAGCAATGGCTGCCATGGAAAAATTATTAGGCTTAGCGGCACTTAAGCAACTTTTAAATTGTTGATAATTCTAAACATATTGCATACAGATATACTAAATGCATAAAAGACCTTAACCCGAAGATAAGAACAACATAATTCAATCATTTTTAAAGCAAAAAATGCACAATTTACAAACATATAAGAGTAAAAACCTGAGATCACTGAGCCGAGTAACAGAGTGGATATATATATACATATATTTATATACTTCGGGTGCGGCCGATTGCAACCAAAATACGAGGTGCACATCTACATGTTATGGTAGTCCTATATACAAAATTTCAACGTTCTGAGGCTACTCGTTTTTGAGTTATGCGATATACGTACGCACAGACGCCGCGAAAAATTCTCTTCAGAATTAATTTTAAAATAGTTTTACAGTTTTTTTGGAGGAAAAAAAGTCCTTTATCCTGCCCTTACGTGCAGATTTCACGCAAAAACATCGTTAAACTGCATTGGATAGCGGTGAAAATGGATATTTGCCTTGAAATATGATGCCTGAAATTTTTCGCGATTACAATACTTCCTTTTTACTTAAAGGTGCTGTGGCATTCACTTGAGTGGCTCTACATTCAAAGAAGCATTAGTCTGCTGCAAATAACAAGAAATATTAAACGTTCAACAATACAATTGAGATAATCAATTCAACAATACATTAATAATAGTGAGCAGAGTACGTGCACAATTGCTTACTCATCTAATGGAGGCAAGCCTCCAGATACATTGCTCACTCCTGAATGATGCACAAAAAGATGAGAAGTGAAGAAACATATTAAGAAAGCAGGCATATTACGATTAGCAGAATGAATGCAAATTACATAGCTTAGCACAAGAATATGCAATAAGAGGTACCTTTTCTGTTAGTATTTCTATTGGGAATAAGTAAAATTGGTGTGTAATGTACTGAACAAAAATTTTTAAAGTTAAATGTATCTATGACATCTAAAGATAGATTGCAATAACTGATAGCGCTTAATTCGTGGAAATGAATGTAAATTTATTTTATGTTATGAGAAAAATTTGAACTTGATAAAAAAGTACTGACAACGTAAAACAAGTATGTCGTGTGTGATTATGGCAAAGCCTCGAGGGATATTTGCCTAAGGGTAGGGATGCCTTCGTGGAGGACTTTCTAAGGGAAACTGGCTCGTATAGACGTTACACATGGGGAAAACCACGAAAACACCCTTGCAGCCAGCCCGTTCGCGAGATTCGAACCTCCGACCGAACTACCAGTGTATAGCGACTTTTACCGCTCGGCGCTGATGGGCCCGAAGTTTAAATAAAGCCAAAGAGAATCATTATTGGACAGCAGAGATATTTCAACAGTAATCTAAAACACAGAGTAAACATTTGTGTGTTTAATAATTGCTTAAAATTTAAAATGGGAAAATTAACTGACACTACATCTCTGAGAAAACGGAAGATCAGTGCCAGTTTTGATGGAGAACACCCAATTTTTCTTTCTCTACCATCCTCCCCTCGACTGGACATTCGGCTTGCCAGTAATATAAGTGCCACATTTCGGAGAGACACTATCCACTTACAAACATTTAAGTTTCCTCCGGGTTTTGAGCCCAAGAGATTCCCAAATTAAGAAGGCACTGGATAATGCAGTACTTTGTTAAAGGTTTGCAATGAATCCTTTAAAGGTAAATAATTTATTTTTTACTTATCTCATGCAATGGTCTTTCTTTCCTCTATTTCGTTTTTAATATTTCATCATTTATTTATCCATAATAACAGACTAAGGACTGCCATTGAAACCTTGGCAATAGGCAAATCCGTGCCGATTTTCTCTATAGTAAGTCCGCCCTTTATTAGAAATAATAGAAACTCGGGTCACAAACATTATCTGAGCAAAAGACGCCACCATGATGAACGGTGTCTCAAGTTACGAACACTCAAGTTATGATCTTCAAAGGTGTTTTAATGAATGCATGCTGCTTAATGCTTAAATATTTTTTTTTTTTTAGTCCAAAGGGATTTGAATCCCGAAGGACTATTAGTTTCGTTTTGGCATTTTGCGTCGGACGGATAAATGTCGGTTCACTTTTCAAACTGTTGCCATAAAATGTTAGAGTCCTGCATTATATTTGAAGAAATTAAATAATGAAAATCTGCATAAATGTATGTATATTTCTCGTATTGTGATAAAACAACGGTACATAGAGTCATCGAATTTTGAATAACGTAATCCTCCAACGAATATGAGCATGTGGAAGACCAAATTTGAAATTTGAAATTTGTTTTATGATCGATTTCCTATTTCTTAAAACTTTGACGAACTTTTGATTAACAAACTCAAGGATTTCAAAGCGAGCAATGGCAACGTTGTGCAGAAAAAACATTTTTATCTCCAGCGCGTGAGTCTCTGTATCGGAAATTCTAAAGATATGCTCGTTTTAAAACTATTTTGCGATATTGCTGTTGCACTGGATTTTATGGTTTAAGTGCGAGGAACATGATAGTTAATAAATAAAGGTAACACACAAAATGTTAAAAAACGCCCCTTTGGACGTAATTTAAAATCTGAAACATTTCATATTTTTTTTTTATTTTTATTTTTATTTTTATTTTTATTTATTTTTTTTTTTTCAGGCAGACACTGACGCTTGGGTCTTTCCTGTGATCAACGATATTATGTTAATGTATTATGTGAAGGCAAAATGGCAGATGACATTAAAGATTTAAAATTTTATTTGATCCAGTTTAAAATAGTCTTCCCGGGTCGTAGAAGTTCGAATGCACCAGAGAGTTCCCCTACAGTGTTGCCACTGTTTGCTTTGAAATTGTAGTGTTTTTTTTTAACAAAAATTCGTTAAAGGTTTGCAAAATATGAAATAGACAATAAAACAAATTCTAAATTCGGGTTTCCAGATGCCCATATTCGAGTGGAGGACTACGTAATTCAAAATTGGATGACTCTAGGTATCGATGTTTTTTCACAATGCGAAAAACATGCATATATTCATGCAAATTCTGCATTATTTATTTTCTTTAAATATAATACAAGGCGATAATATTTTGTGGCAACAATCTTAAAAGCCATATATCGCATAAGTGATACAACTGAAAATGCCGTTTCGGGACTATTAATCTGGGCTAACTCCCATTTGGACTAAACATTCTCTAGAATTTAGTGTGATAATTAAGTGAATCAAATATTTTAAAATTCTATTTAATAAAAGAACTTAAAGGAAAGCAGAAAACTTTAAATTATGTACGATTATGTAAAAATGGGAAATTTTCCTTTATGAAGCATTCTCTCTATTAAGATATAAGCGCCAACTAGACACTTCCAGCGAAAAAATATACTCCAATCCTCACTTCGATTGAAGTAAAAGTTTTGTAGAAGTAAGAAATATAGGACTGTTATTTCAATAAATAGAGATGAAACTGAATGACATATCTAAAAACTCTTTTTATACACTTATTTGAAATCAAGAACACTGTTATAAGAGGTTAAAAACAACGTATTTCGTTTAACGTTGGCTTATGAACAGCGTTGCTGCCGCAGGTGTCTTGTTGTAGATAATTGTTTGGTAAGTGTTGTGCTTTAATGTATAGATACAAAAGTTTAACTAAAACAGATTTTTAAATGGTAAATAACCTTTAAAGATAGGTGAATTAAAAAACTTAGTTTGGAACAAAGTATATATAGGAAACCTATTTAAAATCTCTATACACAAAGGCGTCCCTTTCCTTAGACAGATGGTTCTCATGTGCTTTGCTGTGTTTAAATAACCTCACCATTAGAATTTAACGATTCGTTTATTTATTTTACAAGTATCTGTACTGCACTTCCTCCCTCCTCCCCATTTCAGACAGTATTAAAAAAATTCAATTGCGGACTTATAGCCCCCCCCCCTCAATGGCAAAGTGATTAAAACCGGCGAATGTTGAGAGTTGGACCTGACTTGATTTCAGGGGAGAGAGTTGGTTCCATGTTTACTTTCCACATGAGTAACGTTAATACCAGTTAGTTTCCTCTTGGTAGGTCCTCCACAAAGGCGTCCCTTCCCTTAGACAGATGACTCTCGTGTGCTTTGCTGTATTTAAATAACCTCACCATTAGAATTTAACGATTCGTTTATTTATTTTGCAAGGTGTGTCCTGCACTTGCTCCCTCCCCCCTATTTCAGACTTGGGAAAATAGTAAAAAAAATTGTATCTCATTTAAGAAATTCAAATAATAATAATAATAATAATAATAATAATAATAATAATAATTAAGGTAGGTTATTTGTGGACGTCAGAGTTACAAGAGCTATCTGCCTAAGAGGTGGAATGCCTTCGTGGAAGATATTCGGAGGGAAACCGGCTCATATTCACCCTACACATGACGAAAACCCACAAAAAATTGAAATCCAGGATCAAATCGAAACCAAGTCGAAACCAACTACCAGTATTCAGAATCCTTAACCACTCTGTACCTGGTGAGGAAACTTACGAGTTAAGAAGAATAAAACAGCACAGCTTACTGCGACCGGCAATGAGAGTTCTTTAAGATGCCAGTCTGGCATTTCAGTACTTCAGAAATCAGATCAAAAGTGGACCAAAGTCAGAACCTACATTTCGCGTAAATGCTGCGAGATTATTTCAATATACAATTTTAGTTAGTTTAACAAATTGTGCCAAAGCATACTAGGGCTATCTGCTTAAAGAAAGAAATGTCTCCGTGGAGGACTTTCTAAGGAAAATTGGCTCGTAAGCACATTACACATGGGGAAAACCACGAAAACGCCCATGCAGCTCGCCGGAATCGAAGCAGAGTAGAACTACCAGTGTTCACCAGCGGTTTTTCCCAGGACTTAGAAGAGAAGGGCTAGCTCATAGAGCTTTTCCCCCTGAAGCAGAAAGTGAGAAGTGATGACGTAGCCATGATGACACTGAGCGCGCCAATATAATTCACAGCTTGGAAATTAGCGTTTTTGAACCAGCGTTTAAAATGAGCTGTGTGTGAAAGATAGCTATAATTTGGAAGAGGCAATGTTACTGCTTTATGCATTTTAGACTGAACGATTAAAAAATTTAATAATGCTTACTCAATTTTAAAATGATAGATAAAATGTGCTACTCTTTTAACATAAAGTTCCGTGGTTTTTTTTTAATTTTTATTTGCAGGTTTTTTTATTTAATGCACGTTTATTTCTAATCATTTCTTTATTTGCATGCTAACTGAGAGAATTTTTATACTGCTTCTAAGATAACTATAATAGCAGCTATTTAAATTTACTCAAAAAACAACTTTACATTGACATAGGTTTAAACATATATGACATATATGGCAACATTTCTGCTAACCTACGTTTGATTTTTTGCCTAATTGTAAATTTTACATTGTTATAATTCTCTTCCGATTCAATATAATAGATATTTTTTAAATAATTTTGTAATTTATACTTATATCTATATTACAATTAAATAAATGTATATAAGATTGTTACCTTAATTTTGACAAAATAGCTTTATTCAGAGTACCTAAAACAGAATTTAATTTTTCAAAAGTGTGAGTAAAGGAAGCAGGTCTTTTTATACCAATTACTTTGATGTTTTATACTATTATATTTTATCTAGAATGCTAATCTAGCACAAAATCTAATCAATAATTAGTTACAAAGGATACAATAAGAATAACTTTAACAAGTACTTAGCAAAAATTAGTTTGTTAAATACTTGTTATTCTTGTTGGTACTATTTTAGTACTATTCATAATACCGAAGATATTATCGATTAACTCATAGAAGTCAGATGCTTTCTGATTTCCTGTGGGGGTAGAGTATACCTTTTGCGGTATTTTTTGAAAATAATGTTTTCTCTGGAGCGACTTTTTGTTTTTCGTTTCCCTTGACCATTAAATAATTTGGTTTTAGTTTGTGACACAATTTGATTTCTTCTCAATCTCTATTTAAAACCTCTTTAATAATATCAAAATTTAAAACAGTTACATCTTCTAAAACAAATCCTCTATCTAAAACGCGGTTTCTCAGTAATTTGAGGCAGAGCGCGAAATGAGACCTCTGATTAAAACAAACTGCACATTTTGAAAAGAACCAACTTAGTCCAGTTTAGAGTCATAGCAGAGTTTTCAATCTATATGCATTTCGTAGAAACTGAGAACGCATATTTTTTCTACAGAATACAAATATTCGCCTCTTTCCTTCTTTAGAGTAAGAACATTACTTTGAATTCTTGGACTACACTAAAATTTAGAAAACACTAAAAAATAAAATAAACACCATTTCTTTAATTTGATAATACTAGGTAAAGATATTCCAATTTTTTTTTTTAATTTTTTTTATTTCCAAATATCATAGCTTTAAGATGACAGAGCTCTTATGACAATGCAACGTGAAATATTTTCACTAGTCCACCTGATTTTTTTCTTCTTTTTCAGTAATGCATTAATCTGCGTCTTTATAAAAATATGCTTTAGACATTTTTCCAAATTCTCCGATTTGTGAGTTTTATTTCAAAATCATTAAAATTTGATTTATTATTGTCATCATCAATTTCGATTTATCATTGTCATCATAATTTACTTTCGGCACAGCATTCCATTTCAACAGTTTCTTTTTGTGGCTATCCAAACAAGCGATTTTTCATATCATCTTCATAAACAATGCATAGAAAATGTTCGCTGCAGATTTTTCCGCTCTTCACATTAATAGAATCTTCTCTTTGACATTTGTGTATCCATTCTTTCGTCAAAAGCAAACTCTCATTTGGATCCTTTGGTTCCATGAAATAAAATATCTCATCCTTTCATACTTTTGTAAGTGCTACGGCACGTTACTGTTGCTCAAAAAGACATATTACGTAAACGATACTTTACAATATAGAATTTAAAATAAAACTGACTAAAATTGCATATATATAAATTATTTTACATATATACATTATTAGAAAACAGATATATATATTATTAAAATTAATTTGGGATATGTAACCTCTAGAAAATCGTCTCGCAGCTCAATGAAACTACTGTTTTAAACGCGGGAAATCAGGACAGGTGGCATCACAGCGACGTCAGATTATTGCCTGTTACGTCCCCCCATCAGGCTCGCGTCGGCGAGGAGTCAAACAAAGAAATGAGCTAGCCCTTCTATTTATCCCTGGGTTTTTCCGTCCGTCGGCTTGTAGTCCCCTGCTTTCAAAGCGAAGCTGTCTTATAGTAATCCAACCATGCAGCCCATTCGCCTCTGTTCGAATCGCATTCCCTTGTTACTCTAAGTATATTTGTTACCGTGAAAGACCGAAATTGGAGAATGTCGACTTTCACCGGAGAATATCAACATTCACCAAATACGTCGGTGAAAGACCGAATATTTCACTACATTCTTGTATATTCGGACCCTCACCGGTGTATGTCGACAATCACAGATATGTTCTGGTGAAAGTCGAAAAGAGAGGTCATAAAGTGCCATAATAGTTTAAGTTGTTGCAATATATAAGATTTGAATCACATAATTTAGTAAGTTTTTTATTACCGTTATTTTATTTTCTCATTTAGAACGCACTGTATAATTAAGTAAGTTTTTAACTTCTATTATTTTCCTTTCTCATTTTGAATGTATTGTGTGTTTTAGGTTCTCATGTTCTTAAGTTCTTATTTCAAGTCTCAAGTGCTTTTATTCGCGACTGAATTGCGGAGAAGAAAATATAATATTGTTATATATTCAACATTCACCATTAGTACGTGGTGAATATCGACATTGACCGGTGTAAGTCAGAAATAAGAGTATTTGGAAAATATTTCGGACGTACACCAAGAGACTGTGTGAATGTTGACATTCACCGGTGAAAGTCAACATTCTCCAGATTTCGGTGTTTCACCGTAACATATTCATCAGACGCATGTAGATAGCCGCATTCAGATAGAAGTATGTAACTACGGCAAAATTCAGCAGGGCAATTAGGCCCACCAGCGGCCGAGCGGTAAAGTCGCTGAACACTGGTAGTTCGGTCCGAGGTTCGAATCCCGCGAACGGGCTGGCTGCATGGGCGTTTTCGTGGTTTTCCCCATGTGTAACGTGTATACGAGCCAGTTTCCCTTAGAAAGTCCTCCACGAAAGGCATTCCTCCCCTTAGGCAGATAGCCCTCGTGTGCTTTGCCATAATTAAATACACACACACACAGCAGGGCAATTAATAATGCTAATATTATTTCAACTATACATTTCCCACACGGTCACATGGTACGCTTCATATTGAGGACTTTGGCGTCTTCCTGTGCAGAGCTAATGCTCTCAAGACACTGTATTAACGTCTTAGTTGTATGTACGAAATATGTTTTTGTAACTCAACGTGTATTTTAGTGTATTATCATGAGTGATATAACTTAGGGCTTCGACTACTCTCATGTATATAATGTTTTTAAATGCAGGTATATTTCTGTTTACCTGAGGGCATCAACACCTCTCCAAACGAACGGTTTGGTTTGGTTTTATGAGATTACGGCTAGTCTCGAGGGCTAGCTGCCTAAGGGATGGGATGCCTTCGTGGAGGATTTTCTAAGGGAAACTGGCTCGTGTACACGTTACACATGGGGGAAAAACACGAAAACGCCCATATAGCCGTTTTGTCCAACAGAACGAATCAGTATAATTCAGTGAATCAACTCTTGGAGAATCGGGAGTTGCTTATGCTAGACACTTGTTGGCTCCGGAAAATACCCGAATAGTCTACGAAAGCCGCCCGGGTCTCCGGACCCGCATTCACCTGTCACCTGTGTTTGAATCCGGAAAAACTACCAGTATTCAGCAGGCTTTAACCACTTGCGCTACGATTAAACTTCACGGTTGCGGTGCCGTGCGCTACGATATAACAAGCGGTAAAGTGTCTCATTTACGCCGCTCCGCGTCTGCGAGTGCAATCCAGAGCTGTAACTCGAGAAATAAACTGTTTGAAATTATTCATTTCTTGACTTATTTAATAACTTCGGACGAATGGTAATATGTTTCGCAGAGAAAACCTTTTTAACTAACAATGAACTTATTTACTTAGCATTCTAAACATTACAAAAAGAATAACATTCCGTGATTTATCAACCTCAAAGCAATATATAAAAAAATAACTGTTGCCACAAAAATCTACATTATAATGCCCCAAAAAATCTACATTATTAAATTATTGTGTATTAACCGAGTTCATGCACGTTCCTAAACATAAACAATCTCGTTGTTAGGCGACGTGTGCACCACGTTATTTTCATTTTTGCGATAAATGCCTATCGACGTGGTGTTCACGTCGCTCGCGGTTTGAGACAAAAGCGTCTCGACGTGCGTGGTAAGTCTTTTTAGCGCAAGTGGTTAACGCTCGGCCACCGATAAGGCGAAAAGGTTTATAAAAATTGAGGTTAATTTGAAAAAAAAAAAAAAAAAATTAGAATGACAAATGATTATTAACTGAGGCATTAAATGAAACAAAAGTTATAACTTCATTAAAATTGTTACTCAATCTACAGTTTAAAAAAAAAAAAAAAAAAATTGAATAACGCAAATACTAATTTATAAATGCTTTGCATATTGATTTAAAAATAGTAATAAATCTCCCGGATTAAGACATTTAGAGGTGCTTAAAACATTCTGGTGTCCCCTTATATATTTACGCTTGTGGTCTTAATTTAAATGTACTTGCTCATTTCGTGATAAAACTGGCAATGAAAAATTTTACGAAAATATGAATACAGTACATTTTTGTTGGTCTAATAAAAAAGCGAAGCACAATTTTAGCAGCTCCAAGAGATTCAGGCGCATAACTTTGTCAAGTCCGTCAAAGATGAAATATTTTGGTGTTCTCGAGTCCTTTTTGGAATGCCCCTTTTGCTCGATGTTCTAAGCACCTACTTATTTTGCTTAATGGTTAATCGATCAAGAAACCATCTAATAAAAATTTTTGCTTGAAAATACAATGCTGAAAAAAATAGGCAGAGAAAATTTATGTAATTTTAAATGTTACAATTACTTCTAAAGGTTTACCTATTCGTTTCACTTGCCCCAGTGTGACTACTTTGTTAAAATATATTAAAATTCTCTTCTGCATCTCTTGTACATTCGTATTTCAAGGACTAGGCATTCAATCTGCATAACTGCATTTTAATTCATTTCACTTCCACTTTCTTGTTGGCCCACCAGCGGCCGAGCGGTAAAATCGCTGAACACAGAAGTTCGGTCCGAGGTTCGAATCCCGCAACCGGGCTGGCTGCATGGCGTTAACGTGTATGCGAGCTAGTTCCCTTAGGAAGTCTCCACGAAGGCTTCCCTCCTCTTAGGCATATAGCTCTCGAGTGCTTTGCCATAAGCAAAAGCATCCTCTTCCTCTTAAGCTTTCTTAACATCTCTCTTCCTTTGGTCCTTTATTTCAGATTGAAAACCAGTTCCCTGCACACTCTAGGAGGATCTTGTAGATTTTCCGAACCGATTTTCAGTCGCAACCGTTGGAATTCACATTCTGAGTCGAATTCTAAACAGCCTTCTGTATTAGTTTCTAATGAGCATTTCTGATGTTCACTTCCCCGGTCAACTCGTGGTTAAGTTTTCATTAATTCACTTTACGAGTTCTTGTCAAGCTTCGTTTTCTGCACCGACAATATCGAGACAATTTCTTTAAAATTTATTCTTTAACTGCTCACCGTACTGAACTGTGTTGAAGACTGGAAGAAAAGAAATGCTTAATCTTTCAAAATTAAGCATTTTCATGACTTTAAATGAGTCGTTTTTAAGTAATGAATTTTTAAGTAAGAAGTAAGATTTTTTTTAAGTCATTAGAATTTTTAAGTAATTAAAGTGCGTCATTCATTAGCGAACCCACACTTGCCTAGTCTTTTTCTGCTTTTACTTGAAATTCTAGTTTTTATTATTAATTGTTCACATTTCCTATAAAACTGTACTGAAATATCAGGCAATTTTAAGCAATTCGCATTAAACAATTTTTCGTAGAAATACAAGGGTGGATCCAAAAAAAAAAAAAAAAAAAATGTTACAAGGGTAATAAAAATTATTTATTAAAAATAGATACAAAATACAAAAGGAAATTAAGAGGCACACTTGTCTATCATTTTCCCACATAATCACCAAACCTATTTAGGCATTTATATGACCACAGCACCACTTGTTTAACCCGGATTTGCAGAAATCATGTACCTGCCCATTGGTGTATTTGGTGTATATAATTATGGCAAAGCACACGAGGGCTATCTGCCTAAGGGTAGGGATGCCTTCGTGGAGGACTTTCTAAGGAAAACTGGCTCGTATACACGTTACACATGGTGAAAACCACGAAAACACCCATGCAGCCAGCCCGTTCGCGGGATTCGAGCCTCGGACCGAACTACCAGTGTTTAGCGACTTTACCGCTCTGCCGCTGGTGGGCCCCTGCCCATTGAGCCACTTCAGGGTGGTTATTTTCACATCACTGAAGAGAATCTCATTTCAGATAGATGCTTCTTCTATTCTAAGGAAAGAAACTAACTTGGGCTAAACCTAGGCTATATGGAGGCAGACTCCCGACTTCCCATTTAAACTTTTGCAGCAATTCTTGAGTATGGGGTATCGAGATTGGCGAGCATTGTTCTACAGGTTTGGTTTGGTTTATTAGATTATGGCAAAGCACTCGAGCTGCCTTAAGGGAACTGATACACCTTATAACCCATAAGATCTTCGAATATGTGACTGTTGCAAGAATTGGGATAACTTATTTATTTTAAGAGCAATTACTTCCAACTTTTTACCGCATGACAACATAATATAGCTGCTTTCTGAAATAGTAATCATAAAAATATTTGTGGCATAATGATCTTTCTAATTTAATCCGCTTTGTAACAAACGTTTTCGTCGTGTTTCCACCTTGCTCGCACAGTTTAAAACATTGTGTTGCATAATTTAATTCCATACTTAATATATAGCTCTTATAACATTTGGAAACTACTGTGAACCAAAAATTCTAAGAATTTCATGTTAAATTTTTATTTTATTTGGAGTTCAGTTTATAAAATGTATTTTATTAAAAAAATCTGTAATGTTTTTGTGCGTAAAATTTTTAATATTAAAATATTCGTCAAATTTTGGGTTCAGTTAGAAAATAGTGCCCATATAAAGAATTCCAACAAATTTCAAGTATGTACCATTAGCCATTTTTAAAATATCATGCGCGGCAAAACATGACGAAAAATTTTGTCACAAAGTGGAGTAAATTACAATAATATGTGTGGCAACACAAACTTTCTGGTTACTAGTTCCCAAAGCAGCTATATTATGCAGTCATCTGTAAAAAGTTGGAAGTAATTGCTTTAAAAATAAATGAAATATCTCAATTCTTCCAACAATCACATATTTGAATATCATAAGGAGTTTAAGGTGTATGAGACCCCCTTAACGAAGGGATGCCTTCATGGAGGATTTTTTAAGGGAAACTGGCTCGTATACATGTTACACATGTGGAAAACCACGAAAACACCCATGCAGCCAGTCCGTTCGCGGGATTCGAGCCTCGGACCGAACTACCAGTGTTCAACGACGTTACCGCTCGGCCGCTATTGGGCCCATTATTCTACAGGATGCGTTTACGTTGGATGACTTTACGTAATCTTGTCTGAGAGGCACAGTAACGATCGACAGTCATAATATGTCCACCCTCCAGATACTGAATCAGAACAACGAATTGCGGCTAGCACCTGCAAGCGAAACCACTTTTCTAAAAGTCTTGCGATTTAAATTGCTCTGAAGCTTCTGCGAACTTACTTCACCTACCCCAACAACCGCTGCTAAACAACTAGTTCCATCTGTCTACACTCTGGAAAAAAGTAATAGCTCAAATGCTAGTATTTCAAATGCTGAATGAAAGAAAAGAAAATGCTGAATGAAAAAAAGAAATGTAGCATTTCAAATGCTGACACTCGGCCCACCAGCGGCAAAAGCCGCTGAACACTGGTAGTTTGGTCCGGGGTTCGAGTTCCGAAGAGCGGGCTGGCTACATGGGCGTTTTCGGGGTTTTCCCCTTGTAATGTGCATACTTTGATACATTCGTCTGTATACTGGCTAACAGCAAGAGATATTTTGCCCTACCCTTACCAGTACCTTAGAGATTCCAGTTTAGGGCCTGCATCTGTGAAATCTGTAATTAAATATATCCTTTAAATGAGGTGAATTTGTCGGGGAAGAAGTTTTGAACGCTTTGTTTCTTGAAAGCATACTGAAGGCTCGAGAGCTAGTCAGGTAAGTTTTGTAACTTGGATAGGAGGCGGTTTTCCTTAAAAAGGCCTCCACGGGGCATTCCTCCCTTTTCGTGTAGTGTATTCCTAACGGCGGAGCACGTAATAAGTAAAAAAAAAAATGCCGATGATTGTAACCTCTTTTTTGGGGGGGGGGCTGATTCATATGCGTCTATAAGTAGCGAAGTCATCACAACGTATTACTCTTATCTCTCACAAGCGTATTCTTGTTTTCTAATTAATATTTTTAATAGTGCCATTCTGTTTCACCCCATTTTATTGAAACAATACCCTAAAAAGTGTGTTTGTCATGCTTATGAAAATTATATCACAATCCAAATGAGCTAATGACGAAATTATACTTAATCACAGAAATGGTGATCTCAGGGCCTATATTTTTCTGGAGGAAATTGTTTGGTATGTGTTCGATAAAGGTGATACATTTACAATTCCTTATCTCAATAAACAAAATTGAAATAAAATGATACATTTGCAAACTTTTATATGTACATTCTGAAAACAAAAACGTTGTTGTTCCCCTTGGAAACTGTTAAGAATTAAAAATATTCAGTTTAAAAGATGCGAGCAAGATATGCAATTTAAAATCCTATTTTTTTCACTCATGGTTATAACTGCAGTCAGTCCTATACTGTTAAATTCGCAGTACGTAACTGAATGTATTGTCAAAAATACAGCCAATCTTTGCTTAAACATTTTAGAATTTTTATATCAAAAACCCAAATATAGTTGTTGAATTATATTGAACTACTGAATTGTAATTAATTGCAGAAGCTGAAAATAGTGTTATTGAGCATTAAGTTAAAACATTTAAACAGTCAGTTAGTTCAGTGTGTAACTCTACCAAATAGTTCAAGACTAATCTTGCATCGAATCTCCGAGAACGCATCGACTGCAGAATTGTTCTCATGATTTTCCCCTTGCATAACGAAATTTTTGGCTCGATTGCCTTAAAATGTTCTACACGGAGTTTTCCATAACATGAATCCTCTCGCAAATTCCCCATAGTTATATAACATATTTTGAGTATTGGACAAACACAAACGTTCAGATAAAGAACATTAAGCAGGTTTATTTATATAACGATGGATTCTTAATATACTGTTCGGTGGGTTATGCATTAGGATTATTCAGATCATGGTACCAATTTTTTTTTTTTTTTTTTTTTTAATTTAAAGAAAAAGAAATCCTCGTGCACCACAAAGTATCGCACGAGACTTACAAATCGTAAGTGAAAAAGGCAGAATAGTAAGTAATATCATCAGTTTTCAACAATACAATGAAATCATAACAAGGAAAAAAAAACACAAGTAAATACAAAAGTATAAAAATGTATAAAGAAATCATTAACAGTGTTTAAAATAAAAGTCAACAAAATCATTGAAAGCTCGGTAGGCCGAAATCGAGGATACAAAATCATAACATTTCGGCGGCCAATGAATTTCAATCTACATTTCAAAAGATTTCTTGCTTTATCAAGCAGTGGGCAATCAAAAAGGAAGTGGAAAACACTCTGCTCAACGCTAAGATTGCAATTACACAAATTGGAAGATATCAGCTTAAATCGTTCAAGATAAACATTAAACTTACCATGTCCAGACAAAAATTGCGTAACTTTAAAATTGAGCAACAAGTCCTTACTTTTCAGTCTTTCAAAAATAGTTGGGAAGAATGCTTTTGTAACAGATCCCTTATCAGAAGAGATATAATCACAGTTCCACCGCTCAATCGTTTTAGCTTTGAATGTTTTTTTAAATAAGATTTTGGAATATTTACATCAACGTTAATATCATTTTTAGTTGCATTCTTAGCAAGCCAATCAGCTCTCTCGTTTCCATAATTACCCGAATGACCACGGACAAATGTAAAAAACACTGAAATACCCCTCTTCTCCAGATCTCCGAGAGACTGCTGTATATTGACAATAATATCATTACATAAAGAGGTATTTTTAAGAGATTCCAGGGAAGAGAGTGAATCCGTTCAGATTAAGTAGCTGGAACCACTTCCATTCTGGCTAATTATCCACTTGATTGCAAAATTAATACACAGAAGTTCAGAAATATATACAGTACATTCATTTCTAATGCGAAATTGGTGACACTCAATTTCAATATCATCTTCAAAAATAACATAAGCAAAACCAACTTTATCATCAATCCTACTACCATCCGTATACAGCACAAATGAGAATGAATTAACATCAGTGTCCGTACTATCCAGAATCTGTACTGGTTGTCTTACAGAAGGATGTGGTAGAACAGACAAGGGCAATAAACGATCAAAGTGAGAATTGGAGTAATTTGCAAGACTATTCTTATAATCTATAAAAGTCAGAATAAACAAATCCAGTGGTGGAAATCCGGCAAGAGAGAAAACAGCATTGTAACTAATAGTTCGGTAACCGCTTATAACTCGCAGCAAAATTCGTCTTTGAACTCGAAGCAGGCGTTTAGAGTTAATTTTCTTTTTTAGAGACAATCCCCAAGCTCTACATCCATATGAAATAAGGGGTACGATGCTTTGTTTATAAATAATTGCGCTAACATTCGATTTAACACCAAAACTATTACAAGCAATTCGATTCAGCCCACGCTGAAGTCTCTCACATTTATTAGAAATGGTACCATAAAAGCCATGTTTGCTATGGTACCAGTTTTAAAATGTGCATAAACGTATGTATGAAAATGTATATAGATTTACACTTAATATCGTTTGTTAAAAAGAATCTGTAATAAGTAAATAACCGCAGATAATCAAATTGTAAGAAAACTAATGTGCTTATATTCGATACAATTTTAAATGTATTTAAAAACCTTGCTTGCTATACTTATCTTGAGGTATAAAAGCCTTGCTTGCTATAATTATCTTGAGGTATATGTGCAAGAACGGTATTAGAAAAGTGAGATATCCAAGAATATCCTGACATCAGATTGAAAGGTTTCGTTTGATAAGGTACAGCAAAACCTCGAGGACTAAGCTAACCCTGAGGGCTAAACCAAGTTAAGCTTAAGGAAAGTGTTGCTTTCGTGCATGTAATGCCGGGAAAGATTGGTTTGGTTTCTGTGATTACGGCAAAGTCTCGACTGTATCTGCCTGAGGGGCGGGAAGCCTTCGTGGTGGACTTTCTAAGGGTTAGGTTAGGTTATTTAATTATGGCAAAGCCTCGAGGGCTATCTGCCTAAGGGGAGGAATGCCTTCGTGGAGGGTTTTCTAAGGGAAACTGGCTCGTTACACATAGAGAAACCACGAAAACGCCCATACAGTCAGCCCGTTGGCGGATTGGATCCTTGGACGAACTACGAGTGTTCAGCGATTTTAAAGCGCTGCTGAGCACAAATTGGAAGGAATGACATAATTTTAAAGGACTTGAATATGCAACATTTATACTTTAGTCACATAGGCTAACTAGGATCATTATGTAGGTTTAATTAGCGGTGTTGAGCACGGTGGCTGATGGAATGATTCTGATGACAGGAATAGAAGAAATTCACAGTTCGTTTCACGATTACCTTTTCCAAATGAACACTATTTCGATACTGATGATCACTAAAATTTGTTCAAATGCGCAACAAATATTTGAGTTCATTATTACTGCAAACATTATTTCTAGATACAAGAAATAAATTTTTCTCAAAATAAGAATATTTTATCTGCTACTAAGTATTTCAGACTTCGGCTTAATACCCAGAATAAAATTAAGATTGCAAGATTTATAGGTAGTGGATGTTATTTTATGGTTAATTAATGCCAAGAATTCTAATTTTCGAGCTTGGCATATAATCGACCAACTAAATGTTTTACATCAGAACATCAGGTACATCTAAATCCATTTAAATTGGATTAAGGTGATAGATTTTTGCTAAAGTTCTATTTCTGTATGAAACTGCGAACTGTTTTTAAACCCATCAGGAACTGAAATTTCTTATTCAGCAAAAATTTTGCAAGTTGAGGTTACTTGAAAAATACTTACCAACTTTATTATTGCAAACATTATTTCTAGTTAAAAGAAATATATTTTCCTGAAAATATTTCATCTGCTACTAAGCATTTCAGACTTCGGTTAATGACCAGAAAATTAAGATTGCAAAATTTAGAGGCAGTGGTTGCTATTTTATGGTTATTTAATGAAAGGAATTATAATTTTCGAGTATGGTATATAATCTACCAACTAAATGTTTTACATCAGAACATCAGGTACATCTAAATCCATTTAAATTGGATTAAGGTGATAGATTTTTGCTAAAGTTCTATTTCTGTATGAAACTGCGAACTGTTTTTAAACCCATCAGGAACTGAAATTTCTTATTCAGCGAAAATTTTGCAAGTTGAGGTTACTTGAAAAATACTTACCAACTTTATTATTGCAAACATTATTTCTAGTTAAAAGAAATATATTTTCCTGAAAATATTTCATCTGCTACTAAGCATTTCAGACTTCGGTTAATGACCAGAAAATTAAGATTGCAAAATTTAGAGGCAGTGGTTGCTATTTTATGGTTATTTAATGAAAGGAATTATAATTTTCGAGTATGGTATATAATCTACCAACTAAATGTTTTACATCAGAACATCGGGCACGTCAAAATCCATTTAAATTGGATAAAGGTGATAGATTTTTGCTAGAGAAGTTCTGTTTCTGTATGAAACTGCAAAGTATAACTTTTTTTTAACCCTATCAGGAACTGAAATTTCTTATTCAACGAAATTATTTGAGATTATTTGAAAATATGTACAATCTTTTTGCTAGAGGTTTTATTATTGTATGAAACTGCCGTGTATAATCTTTCAAAGCTATTGAAAAGTGAAATTTCTTATTCAGCGAAAATATTTGAAAGTCGAGGTTACTTAAAAATGCTTATAAACTTAAAACAATTGAATAAACGAGAAACAAATTACAAGTTGTTCAAAGGAAAATGTGTCCCAGATCTTTTGAATTTATAATTGCTTATTTTTACAGGACTTAACAGTGTTCTTTACTGAACTTACTTACTTTCTTACTGTTCCAAAAGCAATACCTAGCCACATAGACACTGTTTAGTTAATAAAGGAAGTGTTTTTAACTAAGCAAATTATCTGATGAAAATATGTTTATTTTATATTTTCATCAGATAATTATTTTTGTTCATTTCATTCGAATGGTTTTATCACATTATTGGTATTTTATTTCCGACTATTAAATCAAATAATTTATTTGTTTAAATTACTTCCATAGGGACTCTTTTAACATTTTGTGCGTTACTTTAAAACTACATTATAATTTTCACCTACCTGTAATTTTAAAGATCTTGGATTAATTAAATGGGTAAAATCCTAGTATACGGTGCAGCCTTGGCGCGACTTTGAAAATTATCGCCAACACCAAAAATGATCCAAAGAAAGTCTGTATATATATATATATATATATATATACTATACACTATATGCTATGTGTGTATATACATAGTATATATACTATATACCTAGTATATACTATGTTTAACTATATATTTTCTTTGAATGACCCGTTAACTACTCATCGTGTATGTCCCGTTTTTACTGATCATAAAGTAGCCAAATCCCGTGTGCACCGGATACTAGGATTAAACCATTAAATGCTAACTTAAAATATCTTGCATATATTTTTTAAATGATAATGCTGTCCACAAGTACACCGCTAAACACTTAAAATGTTAATATATACCAGGTCTAAATGGTTTAAAAGAAACTCTAAAAAGTGAAGTTATAAGGTTAAAACTTAAAAACATTCAAAAATCATACATCAAAATTTCACTTAAAAATACAATGTTAAGAAAAATGGTAAAAATTAATATGGATTTAATGATTGCAGTCTTTCATTAAGATATGGCCATTAGTTTCTGTTAGTTTCACTGCTATTGAACATACCTCTTTAAACATTAAAGTTCCACGAGCTGGTCACATTGCTTCAGAACTGTAATTAAGTTTCACCCTCATTCAGCCTTTTGTAGACTTTCAGAGTCAGCTTTTAGTTGCTTTTGTTTTTCGCCAAAGTCAATTTTTGATTCTGCTGCACTTCACTTTGCCAAGTGTACTTCTGTGACTGACTTTCCGAATTGGTCTTTTTTTCGGTTCCACTTTACTTTCTTGAGCGAACTTTTGACTGGCTTTACGAATCGGTCTTTCTTTCTGCTGAAATTTACATTCCTAGTCAAGTTTCAGTAGCTTCTGCGGTGTTTCGCTTTCAGAGTCCTCATCTGATCAAGATTGTGGTTCAGACTTTAGTACCTCTTGCTGCAATTCACTTTCTGCGTCATCTTCTAATCGAGATTCACACCCAGACCATCAGTTTTTGCTCCGATTCACTTTCAGAGTCCTCTTCTGACTGATTTTTCGGTCCAGGCTAGTTTCTTCTTGCTGCGATTCACTTTCTGAGTCATCTTCTGACGATTTCTTGATTCGGACCTTAATTGTTCTTGTTACGATTCACTTTCCGAGACATCCTTTGATTGATTTTCTGATGCAGGCGTCCCTTTTTGAGCCAGTTCACTTTCCGAGTCAGCTTCTAATTGACTTTCTGAGTCGGTTTGCTGAGAACTTTCCTGCAGATTCATTTCTAATTGAGTTTTCTGCACCGAAAATACTCTACATCGTTTGAGCCCGAAATCTTTAATCTGAAATTGCTTACCGTGCATAGACCTTATTAAAGAGTTGTTCAAATTAGTAGATTTGCCGTCGCTTTCAGGATTAAGCATTCTCATGAATTCAGCTTGATTCACTTTATAAGGATATTTAAGTAGGGAAAGTGATCTAGTTTCACGTACCAATTTGCGAACTCATTTTTTGCTCTTCTTTGGAACTCCTCAAAGCCTTCCTTTTCGTTAAAGGATTTGCTAAAATGTTCAACAAAGAATTTAGACCACAAACTTGGTGCTAAACGCAGAACTTGCTTTTGGTTCACATCGCAGTGACTGTACTGATACAAAGTTAATTCAGCGTAAAAGGCTCACGAAGCCGCAATTTGATGAAAAATATCTCGTTTGTTTATAAGAAAATTTACCGAAAATTCATCGTAAACCTTAGCGAAATTGACTCCACCCCCCCCCGATTTAAGCGATTCTTCAAATCGCAATTTGGCACCTTTCCTGGCAGCTAGCTGAAAGATGACAACCCACCTTCCAATAGGTTCGGTAAATTTAGATTTTGTGGTTTTTATCTCTATGATATATTTCCTGAAGCTGCACTTCCGGTACCTTGAATTTTCTCCACACAAAATCGAATAGATCTTCAGCGCAACAACACTCAACATTTCGCGACGCCATTCTAATGCAGATCAGGATATCGCCGACTGCACAGTTGACCAAAATACTTGTAGTGCTTCCCTTTTAAAAGGTTAGACACTATTTAAAATACCCGGATATGCTTAATTCACTGGTCAAACAGAATGTTCCAAATGGTGTCATGTTCAAATTGCTGGCCTTCATTGATACATTTCTCAGTACGAATCAAGACTCATTCCGTACTTGTCACCAAAATGTGCAATGGGATTTCTTCGCCCTCCGCTTTAATCTGATCCCAAAATGTATCATGGTGACGTGGTTTACGAACGGTACATCTTATCTTCTATCCACCTTATCTCCTATCACCTATCCTCATAAGAAACAAGTAGTATTAAAAAAAAAAAAAAAAAAAAAAAAAAATTCCTACTTAGGTCAACAAAGAAAGATTTTTTAAATACAAAAATAATAATAATAATAATAGGTGAAAAAACTGTATTAACATCAAGTGTCATCCACTACAAGCAGAGTCGTAGCTAGGGTTTTCAGCGCCCAGGGACAACTGAAGATTTCGCGCGCCCTACTGCTTGCCAAGGATGGAAAACATTTAATTCTAAAATGTGGTAACATCAGTTTGGCGCCCCTTGGATTCTGCGCCCGGGGACAGATGCCCCCCTTGCCCCCCTCTAGCTACGCCCCTGACTACAAGTCTAAAAAAATGTATTTGAACTTGTGTGGATAAACAAGAAGTATTTTATTAACGATTGAAAATTAATTAATTAATAATTAATTAAATAAAAAGATTTTTAAAGTCAATTCCTACTTAGGTCAACAAAGAAAAATTTTAAAAATACAAAAAAAAAAAAAAAAAATAAAATAAAAATAAAAAAAAAATAAAATAAAATAAAATAAAATAAAATAAAATTAATAAATAAATAAATAAAGTAAAAATTTTTAATATATGAAAAAAAAAAACCGTGTATTAACATCAAGTATCATCATTCACTACAAGTTTAAAAAAATGTATTTGAACTTGAGTAGACGAATAAAATGTATTTTATTAACGACTGAAAATTTGAACAAGATATAGGGAAAGTGTGAGTAGGCATTTAAAAATCGAACGGCGTAAGAAGCATGGGAAACTCGATTGGTCCCCTGCGTCCTATCCACTGTCCTGGTACCTTATCACTCACCACTAGCACTTACAATACATTCATATGACATTGCCTTTAATATTTTTGTGGTGAACATTGAAACGCTTAGAGCATTGGAGCTGAGGATTCACCACATGCAACCGCGTAAGGTCGGCCTTACTGTAAATCAGACATTGCTCTGTGAACCTCGGATTTTTCTCGTAGACGTATAATTGTTAACCTTGAAGGCGGATCCGTCCCATTATCACATCTCTGTACCTAAGCGTCAACAACATTCTCAAACTTCCAGTACCATTTAATAACCCGCTTCCGCTCTTGGAAGCGCAAACATACCACCCGCCATGTCAACGTTACTCTCTTGGCACTACCTGGATTGCACAGCTCGATCGACGACTCTGCTGCCATATGTGGAGAAAACATAACATTACGTTTCCTTATAAATTTAACCCTGTAGCTAAGAAAATACATTTTATATGATAGTTCAAAGTGTGCATACATTTTTATGACGCACCCTGTATATGACACCAGGAAGGGTCAATCTGGTTCCTACCGTCCACTAATGGGCTATTTAAGCTTTAACGCTTTCGCATCGAAGTCGTCCCAAACGCCCGAGGATTGAGATATCGGCAGGCCGCCCGAATGTCTGAATAAATTTCTACCTAGTGCTTTCCCCCATCTCGTTAGTGCATTGCTTTCGGGAGTTCATCCTAATCATCGACGACCTAACCATTCTTTTGAAGAGAATAAAAGTAAATCTGTTATTTTAATGTACCATCTTTTTCCATTGTTTACTGTCAGTGTTTAGCTGTTGATTCCCAAAGTTGCAATCCTGTCCCAAGGGGAAACTGCACACTGTGGTGAAAGCATCCAAGAAAGAAGTTGTCGCTTTACGTAAGTAAGTTATAGTTAGTTCTGTAGCATTCTACTTGTCATGGGGGAAGGAAAACCATTCCAAGAGATATTTGCCCACACGGGCCTTTCCGATGTTTGACGAAAATAGATTGGATCCTCTTTCGATGCGAAAGAATTAATGGTGGGCGGTAGAGGCTTTTGTGCATCTGGTTCTAAAGTCCGTTCCCCCGCGAGCTGCTCTTTTCTGTTTCCATATTTCTGTTTCCATATTTTCTGTTCCATTTCTGTTCCATTCCTTCGCCATTTCACTTAGGTGTTGTTCTGTGACTATAGCGCGATGATGGGATTATCACATCTTAACAAAGAGTGACGCTAGGAGAAATCTTTTCTAGAAACGAGTTTCTTCTTTTCCTACCATCGAAAGGCTCCTAGCGAAATATTTTCGCTGGAACCGATGTCCCAGCTAGCTACGCGGAACGTAACTTTCTATCTCATAAAAATATGAGCACATATTAATATATAAAGTGTTCTCCCGCCTTCTTAGCGTTCCTTCGTGGTGTAATGGGCAGCACACTCGGTGCGTATCGAGAGGACAGTGGTCCGAGCCCCGGCGAGGGTATAGCTCATTTGTGTCCTCTCCTGCTTTCAAAAAGTATCTAATCTCTCTACACTGGCGCCTGAACTAAAAACGTTGGTGGATGATTATTCTCCACCACCAGGATTTGGCGATTGAGTCCGCTAATCCCCGTTAGCCTTTTAAAACGGGGAGTATATAAGGTTTTTCTCCCACCTTCTTAGCGTGCCTTCGTGGTGTTATGGCCAGTACATTTGGCGTATATCGAGAGGTCTGTGGTTCGAGTCCCGGCGAGGGCATTGCTCATTTTACATGTCTCCTGCTTCAGAATGACCTAATGTTTCTACAAATAAATGGATAAATTTAACTTTATGTATTTTAGTAAAGCTGCACTCAAACATTTACTTTGAATTGACGCTAAATTAGGTTACTGCGAAACCGGTGAGCGGTAAGGGCATTTTACTACCTACAAAGTGGGTGGTAGGTATAGAAAGGTTGACTACCGCTGATATACACGATGTCCATAAGCAACCTTACGCTATCTTCATTTTAGCAATCATTTATTTAGTTCCTTATAATTATGGTTAGTAAAATTTTATGCTCATTCTAAAAAGTGAAACGCAGGTAGTTTAACTCATGTATGATAAATTTGAATAAAATATGTTGTAGAGACATTAGGTTGTTTGGAAGCAGGAGAAAAGGAAAAGTGGCAATGCCTTGCCGGAAATCGAACCGCGGACCTCTCAATTACGCGCTGAGCGTGCACACTACTACACCACGAAGTCTCGCTAAGAAGGTGGAAAAAATACTTATAATGTAATCATAATACCTTATAATGTAACACCTTATAATGTAATAATAATCTGACAGATACTGACCTTCAGAAAAGAAAACTTATCACTCTCCTCGGACGGTCGATTAAAAAATAAATTAAGATAGTATGAAGTTGATTTTTCTTCCATTTAATAAAAAACAAATGTATGAAATTGATTTTTGTAATGATAACGATGCATGAAGTTGATTACTTTTTTTCTATTTCTATTTTGGGATTTACTTTCATACGTGCTTTTGTGATTTAGTGTTCTTTAATATAAAATTTTCTTGCGTTTGTGTACAGAAAGCACTTTCACACAAGTAGTTTATAAGCATTTTTTTTTTTTTTTTTTTTTTTTTTACGAATGCTTAAAATACTTGAAAAGTCAACTAATTTCCGATCAATGGCAATAATTACTTGCTTTTAATTTAATTTCTTTTTCCAATTGAAATTTTGTTATTCATGATTTTATTCAAGTCCCCGTAAAACATTTTTAACAATTTACATTCAAGTTACTTTAAAACAATTTTCAGAATTAAACTGTGGGTTCTACCTGTGGGTTCACTCTTTTTAGATACTTCTACTAAAATTAATATTAGGAGATAATATAGTCAATATTTCTTTAGTAAATAAACTATTATTATCTTACTTTGCAGCTATTGCGCAAGTATTAGAATAACTTGTTTTCGAACTAAATGAATTTGAGATCATACAACAATATATATATATATATATATGTGTATATGGTATCACTCTTCCGGATTCAGAAATGTATGTGCGTATATAGGTATGTGCATAAACACATCCTTCGTACGTACATATAATAGAGTGTAGGGGAAAAGTACTTGAACAATGCAAATCTCTGCAGTAATTTTATTTCAAATGGTGTAAGTTAAATTTAATTCCGTACTGTTCTGTTATTAGGACCGGGTGCAGAAATGTATATATGTATATACATTTGTGTCTGTGTGTGTTTACACTTATATACGCACATACATATACTTCTGAATCAGATACTGATGAAAAAAAGAGTACTTTAAATTCTTACATAATAACTAGTTCTCATAACTCATGTAATAAATAAAAAAATACTACTGTTCGTTATCACCCATAACATGCAAATGTCAAGATATGCAAATGTTCAAGGAGGGAAAAGTATTCCAACTAAATGATTGTAATTTCAAATTTAAAGAAACCAATAATAAAAATAAAATTGGTTCTTTTCCATTTTAGGGACTGTAAAAAATTGCAGCGAAAATATATGCGCAAAAGCGCCAAATTTAGTAAACGTGCTCATTTAACCTCGCGCCAAATCTAGCGAATGTATTTTATTGACAATCAAAACATGCCAAGTTATAAGGTATTTCTCCCACTTCCCTAGCGTGCCTTCGTGGCGTAACGGTAGCACGCTGGACTGGTGCCCGTGGTTCGATTCCCGGCGAAGGCGGTTGCTCATTTTTTATATTGGTTGCCTGCTTCCAAATAAATCCTAATGACTCTACAAGTGGCGCCCGAACTAAAAGGGTTGTGGATGATGATTCTCCGCACCCAGGATTTGGCGACTAGGTTCCCTAAAACCCTAGTCGCCCTTTAAAAAGGAGAGTATATAAGGAAGGTATTTCTCAAACTTCTGTAGCATGCCTTCGTGGTGTAGTGGTTCTGCGCTCTGAACCGGTATTTCAAAGGTCCGTAGTTCGATTCCCGGCGAAAACTGTTGCATATTTTTCATCTTTTCTGCTTCCAGTTAACCTAATGACACTTAACCTAATGTTAAAGTTAGAAATCCGATATCAAAATAAGTCATATTTTTTTAATGAATTGAAGAACGTTGTACATTCTTACGGCCATGATTGAAAGAACTGCTATAAAGGCCGCCGCATGGGGGTGGCAAAATTGTTCACTGTATAAGGGAGCCTAGGCCAGAGGGGCGCCGAAATTTATTCTTATCACAAGAATTAAAACACAATGCTGGATTTTTCCTCTTAGATATGCGCACAATATCACGCAGTAGTTACATTTTAAACTACTAAAACATCAAATAAAACGCAATCCAAAGCTCAGAGAAAGCTAATCCGATCTCACTGCAAATTCGCTACACTCAACAAAACAGTTATGTAAACAACTGAACTGAGATATTTCTCCCCGGCGTTTTAAAACTTTTCAATCGTGCACCAGTTTCTGTAAAGCAAAAGATTAGAATTAACGGTCACAGCTAGCACAGTAGTCAATTACATTTATTCGGATTAAATATACTCGTACATTACCAGATATCTATTATTACAAGCACCGCGTGCTCCAGTATTTTTACTTTTTCGGCGTAGCTTCTCTTAAAACTCTTCATACGCTGCATTACACGGTGAAATAAAACGATTTTAATTAAAATTCTACTAAAAATTGCTAACTAAAACACAAAATCCGGAACAATATATTCGTTATTCTCTCCAGATCTAGGTTTCATATATTATTCTGTTGTCTTATTCATCTGTATTAATAGCTCTTATCTGTTGCTGAGGTATTTCCTTACTTCTGCAAGCCTCATGACCTATCTGGTGGAACAAGTGAGGGGGGGGGAATTTTTTATTATAAATTAATTTTAAGAGAAAATATATTTTAACATGTGTGCGTTTAAGAAAAAAGAGCAGCGAAAATTTCGCAAAATCACAAGCACATAAATTTTGGCAGCATAGTTTTGTCAAAAGTAGCAAATTTCCAAAAAAATTGCGCGATTTGGCAACACTGCGTTGCAGCGTAAAGCTGATTCGCCGGTTGTGGTTTTGGTTACACCAAAGAACAAATCTGTTGTGTACCGCGGGCTTTTGATTTTAAAAGTTCTATAACTTCACGTGTGTCTTATTAGCAGATGATTATGGATATGGAGAAGGAAGCTTCAAAAGGCTTGTTTTGTATGTATTCACTTATATATTTTTTTTCAACTATACAAAATATTAATATTTGTGTTCCGTTTGTACACAGGAATTCAATATACGAGTAAATTAAAATTTTTGATGTGCAAATGTAGTCGAATATGTTTAGTTTCCTAAAAAAGTGCCAGAATATTTAAATGTGCGAAACTAAAATTATAAAACGTTAGTTTCCTTGAATTATGCGTTTTCTTAGTCTTCAATACAATAAATCCAGATGTAAAGTATAACTTCAAAAATAGGCTGACCATATTTTCGTCATGTCACATATTATATTAAGTTGACCATTATTCTTCAGAACCGTGTGCTTAAAATGCTCGTTAAAAATGGGACAAAATGCCATAACGCACAAAATACCTTAGACGGAGTTCACGCTGTAAATAAACTAGAAACTCTTAAATTTGTTTTTGGTTTGCAAGTAGAAAAAGGAAATTTTTTAGTAAAATTTCTCAAATGATCTTTCTGAAAATTTCTAAAATCATGTATTTAACAGCTTTTGACACTATAACATATTTTCTGAAGCAGGACAGAATTCGAAAGGAAAAACCTCTTGGAAAACCAACAAAGATATCCTGTAGAATATAATACAGTATTATCAATTAATTACATAACTGGTTTTCTCTTACTTGAAGCAGAACTTTATTAATCTGGTAAGATGTTTAGACCAAGACAGTTTAATTATAATAATGTTTTTCAAACTTTTAATATTAGGTATATTTGATAGATAGTAAGAGTTAAGGATACTGTGAATATTTAGCTGAAATATGCTAATCAACCTAAATGCTACTATTTATCCAGTGATGTTAAATATTTAAAAAGAGAAAAATTTCCACACTTTTTTAAAAAAATTCAGGACTTTTATTGATTATTTATAATAGGGGTATTTCCATTCCATTTTATTTCTCTCTTCCTGTTAAATAGTCTTAAAATTTGTTTTAATTAAAAATAAATAAAAGTTGTAGAATGATAGAAGCTTTTCCTAATGTGAAATAACCCTTCCATGAATATGTTTCTTATCATAAAGTTATGCATATGCTTTAAAATATTAGATTATGTTAATTAAAAATTGTAAAATAAACAGATTTTTTTTGCTTTCACAAAATAATAGAAATGTTCAAAGTTAAGCTTTCCTGAAAATTCTTTTTCTTTTTTTGCTATCTTTAGAACTGATAAATTATGACATAAAAATAGTAATCATTAATATATTTAGGGAAAATTTCTTTTCATAAAACATATATGCTTCTGCAGAGAGCCTCTTTCTGTAACTGTTAACTGGAAGTCAATATTTCTTATTTATTTTGAGATTAATTAATATAGCAATTGGATTATGTGGATGGTCTTTCACTTTGTTAGAGATTTCTTACTGGTAACTTTATGCTTCCTAGTTTTCAATTTTTAGCCTTTATTAAGGAAAATGTTTCCTAGAAATAAATAAATTTCATTGAATGAATTAAACTTAAACTCTGTGGTTTCAAAACCCTTTATCTATATCCGGGTAAAAATAAACATTCCTATTTGAAAAGCAAGCGAACGTCATTGAGAAACAAACGCCAGTGGTTTCAAGGCGTGACCACCAAGCCTCTAGAGGATTGTAAGCATTGTGACACAATGCTCTAGTGGTGCAGTGGTCGCGCCCTGAAACCACATAGCAAATGCCACATATATAGAGGTTTTTTATATATATGCAGTTTAATTACTGCAATTATTTATTGTTTATGATGACAGAAATCCTGATGTGCGATGACTAACTTTTGAAATTTAAAGTTGTATATATTAATAAAAGGAAGTTATTTTGTCTCATCGAAAACGAATTTTAAAAGGCATCCGATCTGAAGTATTAATACCTAAAACATATATGATTTTACAGTCATTTTGTGTTATTTAGATGTAAAAGATCAGTAATCAATTCATTTTCACTCAAAAATTTCGGAAAAAAGAGGAGAAAAAAAAAATCTGAAAATGGTGGTTTCAGGGCACGACCACCGTGCATCAAAGGGTTAAACGAGGGTACAAAGAAAGACAGCTGCCCTCTTCCTAAAATTGATTATATTCTTGGACACCATTTGGATTATGTAATGCGTTAGCGACATTCATGTGCCTCATGGAGACTGTGCTGAGAGGTCTTTCCTGTGAAGCTTGTCTCATATACTTGGATGATCATCATCGTCGGGAAGAGTTATGAAGAACATTTAGAAAATCTTAGAAAGGTACTTCAGAAAGTGAACGAAGCCAGTCTAAAGTTGAGTCCTGCCAAATGCAAATTATTCAGACAAGAAGTGACTTACATCGGACGTGTCATCTCTGCTGAAGGTGGGTACACATCCAGAAAAGGTGTCAGTGGTTGAAGGCCGGAGACACCCCGAAAATGTGCATCAGCTGAGAAGTTTCCTGGGTCTTTGCAACTACTATAGGAGATTTGTGAAGAATTTTTCATACATCGCAAGACCACTTCACAGACAGCAAACAAAAAGTTTGTGTGGATTTAGCATTTAGCAACCTGAAGGAGGTTCTAACATCTGTTCCAATCCTAACACGTGTTTTGCTTGCCATAGTTAAGGCTATAGGACATTTCCATCATTATCTCTGCAGCAGAAAATTCCTGCTCCACATGGGATCATGCATCATTGACCTGTCTTTTAAATTTCAAGAATTTTGAAATCCAAATAGCCTGGTAGATACAGACTCCAGGAATATGACATGACTGTCTGTCATCAGAAGGGATCATCACATGTAAATGTCGATGTGCCCTGTTTAGAAGACCCTGCCCTAAAAAGCTGCTCATATTGTGTCAAGGTCAATGGGAAATACAAGCTGCTTAAACCGGTCGTATGAAATCAACATCGGCTGATTGAGACCTATGCAGTGACAAAGAAGTCAGGAAAGACCAGCTGCAGGACAGTGACATTAAACCTATAATTGACTTAATGGAGTTTTCAAACACAAAACCTACCTGACAGGACATTTCAATCGATAGTTCTACGGCAAAATAATACTGGGCTTTCTGGGACTCGCTCCATATTTGAAACAGTGTCTTATACCAGAAATTTGAATTGGACCACTTTGGGTACATCCAAGATGTTCAGGCATGGTTCAAAATGATACATGATTTTGCACAATAGCGAATTAACTTTAACAGAGAAGACTTTGCAGAGAGTTCAAGAGTTCTATTGCAGTAATGCAAAGGATGACGTGCAAAAGTGGTGCCGATCTTGCGATGCCTGTGCTGGTCGGAAAGAACGAAGAAATGCAACCAAGGGAAGCTACAAAATTACAATGTAGGAATACCTTTTGGATGTATTGCCTTTGACATCCTGGGACATCTGCCACAAACTGCTGATGGCAACAAATACGTCCTTATTGTCACTGGTTACTTTACCAAGTGGCCTGAAGTGTATCATCCTATTCCCGATCAAGAGGCTATCACGGTAGCAGATGTAATGTTACAGCACTGGATTTCCAGATTCAGATTGCCTCTTCAGTTACATTCCTGTAAAAGAAGAAATTTTAGCTCAACTGTAATTAAAGAACTCTGCAAGCTACTTGTCGTCGACAAAACCCAATCGACACTTTTACATCCTCAGTCAGACGGTATGGTAAAGAGGTTTAATTGAACCATCCTTAATAACCTCTCCCTGATGGTTTCCAAAAACGAAAAGGACTAGGACAAGACACTACCACTATTCTTACTGACCTATTGCCAGTGCTGTCCATGAGACCACTGGCTTATTTCTCATCCCATATGCTCTTCAATTGCGACCTTCGTCTGTCTAGTGATCTCTTGTTTGTTGTCCTTTGGATGCGCCTTCATTCCCTGAAGAGTACATCCAAGATGTCCAGCTATGGTTCAAAATTATACATGATTTTGCACAAGAGTGAGTTAACTTGGCAACAGAGAAGATGAAGACTCGATATGACACGAGAGCTACAGGACATCGATTGAAGGAAGGAGACAAGGTTTGTTTGAGGAATCCGATTTGATGGAAAGGACTCTCTCCTAAATAGTCACCTTGGGATGGTACTTACACAGGCTGAACAATGTTGTAGTTCTGATCCCTAAGTCATCAAATTCCAAGCCTAAAGTCGTTCATTATAACAGGCTAGCTCCTTACCATAGTCAATATAGTGATATGTTCTATGGGAAATAAAAAGCCATTTTGGTAATATTTAATAACAGACATTTGCAAGTAAAGGTGAAAAGCATAAGTGTTAGAAAACAAACGTGAGCCACTACACTATAGGCATATTCTATTATCAATAATTTGGCTCTACAAACAGCTTTTTGCTTGGCATATGTCGCAAACTGAAACACTACCAAAGTTCTCTGCCAAATTTACACCTACCAAATAACTTATAACCCTGATGCCAAACTGGGAAATAATTTTTCATTATTTTAAGCTTTCATCACCAAGTATTAACTCATGACATATTTCATCAGTGAGTATTAACTTATGACAGTTTAGAAATAACTTATACCAAATAACTACCAAATAACTTATAACCCTGATGCCAAACTGGGAAATAATTTTTCATTATTTTAAGCTTTCATCACCAAGTATTAACTCATGACATATTTCATCAGTGAGTATTAACTTATGACAGTTTAGAAATATCTTGAGCAGCAATACCTAAGATTTTTTTAAAAAAAATACTAGTAACTATATACCAAACAGGATGGTAATCGGCTAATCTTTGGAATATGGTAACAGGTAGTTTGGCGACATTTTGGTAAGACGATAAAGGTTACTAGCTAGGACTTTAGCAGTGTACATGGATAAAGTCAAGAGTTTACGCAATGCCATTTTTGTGCAATTCTGGGATTTGTTTTGATTGAAAATAGGTCGACATGTACATGGATACCGTGTATGTGCAATTCTTGAAAACGTGGCAAGCAGTTTGCGATTCTGCACTTTCTCCCAATTTCGCACCTAATCTTCATCATGATTAAGCACTTTTGTTCCATAAAAGTTCTAGCATAAGCGTAATTCGGCTAGCAGATTGTTGGAAAAAATGTTGAGTAAAAAAAAAAAAAATGCCTTTACTTCATGAAAACAAAATGGCGTTCAAACAAAAACTAGCAGGTTGCTGTAGCAGGGTTGGTCACCAAATTTTCGCCAAAAAATCACCAAGTTACCATAATACAAAGATTGACCTGGTAATCTTTTATGTTGATATTAAACTGGTATATTGGATATTGATGTTATTCATCTGTGATCACAGTGTCCCAATCATTAATCAACTAACACATGGCGGAATCTAGTATGGTTCTAAATTCAGAAAATATCGCTACTGATAGTGGAAAAAGTAGAGAGGTTTACGAGAATGAAAAGATTTCAACTGACGATTTAGTGGGAATTTTCGAGAGGGCAGTTGGAGGACTGGCAATTGAATAAAGAATAATATCTATCTGTAAAAATAAAGAGAAAGTGACAATGCAACTTAAATAATTTACATTTAGAGAAATGTTTAATATAATAAACATTTCTCTAAATGTAAATTATTTTAAGTTTCGATGGTTCGCTAAAACCATTGAAACTAGTCCTGTGAAAATTTGCAGATGTAACACTGATTTTTTTTGTTTTGTTTGAATCCTAAATTAATACTTGCTCAGCGGGTTATTTTGTCTTAAGCAAATAAATATCGAAGTTTATTTATTTATTGTAAACTTTCATTCTCTTAAAGTCATAAATGCATCATTATTTTGTAAACAACTATTCATACTTTTAATTTGATAATTTCTACATGCTATCTTACTAAATGTAAACTGATGACCTAAAATTTGGGATTGCAGACGAGTCCGGATCTCGGACTTTGTACTGTATTTGATAATTTGTCTTTACCTGATTTTGGTGACTAATTTTTCCTTCTAACTTAAAAAGATAGGATTGATTGTGAAAAGAGTTCTAACTTTAAATTTTGCTCATTTTCTTATTTTGCTAAGTCAATTAATTTCCCAATAAATACACTAGAAGAATGGTAAATTAATTAATATTTGGGTAAAGCCATGCTGATAATTACCTTGAATGAAGTGAATCTTTAAATTTAACTTAGAATTATATGTATGTAGAGAGGAATGTTTGACACTGTATAATATGAATTTTTTATTGTAATTTTTGAGAGTTTTAATTTGTTTCATTGTGCTTTATTTTTTAATTTATTCGTTCTGACTGGGAATAAATATTTAATGTAATGTTTCATCAGAAAAAGAGCACTATTTCCTTTTAATTTAAAAATTTTAAAACCTGTTTTATATTTTGGCAGCATCTGTTTCTATTGATATTGTAAATTTTATTATTTTTAGCTTGTTATCAATGCCTGTACCTCTTTATGCATATGAAAATGAGCCTGCCCATGTTGAATTCTGTGAACGGGAGTCTGATGAAGATGATGAATATGAAAATGTTGAGTTTTTTTTATTAAAGAAGATATGGATACAAATGCTGATGAGTATGTTCTTTCCGCAGTACATTAATGTTGGCATATTCTTTATTGTATTGCCTCACCAGTGGCCCACACTACTGAATACTGACAGTTTGATCCAGTTTGGGTCAAAACTCATGGGGACAGGCTGATAAATACAAGCCAGCTTGTCTCAAATTGTCCTCCCTCTTAGGCAGACAGCCCTTGTAGCTTTCCCATATTCAAATAACCTAACCTACCTTTATCATATTATTTAATAATGTGTTACTGCAGTTGGTTTATGTTTTAAAGTTTACAAAATATATTGTTTAAGCATCATTTAATGCATACGGTACAAGCTTAGCATAAAGAACATAACTCATATTTTTAAAACATTGTAGTAGATGATGAAATCAGGCTTGTGTAAATCGAATTCAAAACCATAATATTTTATTCCCCTTTAGGTGATTGGGTAGTGTTCAAAATGTTTTGTTTCTGCACTTTATATAATGTAGGATATAATGGCTGTACAAGCTGGATCCTAAGATCACTTCTGTAATTGTAAATGTAAGCAGGATCATTTAGTTTGAAATATTTGTATCTTCATTTTTTCATAAGTGACTGGCAGAGTCAGGATCAGTAATCTTAAGAGTGGGTTAAGTATGTAAATGATGATGCTTATCTTGTCTTAACCATAAATTAGAACTATCTTTTGGTCCACATCTTGACACAATAAGTCTGATATAATTCTTTTCAGTCTATATGTTGGTTAATGATGTTTTCAAACTTGTTTTTCTTAACAGTATTTAATTTAGCATACAAATTCTTGACTTGAACTTTTTAATACTTTTTTGAAGGATCTTGGGACTTAAATGGTTGTCCTGTTTCCCATGAATAATTCAGAACTCAAATCCGCTATTATGATGATGTGACTGAGTTTTGGTCTAAAGTTAATTTTATGCTTTTTAAGATATGACAAAAATTGCTACAGAAAATTCCAAGTTTGAGTCAAGTGACTACATGAGTAAGCAAAAGTGATTGATAAACATGTATGATTGTGTTGATGTCATGATTAATATGTGTTACTGGCTGCAGCAATTGTACTGATAGAGTAGAATTGGTTTGTCACAGTTAAATCATTATGCTGACATCGCACTGTGCGAGTGTTATTGGACTCTAGTACTGTACCTGTTGAAGCCATTGAGCACATGTGTTTGGTTTTTGTGTGTATTTTTATTTAAAACTATGCAGTAAGCATACTTAAGTCATTTTGGGAGGAAAAAAAAAAGTTCTTCCAAAGTGCAGATAAAGTGGAGAAAGGCAACTTAAAAATTTTCAGAAAATTGTGTATTGTCTTCTGTGTGCAATTTTGACTTTTCAGTTACTCGTGCAAGCCATGGTGACTGAAGGTGACATATGGAGTCTAATTAACATAAAAACTGCATTAAAAATAAAATCTACTTCAAAAGCAGTGCCCTCATTTTTCTATAAAAAATTATGGCAATTTTGTTACAAATGCAGGGTTTTCATTCTCATCATTTCTGGTGAAGCACTGATCTGTGTTTCGATCAGTGTTTGCCAATTCTGTCATAGGAAAAAAATTACATGCAGAAGGAGTAAAGCAACTGCTCTGGTTAAGTGCATAGTAGATTGTACAAGAAAGGAAGCTGAGCATCATTGCAAAACAAATGGCTTGCATTGTGGATGGAGTTCAGATTACAATATAGGTTACGGTATGAACAGCATAAAGGGAATTAGTTATAGCTTTCAGTAGAGAAATTCAGTCTTCTATACTTCTGTAAGGTTTTTTCCCTATTTCCTTCACATAGCTGCTCAAAATGTCTAAAAATAGCCTTAAATGTTAAATAGCTTTTAATTCATTTGTACACTCTAAAAAGTGACGCATCAATGTGGTATTATATGAATGGGGCGCAATTGTATATGCCCATACCTTATGATAACTTTTGGCAGCTAATGACTGACTAGTTGGAGCTCCAGCTCATTACTACAGAGCATCCGGATGGTATATAAAATAACAGGGCATTCTAATGCTAAGGCATAATTTCCATGCCAGTCTGTTCTGTCAACCCACATGGACTGTACCAATGCTTTGCAGATGGCTTCTCAAGCATTATGAGCAAATGTCACCATTTGAGAGAGGACCTGCAGTTGTATTAACAACAGCAAGATGGTCAAATAGCAGGGGTTGCTAGGAAATTGGGTCAGAGCGATGTTACCATTTTTGATGATGTTGTTAGGAACAGGCGAAGCATGGTTGTACGGAGCTTCAAAAAAGTAGCGGTTGACTGAGAGTAACAACAGAATGCGAGAACAGCCTGATTGTCCAATCGGTGCTTATGAATGATCCAACAAGTAACCAGAACATCAGAGTGACTGTTAATATAAAAACTTGGTAAATGGGGGCTGAAATCATGGCACTGACTGCCCCTCACTGTTCCACACCATCAAGCATGTCTGCTGTGGTGGGAAGTGCATTTGGCCTGGGATCTCGCAGACTGAAATAGAATTATATTCAGTGATGAACCCCAATGACCAGTGAAGATGTTTCTGGAGATGCCCAGAACGGTGGTGGCATACTCACCTAATTGTTGTTCTCCACAGAGTCTATCAGCCAGAAGTTATGGTATGGTTATTTCATTTGTTAGCTGGACCTCGGTGGTTGTCATTACATGACATCCTTACAGCATCGAATACAAGATTCAGCACCCCATAGTGTTGCCATTCCTTTCACGTACCTCTGAACATATATTTCCATAGGATAATGCTCAACCTTGCACCTTTTTACTTATGGTAGTCTTTGTGTTTTTTCAACACTTCTATGGCAGGCATGGTTGCCAAATGTCTCTTTTCAATAGAGTATGTCTGGGCTCTGATGAGCAAGCATCTTGTACCATTGTAGATCAGAGTGATCTAACTTGAATATTGGAGCATGTATGGCAAACAATCTTGCAGGGGGACATTCACCAACGCATCAATGCCCATCCGGGTAACAGCTTGGGTGCTACTTTGTTAGACGGTTGCACGGATTTTTGGCGATTTACGTTGGCGCATATGTTGGCACGATTTTTACAAACGTCAGCCATCTTGAAAAACGCTGTTTTCAAAGTATTCGAAACTTAAAAAAAAATAAATATCGTTAGAAGTAATAGATTAATTTTTTGTTGAAAATGCCGTTTTTTAAGATGGCAGGCAAGTGTAAATAAATACATTTACTATGAGTATAAAATACTAAAGTAAGGTTATTACTTTCGGTTTTGGTTTGGTTATTACTTTCATATAGCAAAGAAGAGAATAAAAACACTGCTATAAAACATTGTGCCAACGTTTAATTAGATTAAATTATTACTGAAATTGAATATCGAATTAAAAACCATCATCCAACATTTAAAAGAATTAGAATATTATTAAATTCAAATACTTTAAAATACCTTATATATAAAAATATAAAAATATAAATGTATAGAATATAATTAACAGTAAAACATATGTGACAATAATTATCTCAGCAATTTTTAAAAATAGTGTATGAATTTTTTTAACAAAAATTGAAGTATACAATTATAAAATAAAAGAAAAATATGTACTTACATTTTTCTTGAATCATTTAATCTGTTGTTTATTGATAAGTATCACAAAAAAAAAATCGGAATCATAATTTAGATATCAATGAAAAAAATTTGGAAAATGTAATATCAAGGGCAGGAATAAAAAAATTTAAAAAAAAAAAAAAATTATAAATAGATAAAGCAATTTAGAGCCAAATTAATGGATCATGAAGATGAAAAATAACAAAAAAATTTGAAAAAAAAATCCAATAATAGGTATTGTTTTTAAGATTTCGAAGATCCTTTAACCGCCCCTCCCTGAAGTACATGCCAATCTTCCCAGTCTATGTCTCTAATAATTTCAAGAAATTTAACATATGGATGCTCATTCAATGCAGAGCAAATTTTCCTAAACAAATACCAGGCTATGTATCCTTCAAAATCTCCTCGACGATTGTAAACCGGCAAAGAATTTTTGAAGTCACGCCATTGTCTTTCAACTGTGTTAGTATGAGCTCCGGTTTCAGGATCTACGAAATGGAGCGAATGGTTAACTTGCAAGTGATTAAAACCTTCTTTGCTCAAACGGTCATAAGCTTTCCAGCAGTCCGAAATAATCTGGGTTAACGGTTTGATCCAATCCTTAATTAAAGCGAGAAGAGTATCCGCTGTTCTGTCTGGCACAGCAACTAAAAAACAGCGACCTGATTTGTGCTCTATTCCCCCAAAAACCCACTGCCCTTCAAACACGTGAAGAAGAAAGTCAAACACGTGAAGAAGATATTGCAATTGCTGTAATTGGATGTATTCATAAACATCATATTCCACTCGATAAACTTGTCTCAATTGCAACAGACAGGGCAAAAAGAATGACCGGCGTAAGAAATGTATTTGTTATTATTTTGAAAGGAAAAATCAGTAACAAGATCTTACTTACCCTCGTATCATTCATCAAAAAGTGCTTTGTGCGCAGACATTTCCAGAAGAAATTTGCAAAGTTATGGAATTCGTGATTATATTATTATGAACCCCATTATAACTAAAGTTTTTAATCATCACCAGTTAAGGAATTTTTAGTTGAAATAGAGAGCAAGTACTCAGATCTTCTGCTGAATAATAAAGTGCATTGGTTATCAAGAGGAAATGTTTTGAAACATTTTGCATCCTTATTAACAGAAATTAAAGCATTTCTCCTTGAAAAGAGTGTTTATAATCTAGAACTAATGAATGATCAGTGGATCCAAAAATTTTATTTTATGGTAGACATTACATCTCATCTAAATCAGCTTAATGAAAAAAACTACAGAAGAAAGGAAACACAATTTTTCTGATGTTGTAAGAAGCTATTTCATTTACGATGGTAAGTATTTCATTTAAAAGCAAATTATCTCTTTTTGCTCAAGATTTTGAAACAGAAACTTTGATTCACTTTCCAAGCCTGTTGAAACATCCCCAAGAAAATAGATCTAATATTGACATTTGCTATTTCAAATTAACAGTTTTAGATACGAGAGAAGTTTTTCTCAGCAGGTTTCAGGAATTCAGAATTAGCAAAGCAACGTTAGCCTTTGTTTAAAAACCCCTTAATACTAGTGAAACAGAATTGAATTTTTCTGTTTAGTATTCACATTGGCAACTCTGAAATCAATTGCTGGATTAAAAAAAAAAAAAAATATATATATATATATATACGGAACTTGAAATTTGAACATCTCAGACACAGAAACATTGAGAAAAATAATGTGTGCTTAGTTCACAGCACGAGTAACCTGGAGAAGGAAGATATGCTGATTTTTAACATGTGGAATAATATTATTCCCGACACATATAATCAGCTTAAAAAACTAACGTTTGATGTTTTCCTTATTTGAGTCTACATATTCGTACGAACAATCATTTTCAAACATGAACTTTTTGTCAAGAGTAAATCGAGAAGTCCTCTTATTCATGAAAACTTGGAATAATGCTTAAAATTAAAAACAACATACAAAATGCAAACTTTTCAAGGAGATGCAAGGCCATTGTTCATATTAGTGTTCTGTTAGTCATTATTGTGATTTAAGTTTTTTGCTATCTTACAATTCTCTTTTATCAATAAATAGTATCATTATTAAGTATAATATCAAATTTTATTCAACATACATATATAGTTTAACTAAGACTTAAAAACTGAAGTATTGAGTTAATTTTAGGGAGTGTTGTGGAGCGAAAAAAGATGTAATATTGAGAAAGGTACAAGATGATTTAGACATATACAGAGAATGAATGGAAGAAGATACACGAAACAAGAATACAAGTTAAGTATGGATGGGAGAGTTGGAAAAAAGTCGAAACTTAGCGAACGTACCTTAATCAGATCGAAAACGTTCTCACTAAAAGCCAGCATCTAATTAAGTGTATAACAGTATAAATATCTATGTAATTTAAGTTTAAAAAATATGGCTTTGTAAAGAGATTTCAGTGTTGAACTGTTGATAATTGACTCTGTTGACTAATGAGTTTGCCTTCACTGGCCAAAGGAACTGGTGAACTGAGACAACTTTGTGTGCCATCTCAAACCTTTCCTGCAGCATGCACTATGCCCTAAAAGGCTGAATTGCTATTATGCCCAAAAGTGTGTATACATGTAAAGGTTTGAAACACTTTTTTTATTACTGTTTTTGAAATTATTAACTTTGTGTTTCATGTTCAGTTTCAGCAGTTTTCTTAATGTTGATTAAAGAGTTACTGTTTATTACATTTGCTATTTCGTATTACTGCACTAGAGGTTATGATTCTGTGTACATTAATTAGCAGCATGTTTAAATTCTTGGTTAAAGGTCTTCAAGTTAGTTTAATAATTATTTATTGTGTACCTTTTTCATATTCATCTTAAATTTCAGAAGAAATTTACGTCCCAGTTTAGTGCTTTGAAGCAACATATATGTAAATATTGTATAGCATATTCCGTTATGTACTGACTATTGAAATGCATTTTTATTTCTTTTTTGCAGGACATTTTGCAGTTTGAACTCTATGTACTACTGAGGGGGGAGGGGAATTGATATCTAATCTGAAAATGAAGTATTTTTTCATAGGCAATGATTCAGTTTTTGACAATTGCATTCTAAATTAGAATTTTAAGCACATGTGTGAAAACAGGAAAGTGCTTTCCAGGATTTAATTTTTTAAAAAGTGGAATTTTTATTTTGAGAAATCATCTTAAATTTATTTAATAGAGATCATGGTAAATGATTCCAAAATTTTTTGTGTATATTTTACTTGTTCCCAGAACTTTCTGAGTTGTCCTGCTGCGGATAGTTTCTACATAACCACTAAACTTCTGTGATTCTGATTAATTCAGGCTCCAAAGAATGTGATGTTTGTGTCATTATTTGATTTTTAGGAAAGTGATTATTCTAAACCTCATGTTTATATAAAAATTAACTGTAGTTTGAAAATATGAGTCTTGGATGATAATATCAGTGGCTCTTTTAAATAGAAGCTACAACTTGCTTAAAAATATCTTGTGCAGTTAATGCCACTAAATACCTTTCAACATAAAAAATGTCTTCAGAATTATTTTTATTTCTTGCATTTGCGGCAACCGTGAAAGAAAAGAAAAATCTTATTATTAAATTTTGTTGCTGTTAAACATATCTGTAGTAGAAGATAAGCATGTTTTATTTATATTTTTTATGTATTGTTTTATATATTTAGAAGTATTAAATATGTATATGATGCACAATTTTGAAATCTACAAAATAAATTTTGTTGTATATAAAATTAAGTAAAATAACAGACAATAACATTGCAAAATTAAAAATTTACTCTATCAAACACTTAAAAAAAGTGAAAATAAAATGCATTAAAAATTTGAGTAATATTCTTAAAAGTATCTCTTCATATGGTATTAATAAATACAGTACAAAGTCTGAAATCCGGACTGGTCGGGACTTCAGCGATTCCAGATTTGGGATTTTTCTGGATAATAGATCATCAATTTAAATCTGGTAAGATGGCATGCAGAAATTATACAATTAAAATTCAATACAATTCTGTATCAATGATGGAGTGTGAATCCATTGGAAGGAAATGGGCCTGTTCAGGAACGTGCACGAACTCAGTTAATACACAATTTAATATGTTCCTTATAATGTAGATTTTTTGTGGCAACAGTGATGTTTTGTTACATACAGTCAAAAGCCGTTAATACAGACTCGTCGGGACTTCGGCGATTCCGGATTATAGATCATCAGTTTAAATCTGGTAGGATTGCATGCAGAAATTATAAAATTAAAAATATGAAACCGTAATTTATGAAATAAAGAAGAATTATGATCTAAAGGGTATTAAAATTTACAAAAGAAAGCTTAATATTCATTTGTTTACTTTATGAAACATTTCTTTCAATGCAAGTTGTTTAAGATGCTTCCACAAAAAATTCAAAAAGTTCCTTTTTATTTTTTCTTGTCTCATATATAGTGGACTTTCCAATGCCATATTCCTCGCATAATTTTGAGACGGATATGCCTTTATCCATATTTTGCAGAAATTCCACTTTTTGTTTAATGGACATGAAAACTTAGTTTCGCTATGGATATCCTTTGGCAACTCCAGAATTGGAAACACTTTTCGACTTAATTGAAAGTTCAAGCTTAGTTTTTATAAAATTGCCGTAATAAAAAGAGTCTGCAAAAAATAATAAGCTGGATCAAATTAGAAGAGCAGAGCGCAGCGCAGTCTGCTGCATTAATTGAAATGCCTTAGAATCAGTAAAGATAATTTTAGCCTAACTTAATAGCATCGATTATACATTATTGGCTGTGTATCACAATCTTGACGACGAAAGCCAAGCTGTTTCGCTAAATTTTGTCTTGCTCCTATAGAGTACTGAATTAAGCCTGAACTGTATTAGTTTAGTTATTTACTATTCTAATAATTTTGTGCATCTCCAAGTCAGATAATGGTGATTCAGTGGGTTTACTAATTTTAACACTTTTTCATTTTTAACAATATTTTAATTACTATATACAGAGCGTATTCTTAGGCCGCCGCCTTCAACATGAACAAACTTTATTCTCTTACAACTAAGCGAGCAACAGCGCCCTCTAGCCTTTTTCTTCAAATTACACATCACTCCCCACCTGAACTCGGTGGAGAGTTCATCTTTCAATAATAAATCCTAGAATATTCAATTAATATTTCGACAATAAATCCTGGAGAAATGGTTAAATATAACAAACATGCATACATAATTATAAGCACATAAAATTTTACAAAACATTAAATGATACCTATCAGCAAGGTCAGGAGAATCAAACCTAAAAATACAAAATACAAACATTAGTTAAGTTCCATATTATATAACAATTGTATAGGCTTTTTTTAAGGTACCAGTAGGTGTTTTAATTATGCAAGATCTTATTTTACCATCTCTGCCTGGCATTAATTCCAAAATTTTACCTATTGTCCAAAGATTTCTGGGATGTTTGTCGTCATGAATCAAGACAATATCGTTGATTTTAAAGTGAGATGCGTTAGAGTGTGGAGGACAAATATTGGCAAATCTCAGATTAAAAAGATACTCTGATCTCCAATGCTTCCAAAAATGATTTAAAATATCTTGATGGTATTTATATCGTTTAATAATTGAATTTCTTGACCCAATCAAATTATTTGATGTTATTTTATTAGCAGGCAGAGATAGCAATCGTCTACCAACCAGAAAATGAGAGGGTGTTAGTGAAGAAGGTTCATTGGGATCGGTAAACACGTAGGTAATTGGTCTACAATTAATCATTGCCTCGATTTCATTGAGCACTGTTTCAAGCTCTTTCACAGTAAGGGATGATCGACCAATAATTTTTCGCAAGCTGGATTTTATGGTTCGTACCATACGCTCCCAAAACCCTCCCCACCATGGACCCCTCTCAATAATAAATTTCCAATTTATGGCTCTAGCAGAAAATAATTCTTTCACAGATGAGTCACTCAAAGTTTTAAAAATATGTTTTAGTTCTCTATCAGCTCTTTTAAAAGTCTTGGCATTATCGGAGTACACGATGGTACACAGTCCTCGGCGAGCTAAAAATCTTTGGAAAGCTAGCAAAAAACTTTCAGTGCTGAGATCAGTTACTATCTCTATATGTAAGGCACGAGTGACCTCACACGTTAACAACAGCATGTAAACTTTACCTTGCCTGTCTTTCGTAAAAAATGGACCGGCGAAGTCCAACCCGGTCACAGCAAATGGAGGCGACTCTTGGATTCTGTCTGGAGGAAGTGCAGCGATATCCTGTACCCCAGGACGAGCACTATATCGTTTGCATATCACACATTTGCTGATGATAGTCTTAACACGCTGTCTTCCCTTAATGATCCAATATTTGTCTCTGATCTGAGTTAGTGTCGAATTAACTCCAGCATGGAATACCCTTTCATGCGAGTCCGTGATGATCAACTCGGTAAACTTGCATTTTGAGGGTAATAGAATAGGATGTTTTAAATTCTCGTGACAGTCTGCAAATTGAATGCGACCTTTCAACTGAAGAATTCCCTCCTCATCAAGCCTTGGATTAAGGGAGTAGATGAAAGAATCGAGAATTGATTTTTTATCTGATAACTTAATTATTTCCGCTTGATACGATTCTCGTTGCGTAATTTTTACCCAATAATGTTCAGCTGCTTTAATCTCAAAAGCACTTAAAGGTCCATTCTCTGTAGACCTTTTCCGAAGTCTCCCAATAAATCTAAATACATAGGCAGTAATTCGAAGTAATTTTCCTAAAGAACTGAATTTTTCTATATGCAAAATTGGGGATTCATTGTTAATTACAGGTGCAGTCAAAATAATACTTTTTCTTAACTCCAACGATTCTGAATTTGGTTTTAATTTCTTTTGTTTTGGAAAGTTTTCAGTAGGAAAACGTAACCAGTGTGGCCCATGCCACCACAGATCATTCTTAATTAGTGACTGAGCACTAATTCCTCGAGTCAGTAAATCGGAAGGATTTTGTTTTCCTTCGCAGTGGTTCCACAATTTGTTGTTGCATATACTCTGTATTTCTGTAACACGATTGGCGATAAATGGTTTCCAATTATTTGGCGAACCTTTAATCCAAGTAATGGCGATTTCGGAATCACTCCAAAAATAAACATCCTCAATTAAATCACCAAACAATTTTTTCAAATATTTATACATTCGAGCAGCCACGAGTGCTCCCATTAACTCTAAACGAGGAAGCGTGATTGCTCTTAAAGGTGCAACTCTGCATTTCGACATGATAAAGGAAGTTTTAATTTTAGAATCACTCGTACAATATCTGAAATATGCGATGGCCCCATATGCTTTAGGACTAGCGTCCGAAAATAGGTGAAGGCTTATATTCATTGGATCGTCATCAAAGAAATTTCGCTGAATCGATATTTCAGTTAAATCATTAAGTTCCTCCCGCCAAATGTTGAATTTGTCCTTAATCTCTGCAGGAAGAACCTCATCCCAGTCAGAACCGGAACACCAGATTTCTTGCATAATAATTTTTGCCCGAATAACAAAGGGTGCAATAAATCCAAATGGATCGTATATTTGGGCGATACTTTGCAAAAGTTTCCTTTTTGTAGCAAAATCATTTCCAGAAGAAAAGTCAATTAAATTTTTTAAATTTAACTTTATATTGTCTTCAATGGAATTCCAAATCATGCCTAAGAAATTCGATTCACTAGTTAATTTGTTATCTGATTCCTTAATCCCATTTAAGACCCATAAATCGTTTAATGCTTTAGAATTAGTTCTTAATTTTCTGAAATTCATCCCAGCATCCTTAAATATATTAACCGCATCTACAGATAACCGATATGCATCTTCAACCGTTCCTGCTCCAAAATATAGGTCATCGACATAGACAGAAGAATTTAACATTTGGAAACTGTCTGGCATTTTATCTTTATATTTTCGAATGTGATATTTTATAGTGGCGACCAAAATGAAAGGAGATATAGTCAAACCGAAAGCTACGCGACACATTTGCATAATCTTAAAGGAGTCATTATTTTCATTAAACCAAAGAAATTTTAGAAATTTTCTATCACCTTCAGCAATTCCTATCATCAAAAAGGCTTTTTCAACGTCTCCACAAAACGCTATCTTAAACTTACGAAAATTTAACATAATGTCTAGTATATTTGGATTTAGATTAGGTACCGATTCAAGGCAGTCATTTAACGAATTCGTGTCCTCTGTCCTTGAGCTAGCATCGTACACAATTCTTACCTTAGTAGTTTCACTAGGTCGTATCACTGCTCGGTGAGGCATAAAATATCCCAAATTTGTATCATTATTTGGACATTCCTCCACAATTCCTTCTAATATCTGGTTCTCAATTATATTTTAATATTCCCGAAAAATCTCCGGAGTTTTACTTAGTTTATTGTGAAAGTTTGCGAATCGTTTCTTAGCTACCTCAAAATTATTTCCTAGATTATTCGGACTGTATTTCCAGATTAAATTTGCCTCATATCTTCCGTTTTTAAACTGCAAATTTCTTTCAAACTGGTCTGTTTCGCAGTCAATATCGGAATAATCATCAGAATCATTAATTCCCATATGTTCTAATTCCCAAAAACCTTTTAAATGTTTCAACACAACAGTGTTTGTCATTACCGCTAAATTTTCAGAACAATTTTTGTTTGTTTTATTTTTCTGGATTCCTGCGGCAACCCAACCAAACACAGAACTGACTGCGTACAACCCTTCAGATATTTTAATTCTTTCAGAATAAACTACATTCCAGAATTCATCCCCTCCAATTAATATCTCAACATCTATTATTTTTTCTTGCACAATCGGCGATCTGCAACCCCATATGCTCCATGAAGTCTGCAATTTGTTTACTAGGCACACTGATGGACGCCGAGGAAATAACATCCGAGATCAAACATTCAATTTTTATTTTATTATTTTGTTTCCAATTCTGAATTTCGATTTCAACGACCGGATAGGAATGATTCATTGCCTTCGTCGCACCAAATGAATAAACAGAAAGTCTTTCATAACGGATTGGAGTAAGTTTTAAATGGTCGGCCAATTTTTTCGTTATAAAGGATCTGTGACTGCCTTGATCAAGAATTAATCTAGTTAATTTTGATTTATACTTAGAACAAGCATAAACTGTACAAGTTTGTAATAATATTTCCCTGGAATTACAGTCATTATTATTATCACCTTGAGGAACAGAAGCAATCAATTTTAAGTTTTGAACTTTATTTCTTTCCTCAGAATTCAAAGTCAGAGATTCAGTTTCATTTTTGGAATAACCTTGTTCCAACTTTTTGTTTACAAGGGATTTATTAGTACAAATCGATTCATTGTGATACATACCGCCACATTTATTACATTTAGTTTTATTTCTGCACCTTTCTGATGTATGGAATTTTTTAAAACAAGAAAAGCAGCGGTTTTCGAATCTTAGTTTCTTTAATTTATCAGAAACACTCACTTCGCATTTAAATGACTCGTGCAAATTATCACAAAAGATGCATTTTTGGTTAACTGCAGTATGAAATGCAGCCGTGGGTGTATTTTTTATATATTTTCTAGTTTCATATTTTGATTGATAGACTCGCGGAGGCACAGGATTTTTCCTTTCGCTTAATACTAGATTTGAAACTTCCCTGCATTCTATTTCCATTTTAATAAATTGTGTTAATTCCGAAACTTCAACTTTATCTTTCGATCCTCTTTGCCGATTAAATTCCAAAACTAAATCGTCCGGAATTAATTTTAATAATATTGGAATTAATAAATGTCCATATGAGCCAGAAGTTACTTCTAAAGTTTCCAAATTACGAATCGAAACTTCTAATTCGTCATATAATTTACGTAAAGCCTTTACGTTAGCAGAATTTTTAACAGCTTCTAAATTGAGAATTTTATTCATGAATGAATTAATGATCAGGTCTTTTCGACCATATCTGTCCTTTAGTAATGCTACACAACTATCATAATTACTTTCTGTTAACTCAAAGCCTGACACAACATTCGAAGCTTGTCCCGTTAAGAATGTTTTTAAGTATACAAATTTTTGTATTTTTGAAAGCGTTTCGTTTTTATGTATCGAATTTTCGAAACTATTCCAAAATTCATTCCATTGTTTGGGGTCTCCCCAAAATTTATCAATCATTAATTTTGGTAATTTCAGCGTACTACTCCCACTAGAACTGGAACTTACATGCAAAATTCCATTACCACTAGACTGGTTTAAATCAGAACTTTGGGGATTCCTCGCTGGCGGTACTGCGGTAACCGCACCTAGAAACTGCTTAATTTGACTACAAGCAATTATACATTTGCCATTGTATTCTTCGCTTATACTACAATCTTCTTCAATTAAGTTAACATCAATTAACTCTTGTATTTCATCATCAAGCGTTCTCAAATTATTTTTCTTTTCGGTTAATAATTCAAACAATTCTCGTAATTCTTTAATCAAATTTTCATCCCCTTCAATTTTTAATTTATCTTCAATCACTTTAATTAACCTACTAACAGACGATCTCAATGTGGAACGTTTACGTTTCAATCTATCTAACTTCTCTTCCATTTTATTTAATTTAAATACACCCACGACAGCAGTAATAAATACTTACTAATGTACTACAAATAATCACTAAATAATTAATTTAAGATTTCCCTACCTTTATTTGAAATTCCATTGTCACTTGAATATGAAATATCCATTGAAATCGAAACACTTGGATCGAACACCTAAAATCTTCACAAAGACTTAATTCCTTACGCCGATGCACCATCTAATAATTTTGTGCATCTCCAAGTCAGATAATGGTGGTTCAGTGGGTTTACTAATTTTAACACTTTTTCATTTTTAACAATATTTTAATTACTATATACAGAGCGTATTCTTAGGCCGCCGCCTTCAACATGAACAAACTTTATTCTCTTACAACTAAGCGAGCAACAGCGCCCTCTAGCCTTTTTCTTCAAATTACACAACAACTATACCTATGTTTATTTCTTGCACATGCTTCAAAATAATCTGAGTCCTGAATAAATAAACTTCCACATATACTTAAGGCTTTATCTAGGGCCGGCACTCGATACCGCCGTTACGTGATTGTTTTTCCATAACAAGGTATTTTATTTAGTGCCTTAAGGGAAATTAAGAATTGGAATTTTCAAGTGAAAATCTCCATATTTTATTATGGAAGAAAAAATCAAATTCGCATGCGTAAAGCATTAAAAAAAAAAAAAAATGTTTGTGGCTTTGGGGTCCAGATTTTAGATCATTCCGGATAATGGACGTCTGGATTTCGGACTTTGTACTGTATTTATTGTTCAACATAAGTAAAATTGAAAGGATTTCATCTGATTAATTTTCTGTAAAATTGTTTTTGGAAATGCTAAGTTAAAAATAGATGTGGAAACTCATTGAAGATCGTAACAAAATTTGGAAACCATAGTTACGGGTAATGTCTCCCTCCCCCCGCCAAAAAAGGATGTAAAATTTCAAAGTGCGGCCATTATATAAATTCATATGTGTCTTCAGAAATGTTTAATAAAAAACTAATATTTTTGAAGATATACCTAGAAATACTTCTACTTTTAAAGATGATCGTAAAAATTTTATAGGTTATAATTCAGATTTTTTTTCAAAAAATTTATAAAAATTGTTAAGAAATACAAATTTAAAAAATAAATCAGAAAAAGTGTGCAAATTTTATTTGGATTGAAACTAAATTTTGGATTGTGAAAGAAAGAATCAAGTAAATTTAATTTTAGAAAAATCAAGTAAATTTTATAAATATCTACCAAATTCAATTAACAGTGAGTAGCTAACATTTTAAGAGCTGATTTTTTAAAAAACTATGCATGATATTTTTACAAAATTTGGCATTTTGGCATAATTTGAGGTGTAGAATCGAAATATAGAAAAAAAATTGTATGTTTTTTCAGAAAAGTCTGATTTTGTGTTGAAGTTATACCTTTGTTAGAACAACTGTTAAGTCTTGTTTTTTAAATGTAAGAAAACTCAATCTGAATTTTGTCAATTGGCCCAGTAGATAAGGAGATATAGCTACCCCATTTTTCCCCTTTTGTGTGGTTTAAAATTTTAGTAGTTTAAAATAGTCCTTTAGATCTGAATATCTGGATGTTGCGAAAAGCGCAATATTGTGAATCCTTGTGTCCACTTCCTTGCACGAATGTTACTGATGTAACATTATTCTCTACACTTATCTACTCCTAACTGATTCATGATTACCAACTATATATATGTATGAAGGTAACCACCAAAATTTTAATCATGTTATTAAAATGATAGTTTAAATGTGCTAAATAAACCTTTTAATAAATTTCGGATTCTTGTTGAAGGAACATTCTTTAAAATAGTTAAATTATTTCTTAATTATTTTGTTTTTCATATAAAACTCTTTGAATAATCACATTTTTTATGACTTACAGCAATTTTTCACTTTCTTTCTAAGTAGCTAAGAATATTTAACGATTCCATGTTTAAATAACACCCATTCTTGTGGCATGTTTATGATTAATTCTTGCTATTAATTATAATTCCTTTTTTTTCCTACAGTTACGAATGGCTTGAACTGAAAATGTAACTATCAAAGGAGCAGATTGGTAAGCATTTTAACTCTATATGCTTCCATTTTAATCATTTAACTTCACATCAAACTTTTTTTTCCTCCTTACTTATAATGAAACATTTCTGTATTATGATATCCTGTGCTTATCTTATTCCATTATGCTAATTATCATCAAATTGTATTAATTAAAACAACTATTAGATTCATATCATACCTGAATATTTTGCTAAATACTTGCATCTGTGTAGTGTGTTTCTTAAGGTAATACTGATTTATAATTTCTTCCTCGGAGAAAAGAAATTAGTAAGACATGCTTTCTCAAAAACTGTTTTTTAAGGCATTTATCCCCTTTTTATTCAAAGTAATTAATGGTTTTTTGTTTTCTAAATGTCATTAAATGTTTGATTTGTAGTCGGTTTCGTGCTTTTGAGTTCCATTGGCTGTAAAACATGCATTAATTTTATTAAAACATTTTTCTGATTTTGGTATAATGAAAAAATTATGTAAAGCCATGTAAAATCCATGTAGTATTACATGCTCGAAGCTTAGCATTTTTTACCCAATTATTATCTTTTCAACATGATTTTCAGAACTCTTAATTTTAAGCTGTTTGAATTGCTTGTAGAGTTGTTTAGTACTTTAATTTTCCTGTTGGCCATTTTTCGTAAACAGAAACTCACCAAACGCATAAAATTTTTTACTTTGATTTCATGTAACCATGAGTAATCCTTGATGAGCCTAGTTTTGTTATTGAATATAATAAATTAACAACTGTTCCTCTTTCTATCTTTCATTCTGTATTTTTAATGTATTTTTAGCTGGTTGTCCATACCTTTGGATATTGGACGTCCAGATTTCAAACGATGTATTGTAATACAAAAACATTTCAAATGATGCTAATATTTGGCACTTTTAAATTTTTAAATCCAGTTTAGTATGTAAGTCCCTCTGTCCCTGTAGTTAAATTTAGGAAAATTTTTATACTCACAAAAAATAAATTGCTGCAAAAATTGAGCAATTTATTTCATTTTAAAATTGGAGATTTTTGGCATCATTTTTGGCTTGCCTTGGAGTATAAATTTAATTAAAATGATTCAACATGGATTTTTCCCTTCAATTGTAGTTCTATGAAGTCTTTTTGAGAATACTATATAATAAAAATTTTTCTTACTGGGTGAAGGAATGAAAAATTCAGTGGAAAGTACAAAATCTGGATGTCCGATACCCGGAGTGATCTAAAATCCAAATATTTCGATCACCAGCAACCTTCCCCTCTCTTCACTTTGTCATTTTTTATGCTTACAAATTTTATATTTTTTCATAATAATGCAGCAAAATTGACGAAGGTATTTCATTTTAAAATTTGAGATTTTTGGCAAAAAATCTCAAATTTTAAAATGAAATATTTTGAAATATTTAAAATGAAATATTCATGATTTTTGGCCTTAAAGTATAAATTTAATTAAAATGATTCAACATGGATTTTTCCCTTCAATTGTAATTCTGTGAGGTCTTTTTGAGAATACTATATAATAGGAAATTTTCTTACTGAGTGTAGGAATGAAAAATTCAGTAGAAAGTACAAAATCTTGATATCCGATACCCGGAATGATCTAAAATCCAAATATTTCGATCACCAGCAACCTTCCCCTCTCTTCACTTTGTCATTTTTTTATGCTTACAAATTTTATATTTTTCCATAATAAAATATGTGGAGAATCCTAATTTGTAATATCATTTTGGCACTGATGCCAACCTGGCGAATAATTGTTTTTTGCTTCCATCACTGAATGAAAGTATCAACACACTGCAACTTGAGAAGTGAGGCAGTGAAGTCTAAACAATTTTTTTTTTTTTAATATATTAGAAACTGAATACCAAAGAACATGGGTAACCTTTTTATATTCAGTCCGCTGTGAAGTACTGAGTCCATTGATGAGAAATTTAACAGAAATTTCTTTCCATATGCAATGATATTTATATGCTGAAAGATTTCATTTACTGCTACTTGAATTGAGAATTATTCACTGGTTATTCAGGTAAGACCAGGAACAATGCGAGCTGGTGTAGTCGCTCTGGGCAGCAGAATATAGGAGAGGCAAAATTTTTAGAGTTTAGAGAAGCACAAAGCAACAAAATTAAGGAATGGCAAACATTTTACGGGGGGGGGGGGGGGGGCAAAATTTTCAGAATTTAGACAGAAGCTTGGCAGTGGAATTTCAGACCCACAGAGACTGCATTGAGCCACAAAATGTCTAGCACTGGCCCTGGATAAGCCTCAGCAGAGTTCGTACGGTCCTTAAAGAGTCCTTAGATTTTTTTGGAATCTATTTCTGGTCCTTAAAAGTTATTGATTTCGACCAAATTCGGTAGGAAGTCCTTAATTTGAATTCCTCGCATTCATATTCATATTCATATTCATATGCCAAGCCCTTATGAATTCGCATTCATAAGGGCTTGGCAGTCGGTAATAATTGTAAATTTTATGCTAATTAAGAACTGTTTTAACCTATCTAACATCCATACGATTGCTATTAACTCCAATTTGCTGGAATGGTACTTCTTCTCTGCTTTTGTTGTTTTCTTGCTAATGCAACAAAACAAGATTGCCATTTTCCATCTTCACCATGTTGCATACTTCGGCACAAATCGTCTGAAAAATCCAGTTAGACCCGAGAACCTTCGCACTTCGTGTATATTCTTTGGTTCTGGAAATTATGTTATGGCTTTTATTTTTCAACAGTCTGGTCTTACACCACCTTCGTTTTGTAATAAAACCCAAAAAATCAACTACTCACAAATTCGCATGTTAATAATTTCAAGATTAAATTTGCCCATCTTAGGCATTCTAGTACCTCTTGTAATTTGAAAATCATCTCTTCCCAAGATTTTGCAGGAATAAGTATATCATCTACATAACGTAACACCTTAGTATTCAACAAGGGGCCTAGGACATGCGACTTTTGATGCTGAAACTGAGCAGGAGCATTTGCAAACCCAAATGTCATTCTTTTGGACTGTCCTGTTTCATCAGGAGTACTGAGCGTTGTCTTCAATGTCTTCTTCTAAACAGTATTTGCAAATAGCCATGGATTAAATCCACAGTAGTGTAAATTTTACATCCTCCTAAACACTCTAAACTATCAAATATTCGAGGGAAAGGGAACTTATCTTTTATTGTCTAATTGTAAAGTCTGCAGTAATCAATCACCACTCAATGTTGTCCGGTTGTTTCTTTACTAGTAACGCTGGATAAGCATAAGGGGATCTAGTTTCGAAAACTATCCCATTATCTTTCCATTTAGCAATTTCTTTTATCACATTATGTTCAGCTGTATTTGCTTTGTAGGGGCGAGAAGCTACAGGCTTCCTTCCGTCCGTTTCCTTGATGTCCATTTTTATTACATCCATGCATCCTAATTCATTTAAATTAAGAGCAAAGCAATCTCTAAATTCATTTAATAACTTCAAGATATCAGTTCTTTCATCAGCAAATTTTATATCAGCTATCTTAATTGGTTGAATATTTTGAGAAATAGAATATACATGGTTTTGTTCATCATCTTTGTTTATACTAGGCATATCTATTTCCTTTAATTCCCAATCTTCTGTTATATCTATTACCCTGGTTTCCTTTTAATCTGCAATTGTGTCCTGTGTTCATAACTGGGAATATTTACCCTACCAATTAGTAACTTCCTTTACTGAATCCGGACTTCCATGTGTGTTTTGAAATAATATCAGTTCATGATTTATATATGGGGTTACAGCATGCACAAAGTTTATCCTGTTACTTCCATTGGTTTCTTAGCATATAACATTCATAGCATTGGTTTCTTAATGTGTTCACACTCCATTTCGTTTTTCAGTTGCACAAATGGAATTTTATTAGGGTATCGTATGTTAGACATATCACTTTATTGTGACATAAGCCAACCCTTATGTTAAAATAATGACATAAATGTTGGCTGCATGGCATGTATCGGGAGAGATATTTATAAATTAAAATATCTCTTCTGATACATGTCATGCAGCTGTGTCTGATCATTTAGGATAAACAAATTTGGGGTTGTTTTGATTTTTGTTGATAAACCTGAGCTTTAACACGAGGTCACTGCAGATGTGGGATATACATTCTCGATTCCAAATATTTTTTTTTTTTCCCTTTCCGTTTGTATCGGCAATCGTAATTTCGAAGACGGAAGTCTTCATTAGAATAGTACTGCATCCCGTATCTATAAAACATTCAATAGACTACTTTGATCTTTTCTTTTATCATTCATAAATTCTTTGCGACTCTTTGTGTGGCCCTCAGGGTTTCTACAATCCTTAAGAGTCCTTAGATTTTTGGAATCAATTTTTGGTTCTTAAAAGTCCTTAATTATGGCCAAAATTAGCAGAAGGTCATTAATTTTAATCATCTGAAATTTCTCTCTGTTTTTACGACTGCCATTTTGAAATTAGCATTTTGGAGGAATGTTTTTGGCGATTCACTGCTGTATATATGGTTATCTTTTGAATGCGTTCATGAGTTACAATTTGTTTCTATTTCTAATATAAATGATGGGATACTCGAGTTTCTAAGCAAGAAGTGAAATATAAGCATTTCGAAATTCATTTTTTCTAATAAAGAGCTCTTAAACAACTTTTCACTTTTGGAAATGTGAATTCTTTTATAAAACGGTTCTAAATTTGGCGACTTTTCAACATTTTGGCGATTTTAAGCTTAGTTTCTATAGAAACTTTTTAATTCCGAGATTTGAGGCTTTTTCGACGTTTTTTTTAAAGCATTGATAAATTTCAATAAAATGATGGTAATATATTGAAATATTTAAAAAATAACATTAAAATAAAACATTTTTATTTTTTGGTGTCATATTATAAAGTTTCATTTTGGCAACTTATTATACAATATTTTGAATCTGAAAAATAAACTAGGTATAATGCTATAAAGCACAATTTACGAAACAGCTCTTGGCAAAAGCAAAATTAGTTATGTAATTAATTAAACATGTCTTGTTTTTAATTTTTTCTTAGTAAGAGTTTTTCCCATGTAATTGTCTCAGAATATTCAAAATTCTCAGAATGTGCATCAGTTTTCTCTATAAAATTAATTTTATACTTCTTCCCTCCTCCCTTTTTTTTTTTTTCCCCCCCCCCCAAAAAAAATTATTTCTGATTTTTTGCTGTTACAGAAATGGTAGGGATAATTTTTTTTAGCGTTTTAGACATTGCAGTTTAGAAGGATTTGAAGGCAAGATTTATAGACCCACGATTCTAGAAGATTTAAAAAATGTCTCCATGGTATCAACACGTAATGGATGTATTTTACAGAAAGTTTGCAATGAGTTTCTTACTTTTTAGAGAACATCTGGAAGAACAACAACAACAAAAAAATATATAATATCTGAATGTTTTACTTCTGATATTAGAATCTTAACATGTTTATCTTCTCTTTATTTTCTCTACTTTTCACTAGACACAAGCATGTAAAATATCAAAAATGCTTCTAATCTTTTCACATGGGCAGGCATTATAGAAAGGGATTTTTTTATTCATAAAGAAATTGAAAACTTGCAATTTAAAAGATTAATCTAATATGTCTTAATATACCATACACATAGGCAATAAAATTGCAACCATTTGCTCTCGTAATTTTGTGTTTGTTATGTTTCCTTTTTTAACCTTTTTTGTTACTCGGGTCTCGGGCTTTGGTTTCTCGGTTGTTTAAATATTAAGTCTTTTCAGGTAAATTTTGAATTGTGGTTTTCCTTGTGTAAATTTTGAGCATGGCCGGCTCGGTGGCTTCTCGTTTTTGTGTTGGACGGGCCTGTCCCGTTTTGGCCATGTGGCCGATTTAAATCGGCTAGGGGGGCCGGGGCTGCGCCCATGCAAAATACAAAATACACATAGGCATTTTCCCACTTGATGCAATCTCTTTGGATATATATTCTGTTGCCTAGTGCCTTTCTAAATGCTTCCAATGCCAGCTCTAAATTCTAAAAGTTTTGCCATTTCTAGATTTTGTTGTTTGGTGTGTCATTTAATTCTAAAAATTCTGCTACATCAGCTCTGTAACTGGCCTTTACCATATATATTTCACATTTCTTCTGAGTATTCACGTTACTAAAGAAATAAAATTAGCCACTTTTTCTGTACATTCTAAATGCATTTAGTGTTTTTTAGAATAACAGAAATCCTTAATTAAATCCAAAAATTCTAAAATGAAAAGGAAACGTGTTGAAGAAAGAAATTGAATACATAAAGAAAATTATTCTTCAAAGATACGTGCAGTTATTATTATGTAAATTACCCAATTATTTATGATTTCAGCCTTTACTATAATTTTCCATTTCTATTTCATTATATGGTAGAGTTACTGAGCCAGATTAAATTAAATTATATAATCTTTGACCACTAATCCACATTTTTAGTTTGAATTTGACTGTTCTTGTTTAATTACGTCATTGTGATTGACTTTGTTAGCATCAGAACATGCCTTTATGTTTGTTCGAAGTTCTTTTTAAATAAGAGGCTTATTTAAACCTTTGTCTGATATTGTAGTTACTTTCAGACATAGTGATAATTTGCTTCACATCTATCGGGGTTTGGGACTATTTAACTTTTACCAAATCAAGTAAACTCTCATAGGTACATGATGGAGTGGTTGACAAGTTAGGAGATAAAGCACGCAGAAACTAGTGAGAGCATTGGTTTGCATATTGAGGCAAATCTTTAATTATTGTTAGAAAAGATGCTTAAAGAGAAGGAAATCGATATAAATTAGCCAAAATGTTTTTGAGAAGTCTTCAAATTAAAATGACGGATAAATATTAAGTGTTATTGTTACAAAACATAAGTGTTTTGTAGCTTTTAATGTGTAATTATTCTAATATCATTTAAGAATCAGTGTCATAAATTACATGTATTTTAAACTGTGAAATTTTATTAGATTTTGATTTTAATAGGGCTTTTTTAACAAATATTGTTAAAAAATAATAATAGTGGCCATGTAAATCCATAATGACTAAGGTTACCTATTTACCTAATTTAATTATTTATAACTAACTGCTTACCCTTAAAAATTATCTCTACATATTAAAGCGAATTATTTCCTTTCATTAATATTCACTGTGGTTACAAGATAAAACACAGAAATGCATAAATTCAAGTAAAACTTATTCTTTGCATCTAGTAAGACTTAAAATAATACAAAATAAGTTATTACCTCTGGTGCTTGAATGGCTTATTGGAACCTGAAAGTATATTAACTGTGTTACAATCCCTGGAATTCTGCACAAAGCTATGACACTAACTGCATCAAACAGAGTCTAAATAACTTTCAACACTTGCTAACCGTGCCTACACCAGGTCTTTTGAGTTTGTTCTAATTAGCAGGTCTCTCTTTAGACAAGCAGTAGCGGTGATAACATTCAGTCTTTTGTTATGAATCATGCTGATTATGATCTTTCTTCTCATTTTAACTTATGCCGTTTGACATAAAATCTACCTGCTATTTACTAAACCTCTAGACCAGCAGTTCTCAACCTTTTGACTAATGTGTACCATCTAAACAAAAATTGAAAACCTTTAGTACCACCACTACAAAGTACTACTACCACCACCAATCTTGAACAAAGCTCAGATCGCATAAATTTACGAGTGTCAGAGAAAAAAACTCAATTAGGATGTTGGGATTTTAATTTTTGAAATAAATAGTTAAAAATATTTTTCTTCTTTGTGTACCACCTATTTTTTTTCTTGCATACCACCGGTTGAGAACCTTTGATCTAGACTTATCAAGTATGTGACAAAATAACACATAAAAAAATCAACATACAGCTAACTATTAGTGAAACGTAAATGTCACTTATCATCTTTCAAATATGTCCAACCTATTATAAGTGTAAAATATTTAATGCTACTTGATAAACTGCATGAACTTTATTTTATTCTTAAACTTATTAATAATTATGTTAATTCATGTTTAGTAATAATGCATACTACTTGGGGATCTATTTTATTTTTAGGATGGTATTACAAAAGTGAAATTCAGGCATAGAATAATATTTTTAATTGAATTTATTCAGTTCCCATTTGCTCATAGGTCCTTAATTTTTTTCATTAATGGTCCCTAAAAGTGCTTAATTTCCATGTGCAGAAATGTGTACGAACCCTGAGTATACTTAATTTCAGAAAAAATTTTCTAGCATTGAAAAAATATTAAATTATCTATTACCTTTAAATTTCTAAAGCAATATTAGAAATTTGTGCCAAATGAATCACTGAATCTCAAACCCTAAGTAATGTATTTACTCACTTATTTCTTCCTAGCTTTCTTTTTATCACAGGCTTCTGAAATTTTTAAAATTATTTACCTAATTTTCACCTTCCTTCAGTCTTTCATACAGTGAGTTTCCCTTAAATTTTAAAACATTCATTCATGTAGGTGTCGTTTTCATCTTAATAACTAATTTGCCTTGGATTTTGGGTGCATGGGCTCTGATTAATAAAAGAATAACAGTGAACAGCTTCAAGAAAAATGGGGCTATCTAATGCTGTTCGTGCAGTATTCCCTTTTTTTTTTTTTTTTTTAATAATAATATATATATATATATATATATATACACTAATTTTATCATCTGAAATGGAGAGGGGAAAATTAGGAAAAAATTTTAACTTCCAAAGAAAATTGTAAAGTAAGAATATAAATGCAAAGTAATCATGGATAAGCTACTAGTAACTATCATAATTTTATTTCTTTAAAAAAAACTTGCATTTCAATAAGAATCCACATAATTACAACATTTAATAAGTTATCTCATTTCTACTTCTCTATAACTCTGATTTCTCCCATTCTTGCTGTCATCTTTGCTACTCATTAGGCCTCAAATCTTATATAAATAATTAGAGAATTTGACTATGCAGCTGATGTGGCAAAATTGCAGAGTGAGTATCGATTGGTGAAAATTGCAGAGTGAGTATCGATTGGTGCTTGCTCACTTTAAGGGTAATTTTTTGTATTAGGCTGGCATAAAATCCAACACTTAGATATGACAAGGTTCAGCATGGCCTTTGCAGGTAATAAGCAAAAGTTTGTCTTTCTTAGCATGACAAAAACAATGAGTATGTGGACGAATCCATTTTAAAAGTTTGAAAAATTATTGCATGTGGTAAGACAGACTGAATGGTGATGACTTGCATGCTTCAGAAGATGACACAAACTGCAATTTTAGAAGTAGTAAATGCTTTGAGATGTAGGGAATAGCCCTGGACAATAATAGCAGTGGATGAAATTAAAAGCAGAGGGAAGCAGGAATGAAATTATCTTATTAGGTACTGAAATGCTAATATTACAAATGCATTAAAGTAGGTTTCTTTTAAATAAATAATTAGTTACAAAATCCTTAAATATGTTTTATTTGGTATATTCTTACTGTAATCACGTCTTTCAAAATTAAATTGATAGAACAATTTTCCTCTCTCGATTTTCTTACTATAAAATTAATAAAAAAAAGGGAAAAAATTCTGTGAGTAAACATGGTAATACCTCTATCTCCCCACATATATAAACATGTATCTTCATGAAAAAAATCTAAGGAAAACAAATGACATTTATCTTTAAAAAATTATTTCAGTAAACAGGATGAGAATTAAGTTTATTTTTAGACTTATGTTATATGAAATATACTCAATTGAAATAAATTAGAAAATTAAATTCAAATAAATTTTAAGCCAAATTATGTATTTAAATCACAGTAATTTAGTTGTAGTAATTAATATTAATAAAAAATAGCGTATTTCATTCAGAAAAGTATAAAAAATTTTCTAAAAAATTGCAAAAATTACCAACATTGGGGTTTATCTGATAATTTTCAAATTTATTCCTTCGTTTTGCATTTAGAATTATAATTTTAATTTTTCACAGAAATTTGTTTTCAGCTTAAAAAAAAAAAAAAAAAAAAAAAAAAAAAATCACTTGTCCTAATAGATAGAGTACATTTTTGTTCTTTTTGAAATATTCCAGAATTTCTACTTTACCAAACAGAACATTTGAATTTATATATAAAATTAACATTACAAAGTTAAACTCAGATCAGAAACTGCATAAAATTTAACTAATAATTATTACCAGTGTTATGCAAAATACTATTAAATTAATTAATAAATTAAGAGTGATATTCCACATCTACAAAGTTTGTAAATTTTATGTTTAAATATTTTTTTAAATAAATATTTTTAAGAAAGGTCCCTTGGAATACTGGACATTCTGCAACTGCAAATTGCTTAAATTATAAATACACTTCAGGTCTTTCATACCGTTGCTTTTCTTTTTGCATTAGCAATAACAGAAGCAAGAAATATTACCTTCAGTTACTGTATAGGTATTTTCTCCCTCCTCCCATCATGCCTTTGTTATGTAATGATAGCACACTCGATGCGTATTCGAGAGGTCTAAAAATATCTAAAAATCAGACCCTTCTAATTTTCTTTTATTTAAAAGATATTTGCATTCTACATTAGTTGTTACTAGCAAATCATTGGATAACTAAATGCCAAGCTGTAAGTAAACTAATGTAGCTTACAAATATGTAGAATTTTATATCTTGCATTAACTTAAAAGTACAGTTTTTTGCATATTTGTATAATTTGGTTTGCTGGAACATGGCAAAGCATGTAAAGCTAGTTGCCTAAAGGGACGCATGTACTTATGGAGGAATTTATAAGGAAAAGTGGCTTGAATTGACATTGTATTTATGTATGTTTATATTGTTAATTCTAAAATTAATGTTTTATTAAAAAATTATTATTATTAATTGATTTTTAATACTGACATACACATACAGAATGGTTTAAAATTCCACATAGTCACAATTTGTTTTTTTAAAAGAAGTTACTTTATGATTTGCATGTTATATTATATGTTTAAAACATTATAAATATGCAATGGCAGTTACAGAGTTTAATAAAACTTGTAGTTTATAAAATATTAATGAAATGATATTCTGGGGAATAAAGTGCAATATGTTGTTTTTGTTCACAACTACCGTTACATTAATGGAGCGCTAGGCATAAATGGGTTAACGTATTGCTAGAAAAATATTTTAGGTCATTTTCACTTTTTCCCTGTTGATATTAATATACTAAAATATATAGAATAACGAAGTTGCCCCTAGGCAGGAAAACAAAACATTACGAAAATTATCATATGATAAATTTTTAATCAAATGTAATTACTTCATTTTGGAATTATAAAATTTTCATACGAAATTAATACGATATCACTGTTTCAATTAATTACTGCTGGTTGTATAAAAAATACTGGTTATAAATAAAATGGTCAATTGAAGGCTGAATTTATTGGATTCACAATCACAAATACTATTATTAAATCTATATTTAGAATAAGTATTTTGCACTATATTCAATGTAGATAGTGCATGTGCTTGCTAGATACTCGTTCTAGTACAAATCATCCTGCCGTTAGACCAAAGAATATTTATAGAACACATATTCTTTGGTTAAGTATAAAGAATAGAATACATATTACGAGCATCTTAAATAGAATACATATTATGGGTATTGATATGTACTAGTAGCAAGGGCTAAATGTTAAAATACTGGATCAATATATATAACAGTGTAAAGTGCATAAGAATTATCCATAAAATAAATAACAATACTTCAAACAGTAATTATGAAAGATTTACTTAACGCTCAGGAACGTTACAAACACACAGGCAGCCATGTATATATCTGCTACTATCTTTAAAGTAATTATTGTTGTTTTCTCCTGATTGGCTGAGATCCCCCCCGCTCCGCTCTCCAATCGGTTACCTGATCCAAGTGTTCCAAACTGAAACCTTAGTCTTTGCCTGTAAGTGTACTCTTAAATCGTCTGCTTCCAACACAGTTATATTTCGGTCTGTTTACGTTTCAGGAAATTCTCATGTAACGTTTTAATTTCTGTAACTTTACAAAACTTTTGCCTGTAAAGAGCGACCTTTTTTTTTTTTTTTTTTTTTTTTTTTTTTTTTTTTTTTTTTTTTTTTTTACAGTGTGCAATTTAAAAACTTTTTTAACAATTTGAGGGGGATATGAACACATAGAACAGTCATTTGTATGGGATAAAATTTCACCTGTTTTATAAAAATAGTTTTGTAAAAAAACAAGTTTCAAAACTACATAAATAGTTTAATTTTTGTGTTAATTTTGAATTATTGCTTTTAAATTAATTAATTAATTGGTAGTTATTATTTTACATTGAATGTTTAAAACTGATATCGTTTGTAATAAAACTCGAATGTGCTTGGAACGAAAATAATTTTAATAAGTTGTGAGTACTGTACTACGTAAAGATTTTTGTCGATATGGTCTATATGTGTGTGTAATGGAAATTATATATAATAGAAATTCTACAAGATTTTGTATACGAGATCTGCATTTTGCAAAATTTTATATTGATCAGTATTTTTCAGAATAATATCCATAGAAATGCATATTAATTAAGAATCTTTTTCCTAACTGAAATTTTATTTTTAGTTATGTACAAATATAAAAATTTTGTTTTTTCATTTGTGTACAGCTCCTCATTAGGATCTCCGATTTTAATATCGAATATCTTTATCAGTTTTGTTGTATGAGATTCAAGCATTTTTTTTGTTTTATTCTGAAATTTTTCAAACAAGTATAGGAACTGGAGGGAGATATGAAAAGTAAAATTTCATAATTTTTACCAAATTGATGTCTTTCAACTTTAAATTGCAAAATATGAACACTTGCATCATTTTAAACAGTTTTGTAGTTGGAAGTATATGTGTACAACCCACACAAAAATAAAAGCCAGGTAAGGACTTTTCAGGGCACAGAGCATTAAACCGTTATGATACAGCTATTAATTATTATAAGAAATAATGGTTAGAAAATTGTATACTTAAATTATGCTTTCCAAAAACAGAGGTGCTAGATCATTAAGGCAGGGAAGAACGCTCGTGTTGTTTTCATTTGATGGTATATTAATGCTTATAATAGAAATTGTTTTGATTTATAAATAAAGAAAGATTTACTTATTCATGAAATTTGTTACATTGAAAAAATTTTTTAATAAATTTTACTTTTATGGTAGAAATCTGAATAATTTTTCTTTTACTACTACTGAGTTCAATAAATCAGTTTAATTTTAAAGTTAGAACAAGTATATTTTCCTTTATAGATTATATGAAACAATTCTTTTATAGAATGGTTTTTTTTTAAAAATTTCTTAATTACATTTCTTCCTCAGATAAGAGAATAAATTTTCGTGTGTGTTTAAAAGATCTTTGTGAAACGGAGAAAGCGAAATGTTTGCCATGCAGCCATTTTTATCCTAAGGAACGTATTCTTCAGTGGTTTAGAATGGTAAGTAAATGCCATCCTCGTTTAAAGATAAATGTATGTGGATATTGTTCATACATCTGCTTGCATATGCAATCTCATGTATTCAATGTATTTTGTCTCTGTTCTCCCATAATTTTTTTAACCATGCTTAAGTATATTTTATTTATTATTTTGTATAATTTAAATCTCAATTACAGAATGGTACTTGTCCCTTGTGCAGAAAATCTGCGGCAGCCTTCTGAAGCGGGAACTGAAACTGTTATGATGTTTCGAACAAGACTTGTATATATAAGAATTACTTCAGTTATTGGCCTTAACTTTTCCATGTAAATAAATTTTTTATATTTATCGAATACTTTGAAATTCTTTTATAACTGCATTCATTTAAACTTCGTTTCCCTTTCAGAAAGAAAAAAAAAAGTCCATATTAGACCTAAAACTGCAGTATCCAATAATGAAAAACAATAATGTGAAAAGTCTAAAATAAAGTTAAAAAGAAGTGGTGGTACTTAAAGAAATCTGCTCAAAAGTGTTGCTGCAATTTCAAAGAGAACAACATCGTTAATAAACTGTTCTGGTGTAAAAATTTAAATGTATTGGGTTTTAATGAAAGTTTTCTGCCACCACAAATATCGACTGCACAGACAGTTCACGTTGGCGTACAGACACTTATGCCTGTAGTACAATTGCCAATAATGGGAAATATTTAGTAATTTTTGTTATTTCTACAATTTTGCATAAAATTGCATTTCTTATCAAATTTATTGATTCATTTTGTATATTATTGCTTAAGCCACAGATAATTTAACAGACTCGCCTCTAACTCTCCTGTAAGTGTTGTATCAAATTAAAAAAACACTCCATGAATTCAGATCTGGGTATGCAAGGCCATTTTTCGTTCTATATAAAACTACCGGGCTTCCGTAGGAGTTGCTAATCGGAACAATTATTTTATTTGCCAGCATCTGTTTAATATGCTGTTCCAGGATTTCTTCCTTCACGTGGTCTTATCGCTAAGATCACACCTTAGACCGGACTGGGGGAGTGTTTCCTACATCTGTCTCGTGCTGCACGACCTGACAGAAACCAGGTTTCTCATCGAATAATTTACAAAATTTTCTTACCAAATTTTTCATTTTCTTTTTCTCCTCTTCCTGAAGATGGTTGAGGTCAACATCTGGCATGGCCCGCTCTTCTTCTTCAACAGTATCCATCTGGACCTGTAAAATAGAGTTCTTAAAATTAAATTTTGCACTTGCTGTGCATTAAAAGTCAACCTCCAAAATAACTGAAGTTAATAGGTCTTTCACTACCAGAAAATTAACTTTTCATATCTCATTCTTTGTTTGCATGTGCAGCCTTACTTTTCCAATGCAGACAACACTGTTTTCCTTAGACAGCAATTTCCCTTTGTCTTGTAGTTTTAAACTATCGTAATGGCGAAAATTCCTTTTAAAGAAGTCTTGCTCCAAAAAGCTGCAGTGTCCAGTAAGGCAGTAGTAGGGACGTTGTTCAATAAAATATGAATTTCCGGCAAGGAACAATTTTTGTATAACTACCATATTTAATTTAATTTCCAATGGGTTTTTTTTTTTTTTTTTCCCCTGTTGTTCCAGGGGTTGACCTGGCCCTCTTCTCGGCTGCCCTGATCAGTTTAAATCCCTTGCTTCTGCAGCTTCTTACTGTGATCTCCAAATACTTTCGACTAACCCGTCTTCTTGTTATCTTCTTTTTCAGCTTTCCCCGCCTGCCAGTAAGAATTCTGCTTACTTTGAGGTTAAGGCGAAAACCTCGAATACTGGCGGAAGTTTTCTGAACATGTGTTTTCAGCAGCTCATTTACTTTAGAACTTCACAGCCAGCTGAAATAGGTTTTCCAAGGTCTGGCCATTTTTCTACCTCCGGGAAATCTTGAATCGACGGCAGCAGTCTAGGCAAAATCACTTTGATTAATTCCTTATCTGGCTTTTTTCCATACAATAAATTAAATATTTTAATTTTTCAAAGAATAAAGTCCATCAAAGCTTCGATGCTTGTCTGATATTTACTAACTAGCTCTGCCTCCAACTTTGCTCGGTTCCCTTGAACGAGCAATACCCTTGAACCTGATACCCTTGAACCGATACCCTTGAACCAACTCAGGGCCTGGCATTTTAGGTTAGCTGTAGCAAATGTAACTTTCTGCAGCTGGTTTTTGGGATGTAAAGTAAAATGCTGATTCAGCTGCTCTAAGAAAGTCATCATGGAACATTGGCCATCGAATGTTATTGCTAGCTTCATAGCTGCTCACATGGTTTCTACGATGAAACATAATCCCTCCATAAGGTTTGCTGGTGACTGCAACATTTGGAAGGTCTTCATTTTCCAACGGCATGGTTCATCAAAAATGCTTAGGGCATCACTGTAGGTTTCCTTGCTTTTATCTATTAACTAAGTGTTGAAAAACCTAGTGAACTACTAAGTGAATAATTGCTCAAGTCTAAAAATAGAAACTTAAACTCAAGAAGGGTTAATTATCCTTTATTGCTCAAAATAAAATTGGTCCTTTTCTCAGGACGTACAACAAAGCCTTAGACTTAACTCAAAAATGTAAGAAATAAGAACTTAGCTAATGTCTAACTAAAGAGATTTAGCCAAAGCTAACACAGTTTCTAAGTTGGCTTCTAATATTAAATTAGCTAGCGAAGCTATCAAGGGCACGTAATACGGGAGCATAGTAACAGCTTAGAGAGACGTAAGCAAACACACGCTATTCAGGAATTCTAATTCTCTCTCTCGAAGTCAGTGGAACATCGACTTAAATAGTACTCCTTGTAATTTGTATTTAACATGATTCTAAAAACTCAAGCTGAAGCTGCAAGAGACAGGAGATTAGCTTTAACTTAAAAATAACTGTTATAAAATTAGGATATACCTTGCAAGTGCTTAAATTTTGAAGACGTAAAAGCAGCATTTCTATCACTTAAAATTTTCTTTGGTATTTGAATTTGAAAAATATGTCTTAAACAATTTGTATAAGAATCAGTAGTTACACTTTTGGAAACAAAAGTCCAAGTATACTGAATAGCATGGTCGATAATAATGTTAAGTTTTTAGTAGAGTTATAATAATTTAATCCACCAACAGTATCAATAGACAATATTTCAAAAGGTTCCTCAAGGGATGGTAAAAATTGTATTAACCCAATTCTTTTTTGTTACTTTTCTTATTAAACTGACATACTTCACAATGTTTACAGTAATTTCTAACATCTTGAACAGTTCCTGGTCAATAATTGAAGAGATAATAAATTTGACATTGAGGACACAATATCACCAAATTGTAAGTGAAACCTTTCGAGTAATTTAGTTCTGAGAGATATGGGTATTACAATTTTATATAATCCTTGTTTTTTAGTAATTAATACATCATTAATTTTCTTATACTTAGGATTAGAGACATTATCTAAATTTTGATGTTCTTTAATTTCTTCTAATGATAATAAATTAACCTGCAAACTTAAATGTTGACAAATAAGGTTTCTAGTTAACGTATCAGCTTCAACATTAGTAAAACCTTTTTTGTACTTAATATCAAAGTCATACATAGATCATTTCAAAGACCATCTGAATAACCTACCTGTAGGATGTTTAATATTATTAAGCCAAACTAAAGCAGCATGATCAGGATGTACAGTGAAATGATTATCATGTAAATAATAATAAAAATTATCTATGGCATCAATAATTGCTAAAAATTCTGATTCAGTAATTGCATAATTTTGTTCATAAGACCTTAATTTTCTAGAATGGGAAGCAATTGGATGTAGGTTAACATCTGGATCTTGTTCTAAAACTGCACCAGCAGCTTCTTTAGATGCATCTAAAAATACATGACAGGGATATTTTGGATTAAACAAAGCTAGACTGGGTCTTGAAATGAACACATCTTTTAATTTTTGAAAAGCTATTTGACAGTCGTTAGTCCACTTATAAGGAGTATCTTTTTTAAGTAAATTTGTTAAAGGAGCTCTAATTATTGCATAATTTTGAATAAATTTATGATATACTTTTCCCAAAAATCTTTGTAATTCTTTAACATATTTAGGGGGGTTGTAATTTTTTAATAACCTCAATATTTGCATTACTGAGCTAATATTTTCCTGTTTGAACGTCATATCCTAGAAAATTTATTTTTTCTTTAGCAAAATTACACTTAGTTGTTTTTATTTTATATTCTGTTTTTCATATATATCAAACATTATTTTAAGATGTTCATCAAAATGTGCGGAAAACACTATAATGTCATCAAAATAATTTAAAGGAAATTGAATCTGACATTTGTTTAAAATTTGTCCAAGAGCTGTTTGAAAAACAGCTGAGAAAATTTTCCAACCAAAAGATAATCTAGTAAATTCATAAATAACAAAATTTGTAGTAAATGCCAATTTTTCAGTAACTTTATCATTTAATTTTATATGCTAATAACCTGATGTTAAGTCCAATGTGGAAAAAATGTTTGCATTTGTTAACTTATCTAACACAACATCAATTCTAGGAATAGGTTTACAGTCTGTTTTGGTAATTTGATCAAGTTTCAAATAACCAATACATAACCTGGATTATACTTGTTCATCTCTCATCATCAGTTAACAAAGCTAAAGTTACAGGTGCAGCATAAGGACTAAAAGATGGTTTTCATGATACTAGCAATGTAATAATTCATCTATTTATCTATTAATTTCACTATCTTTAGGGGCTCTATAGGATCGAGAGGCTATGGGTAATTCTGAAGTTAAGAATACTCATGGAGGTTCTATATTCATACAGCCACATCATATTTGTTTTTAGCAAATATATGATTATAGTTACTTAATAATTTTTGCTATTGATCAAATTCACTATTTTCAGCATAATTATAAAAATTTTTAGTACTTAACACTATTCTTACATACAAATTTAGTCTGAGAATGTTTATTTAATTGAATAACTTTACTTATCATGCATTTAAATTGATACACTTCATAATTATTTAAATTTAATTGCTATTTAAATAAGGAAACACAAGATAATGATAATAATAAATAAGATAAATTAGAATTCACAACATAAAATACTATAGTATTACTAATTTTACCTATTTTGCATAGTAATTTAATTACTTTAGTTACAACAAGACCTGTGGATAATAAACATAATTTAGTATTAGGATTATTTTGAGTAAGTTTAATTTTTGCATCAATAGAATTTTAAATATTTTCAGATAGCACATTTACCTGAGACCCTGTGCCCAGAATTGCGAGGACTTCTTTTTAACTAATTTATACCTTAACTTTAAAATAATTTCACTTCTTTTTTTGGTTTGATTTGTTGACAATTTTGATTGTTTAGACTTAAAGAAGGAAATGATCTATGCAGATAAGACAGTTGACGTGGCTGGGAATTTCTCGATGTTTGTGGAACATTATACCTAGGATTGAAAAATGGTCTTAAAAACCTACATCTAAACTTGTAAAAACTTGGATGTATACTTGGTCTTGGAATTGCAAATTTTTGTTCTCCCAATGAAGCTGAGGTAGACAAACTTGAACTAAGAAACAATTTCCTAGCAGTGTTGATCTAATCTTGGATTGTGCTTACATTTTCTGCTGTTCAGGCAGACCCTGATTTAACATATTGATGATAATTTTGTTATCTAATTTTAGACTTTATGCCAATTTTAACTTTTGTCTATAATATTTGTCAATCTCAGTGAATTTGGAGTAAGTGCAGTTAATAAAGTCACTAAAAGTGATGGTTTCTGCACTAGCAAAATACATAAGAAATTTATTCCTTACTTCTTTCCATTCTAACTCAACATATTCTCTTAAATAAAATGCTAAGGGCTCGTCTTTTAAACGTTCAAAAAAACAGTAAGGCTTTATCTTTCGCGGCGACATTTTTAGAGTCACATTTCTTTTCAAACAATAAAAAGTATTTATTTATTGGAATGTCATGATTTGTTCCATCGAATATGGCTCACGGAAATTTATCCACACTGATTGTGTCAGTTTCAGTTTCTTCTTCATTTTCTTTTGAATGTGATCTTGTTTTCATTATTAAATTTTACTTTTTTCTGAAAACTGAACATTGAAAAATTTGCAAAATAATTACCGTTGAATTATAATTTTTCTGAAGAATTTACAGTACTAAACACAAAATTAAAGCACCAAACTTGAATATTCGCTGACACTTTTTTCACTATAAACACTGTTAGAATCGTTCAGAAGATGTGCACACTTTTCAGTATGCGCAGACACACAAAATCGATGTGAAAAGTAAACTCTGCAGCAAGGAGGCACAGTCTTCTGGAAGCAGAAGGGATGACAGAAAAGAGAGAGTTGCAACGCATTTAAGCTTTTATACAGCATTCCATTTCAGATCACATGGCAGTTTAATGTACAGGTGTTGGGTTCAAACTTCATCGATGAGTGCGCAACGCAGATTAGATGACGGATGTTTTTTTGATTAGTTACAAAAATTATTGCTCTGTTATTTTTGCCTTGCCACAGAGATTACTTTTCTAATTTTCATCCTTTAAAATGATGTAATCTGTACAAAACTGGGAGGTGCATACTGCAATCACAGTGATAATATGCATTATCCAGAACTAAAATTATTTGTGGAATTTAGGCCATGTCTGCAAGTTTTTTTTATGCATCCATTGTTCTAACTATGCAATCATGTCTTCAGGTTATGATGCAGAGAACCACCGCCAGTCCATTGCAACTTACTTCTACCAAGTCATCTTATTACAATAAAAATGCAGTCTTATCACTATAATGGAGCAGTTTTACTACATCTATATGAGGTAATTATAAGTAATGAATTAATTGCCTCTTGCACTAAAGCTGCAAAGTAATAAAATCGTAATTTGTTTTCTAGTATATTGTTTATTATATTATCTTCTTTGAAAACAATAGTTAGAATTTTATGAACTGAATTAACTCATTAGCATATTTAAAATAGAATTATTAACCTTTTACATGCCAGTGTTCCTTTTTTGGAACATCATGTTTAATATTTTTTAAAAAATAAAATATATCTGTCAGTTTGAAAAAATTGCCGTTTACTATAGAAGGTATGATTTATTTTTTAAACATGAATATTTCAGCATAAAAAAATTTCTAAAAATTAGCTTTTTTTACGATTTTTACAGTACTTAACAAAAATTTTTTATAAAATTCCTAAAAATTCAAATCCACCCAAACATTTCCCCATCATACTTGAAAAGGACAAGTTTAATAAGTTAATAAAAGAAATTCAAATAATAATGAGAAATATTTCCTCAAGACTGTGTAAAATTGGCACGTAATGATATGCAAAATCAGTGATATCACACGTATATTTTTCTTTATTAGATTTTTAAATACATTCAGTGCTCGTATCTCGTAAAAATGCCCTTTTTTAGAGGCATTAATGGTGTGTCATTTATTTCTGTAGAAAGGATGGGGCAGAGGACTGGAAGAGGGTATGACCTCTCTCACCAAGGAGGATGTGGTAATTGGTTTCAGCTGTAGTTCCCTGTTTTGAGCTCCGATATCTGCTTGTTTCTTTTGTTAGAAATGACCACATCTGCTTCATAAGGATTTATTAGGTTCTCCGAAAAGTTGAAAAATGTAAATTTGCAGCTTAGATCAAAAGTTGTCTTTGAAATCTAGAGAAACAAAGTATTTTTCCATAATTTTTTTTCATCGCACAGTCTGCTGACAGATTTGTCTAACAAAGGCAAATGGCACAGTACAAGATTCGAGAATGGAACAAATTCCTCTTAAAACAGCAAAAGAAATGTCAAAATTTCAAATTGGGTAATTTGTATATATGTGCCGTTGAAACTACAGTTCTGTTGTAACTATTTCATCAAATGTTATCACTCACAAACCATTAGAAAGAGCAAAAAGATGTGTCCAAGCTTAAAAAAAAGGAAGTTTATGTTCTCCAACCTCACATTATAAAATTATATAGTGAAGGAATGGGTGGAGTAGACCTGTTGGATTGACTTCTTAGACGTTATCGACCAGTTTCGTAGCAAAAAATGGTATTAGAACTTATTTATCAAAATGCTGAATATGATTGTGGCTGCTGAGTGAATTTTGCACACATTTACACAAAAACTCCATATTAGAAATCATTCGCATGAATTTTAGAAGAGAAATCGCTTTGAATTTACTTCGAACGAAACCTAAAATTCACAATATACCTGGACCCCGAGCCCATCAGCCAACGTCTGCAAGAAAATCAGATGCACGTTATATACACCTATCCCTCGATTTACATGGAAGATGGTTTCCGCACAAAACCATGTAAATCGAAATCTTGGATTTTGCTATGTAAAATGAGAAAAACATTAAATGTGCATAATTTAGTTAGATAAAACAAAATTAAGACATCTTAAAATAAATAGCATTATTCTTTGTTCATAAAATAACAAATATATGTAGATAATAGAAGTGCATATTTAATTTATTTTACATTAGGAAAATATAAGATCATTCAAAAAATTATTATAAGTTTAATCACTTTAATGAATTAATCACTTTTCTTCTTGATTGGTACAATGTCATTTTCATCACACGATCATTCTTGATAAGATTCTGCTTCAATGGTTTGACGGATTAGGGAAGATTTCAGATCAACAAGACTTTGTAGTGAAATCCGTAATTAACAATTGCCTATGGTTTTTCCTTAAATCTTTGTAAACCTCCTCATATTGATTTAAGCACTTACTAAGCTCCCATTGGAATCGGAGAGCTCATTCAACATTTGTATCATATTGTAAAAAATGATTACCTAATTTTCTTCCCAATTCAAGTCCTACGCTGATGGCTCTTGCTGTGAATGCAACTGGTTAAGATTGCTCTTCATCAGAATCATTGTCTTCATCATGTTTGTTTCATGAATTATGTTAACTAACTCATCCTCATTTAGTTCTTCACCAGCCATTATTTCTTTAATATCTGCCTGAGCTAAATCCTCAAAACCTTCTTATTAGTTTGGACCAATTTAGGTCTGAGAATATTCGTGATCTAATGGTAATCTATCATTCTCGTCTTTAGCACCATCCGACCACATTGCTTTCCAGCTTGCGTTAAGCGTTGATTGTTTAATCTAAGTATATGACAGTCCAACATGCTTAACACAATCTAAGATTGTAAATTTCTTTCAGTCATCCGTAAGAGTAAGAGATTCATCATTCTCCATTTGTTCTAAAATATACCTGAAAATTTGTTTGACATACAATGCCTTAAAAGTCAAAATTATTCCTTGATCTAATGGCTGTAATAAGGAAGTTGTATTCTTTGGTAAACAGACAACTTCTATATTTTTGTGTTGTAAATCTTGAGGATGATAGGTACATTATCAATTAATAGAAGAGCCTTAAAAGGCAATCCGTTTTTACTTAAATAAGTTTTAACATCTAGGACAAACATGTTAAGAAACCATTCATTGAAAGCTATGGCTGTGACACATGCTTTTTTTATTAGCCATCCAATAAACGGGAAGGTTATTTATGTTTATTCCTTTAAATGAGTGTAGTTTTTTTATTTGTTAATAAACAATGGTTTCGTTATATAATCGCCTGAAGTGCTGCAACAGAAAACAATTGTAATACGACTTTTCGCTACCTTATGACCACTAGCTGATTTGCAAGCTTTAGCTAATAAATTCTTTCAGGCATTTTTTTCCAGAACAACCCAGACCCATGAGCATTGAAGATCTGATCAGAAGTGTAGGAGTTGACACCAATGATTTCACCAAATTTTGCTGGATATTGTTGTGCTGCATCCGAATCAGCAGATGTGCTTTCTAATTTCAATCTTAGATTATGTAAAGAATGTCTTTGTTTAAATCTCTCAAACCAACCATGACTTACAGAAAAAGATACTTTCCTTCTCCGCCCTCCTAGTGAAGTCGACTGTTACTGGTTCTTAAGTGTTTTATAAATCTTTATTTGTAATAGCATTAGTATCAGTTGGAATCCATTTTTGATTTTGGTCTTTTATCCATATCACTAATGCCTTTTCCATATTCTCTATTGTATCATCGCTTACGTATGAAATTAATCTTAAATCTTATAATTTGCACTGTGTAACTGTAGTATTATGTGAAATTTATGGATGCTGAGCTTCGAACATGGAACTTACAATAGTTTTGTGCAGTAAAAAATGGTAAGTAATATGGGAATAAAATGTCAGTAATTCGTTGTAATAGTTTGCGTATGAAAAATATAAACTTCTATTTTCGGAAAAAATACGAGAAATGTATCAAATCATGTAATAAATCTGGTTGGTCTTCAAGTTCGACTGAAGTGATATAACTTCGGATATAACTTTACATAAGAATATCTAAAATTTCCAATGGGAATTCATATTTTGGAAAATAGTTTTCTATTTTTGATACAGTTTCATTGCACTAAGTCTTCTAGCTCTTATGAAATATTGTTATTCAAAAATTTTCATGAAAGATGAAAATTATTTGATTTTTTCCTTGAAAGGTTTAGCGTCATTCAGTAAGCACCTGCAATTAAACTCATATGGCACTCTCTAATTAATGTGAAATGATATATATTCTTTGAAAAAGATTGGGCTATGTTCTTAGAATCTACGAAATAGTGAAATGTTTGGTATGAAACGATAAAAATCTTGCATGAAGTTCGGTATATGTTCACTCTCATTATTGAAGATCTCTTCCTAAATTCTAAAATAGTGATGTTTTTACTCTTATTATTTTCAAAATTTGGTACTTCATGAATTAAATAACTGTATAGATAGATGTACTAAACTTTATCAAAAATTCAAATATTTTATTAATTGTTTGGTTTTATTTAAATGGTTTAGAAGTAAATGAGCGGTATGTTAGGTAGTTTCTTTCAGAAATATATCCGCGTTTGAAAACTCTGTAGATAATTTGCCTTACTGAAATTGTTCTAAATTTTTAAAAATATATGGGTGATATGTTATCATCTAGAGTGTATTTTCTCTTTGAAAATAGTATATAGAGTTATAATAGGAATTGAATCTTCTTTCTATAGCAGAATTTATTAGTATCTCTAGAAGAGAAAAAAAAAAAAAAAAAATGTTCATGTTTTTGTAAAAAAAATAATGTAGTATCTGGTTGTCGTTATGATAGAAAGTATTATTAAAAAGTTTCAGAGTGGTAAAATATGATTGTGAAATGACGTTTCCTGAAAATAATCAATGTATTTCTCAATATTAGAAATAAAAATAGTCAAAACTAGAAGTCTTTTACACATTGTGAGTATGAAAGTCATTGAAAAATCTGTTGCAGTCGTATAAAATTTAACTCGAAGGTGAAAATTGTTGCTTGCAGGATTAAACAATATCAAAATTTGGTTTGAAACTAAATCACTGAGTGCTACATACAGATGTGATCGCGATTTTTTTTCAAGGTCTTTTAGTAGAAGATATTCTGTTTTTTAAGTAAAATTATTTTCCTTTTCCTATGAAAGTAAGTCTAAAGCTAAATCTTTGGAAAAGTGAGATATCTGGATTTTCATCTGTTAGGAGAAATGCACATGCTACATAAAAATAAAATAGGGGTATCATTGAATTTTCTTGTTACTACAAAAGGGTAGATTTAGAAAATAAAAGAGCATTTCTAAAAAGTTGGTTCATTACCTTACTCTTACTTCTTAAAAGTTGATAAGTTATACGAAAATTCTTTTTAACCGTATACTGCTTATAAGATATGATTTGTTACTCAGGTTTTATATTAATGCATTACACGATTTTACATTTCGTTTAAGTATTGGTAAGGTTTTACTGTTCCTAACGAGTGGAATTTTCTTAGTGTGTACGTGAATATTTAATTGCATTTTCCTTAACAACGCGTGGGAGTAATTTAATAATGCATCGCATAAGTATTCTTTTCTTTTAAAAATCCTAGTTGAAAGTTAATTAAATTATTTAGATTAATATTAAACGTATGTAAAGGGCTAATTGTACTACAGAAAGGTTCATGACTTTTCTGTGTATACTGACGAGGGTATATAAAGTGAACTTCAGGTTTTTCCCACTGATAGTAAATCTGGAACCAATAAAAATGTATTAAGACTCATTTTTAGGTAAATATATTGCTTTCCATCGCACATTTTCTTGGGAATTCTGGGTAAATAACTTAAATTCAGTAAAGATTATATTCTGATTTGGGTAAAAGCTTAAATATTCTACAGTGAAAAATGTTTATTTCATATTTAGTTCTTAATATTAAGAAAATAGTTCTAAGATAGTTATTGTGTACTGTGGGAATACTGCAGGAAAAGATGAATGATTTAGGTGGTCTTTGGAGTTTTTCACTCAGAAAAAGGTAATATTTAGCAAATTACAGTTCTCGAAAATGCATAGAAAGTTCCTGTAATGCAAACATATATGTACAATTATAAGAAAACGTAATACTTATTTGGGTGTAATTTTTTATTGAAAATGAGTTATTACTTGTTAAATGTGTATTAGTAAGGAATGTTTAACTGCTATGGTGAGTATTGTACGAAGAAATTTCTGTATTTGTGATGAAGAAGGTTAAAATATTCGAAATTGTAGTAGAGATTTGGGTAAAATGTCTCTTACTCTTTGGTTCCTTCTGTAAATATTGGTAATGATATATGTTTTGTAAAGTACTTCAAAAGATTTCATTCATAAGAAAATAAATTAATGCAAACTGACATTTGCGAAAAGAACATTTTAGTCTAAGAAATTGAAAAATAGTCTATATATGAAATTGTCTAGTGAATTAAGTTGGAACTGGGCTAAGTTAAAAAAAATGTATTAACACTATGCGTTAGAAATAAATGCATATCAATAAAACAAACTTTCAAGAGATGAAATTGTAACCAATGGGTAAAATCGATGGTCATTCACCTCTTATTCAATACTGGAAATATTTATTTTAGAAATTTCTTTTATACATGTAACGTCAAATTTCGTCCATTTCACATGAAAGCCGTTCATGAAGGCAGAAATATCCGTACTTAGTGTAGGGAAAGGTAATAAAGTGAAAATTTACATAGTCAAGACATTTAAAGTGATGTAGAAGGCATTCAATTAGTACAAATTACTGAATTAAAAGGTACTGAGCGTTCAAAATAATGAGAAAGAATTTTCTATGAGTACATGAAAGAATGAATATGGGTCTAAAATTATGGATGAAAGTTGAGATTTCATTCTAAAAATTCGGAATCTATCAAACTAGCTTAATGAGAATCAAGATTCAAAACTGAACATTGGTAACACTGAAGAGCATAAAAACATATATTCAGATATAAAGGGTATTAAGAATTAAAAGGAAATGCCAGAATATGCAGGAAATGTTAAAGTTTGAAAATGCGAATGAAGTTAATAATGAAGTAAAGTAGTAGGATAAGTCATGGTAAGAGTACTACAGAATGATAAATTGTAGAATTGGCAAATTAAAATAGTACTATAAAATATGGACTAAGTAAGGGCTATTCAACGAATTGGATATGAATAACAGTTAAAGGTTGTAAAATAAAATGCTTAATTGAAATCAATCTCTATTTTTAAGAAATTTAAGCGTGTTAATTTAGCTGAAATAGTAATATCACAAGCGCAATTACAATAAAAAATTATAAAACAGAGTTAAACTTTAGAGTATGTTGGAAACTAGAAAGAAACCCAGTGCCGGAAAAGTATGAAAATTACATCTAAAATTAACTAAAGTTCATGCGTATGGCAGGAAAATGTAATAAAAAAGTTCAAAATTAGAGTACTCTAAAAATTATGAAGTTATAAAATGTACGAAACATGTTAAAAATAATATCTAAAATTAAATAAAGCTCATATACATGGTAAGAAAATAGAGGAATTAAGCTAAAATTAAGAGCCTGTTTGAAATTAGGAAGGTTAAAACGTATGAAAGTCGTTACAAATTAAAGGAAAGTCATGTGAAAATATAACAAATTAGTTAAAATTCTTAGAATGTTGAAAACTAAAAGCGATAAAAAATAGAAAAGGTGTTAAAATTTACATCTAGAATTAAATAAGTTAGTTATATGGTATTAAAATGTAATAAGCAAGTTCAAAATTAGAGTACTTTAAAAATTACGAAGGTTTAAAATGTACGAAACAAGTTAAAAATTACATCTAAAATTAAACAAAATTCATATATATGGTCAGAAAATATAGGAATTAAACTAAAATGTAAAGTATATTTGAAATTACGAAGGTTAAAACGTATGAAAGTAGCTATAAATTAAATGAAAGTCATGTACATAGTGTAAAAATATAGCAAATTAGTTAAAATTCAGAGTATGTTGGAAGTTAAAATTTACACCTAAAATTAAATAAAAGTCTATATGATGTGAAAATATAGCAATTATGTTAAAATTAGGACTATATTGGAAATCATGGAGGTTAAGATGTATGAGAGAAATCAAGTAAAAGTCATGTGTATAGTGTGAAAATATAAACTGGTTAAAAATTTGAGTATATTAAATAGTGTGAAGGTTAAAATGTACAAAACAAGCTAGAAATGTTACATCTAAAATTAAATACAAGTCATCTATATGATTAGAAAATGCATGAAATAAGTTAAAATACAGAATATGTTGAAGATCGCTAACGTTGAAAAGAACGAAAAAAGTTAAAAATTACATTGAATAATATAATACACGAAAATGCGTGTTTTAGTAATTGCACTCATAAAATATAACGAGTAAGTTAAAAGTATTGCCTAACAAGTCTGAAAAAACTCTGGGTAAAATGAATTTAAGAATAAAAATGAGTAATGTAATGAAGATTACGGAAAGTATATGTAATATTATGAACAGAAGATTTAAGAAATAAGGTAAAATTCTGAGTGTATAGGATCACTCAATCATTAAATTCGAAAATAATCCTCGTTCAGGGTAACTAGGAGATAATCAATACGAAGAAAAAACACAAAGGCTAAAAATTTATTAACGAAGGGAAATCACCTCCGATAAATCGGTAAAATATAATCTCTTATTAAATTGTGATGACATGTAGCAGTTTTGCATATATTCAGTCATAGGATAAATAAAAGTAAGAAAATAATTATCTTCGGAAGAGGTTACACTGTGAAGGAAACATTTTATTATATGCTAATATCTGTTTTAAGATAATAACTGTATCAGTCACTTAAAACACCTACTTGATATACGTTTTTAAGAACTCAATATAAATAAGCAAGTTTACAAATTATCATATAACTACTAAATGCCTATAATCACCAAATTAAAAAAAGAAAATAATCTAAGCACACGTCCTTTTTCTGTGACGTAGCAACTACTCTACTCGCATCCACTTCCTGATAAGGCTCCCTGTCCCCATTTTCAGATAAGCGTCCCTTCCACGGCTGAGCCTTCCTTCTCGGGAGCTCTCTCAACTCCCGCTCCCTAAGCTCCCGATCCAGAACTCTCATTTCCTCTACTAGCCTCCATTTGGCCTTCTAAAGCAAGCTCTAAGAAAATAACCTAACACTAAATTAAACAGACGTAGCCGAAGCTAGACACAATAACCCAACTAGTTGGCCCTAAATTAAATTAGCTGGCGATTATCAACAGATACGTACAATACGGCCGAGCATAGGATATTGGGCTTAATAACTGAGTAGCCGGACGGCAAACACGCCCCACTAAGGTCTAAGCTCTCCTGCTGAAGTTCAAAGTTCCGCTAGTCACCATGATTAACTTGCTAAATGCATGTTGTTTTCCGGCTGTCTTGGTGTGTACAAGTGGGCGCTTGAATTAGAGCGATTACTTGGTCAATGAGTCTAGGAGGACAGTTAGGATGGATGGAGGGTGATTAATCTCTTCTCTACTAGAGGCCCACCAGCGGCCGAGCGATAAAGTCGCTGAACACTGGTAGTTCGGTCTGAGGTTCAAATCCTGCGAACGGGCTGGCTGCATGTGCTGTGCATGGGCGTTTTCGTGGTTTTCCCCATGTGTAACGTGTATACGAGCCAGCTTCCCTTAGAAAGTCCTCCACGAAGGCATCCCTTCCCTTAGGCAGATAGTCCTAGTGTGCTTTGTCATAATTAAATAAACCAAACCAAACCTACATGTAATAAAAGAAAAAAAAAAGAGTTTGTGTGTGTGTCTTTTGTTTGTGCTGCGCGTAAGCTGATAGATCCAGGGCTATGAAATTTGGTACATCGGTGCATCTAGACAAGAGCCAGTGCACCTCGAAGCGATTTTTTCAAAATTCAGATCAGATTTGTTTTACTTTATCTTTCTTGATGAAATCGCATAATTTTGAATAGCTTCATTCTTTTAGAAATGTGGTTTTTCATTCAATGCTTTGTATACTGGACTGCTGATTGTTGAAAATATGAGATTAAGTGCTGCTTATTTTCTTTTGATTTTTGGACGCCCAACACTCACATCGCAATCTTCTTATTCTCGCGAGGCACAACAGAAAGAATTTCCTTTTCTCTCTCTCTCTCTCTCTCTTTATTAGCTAATGGCAAAGAGGTTTGTATATTTTGAATCATGTCATCTACAAAGCAGAATTTAGATTGAAAGCTTTTTGATGATAGTTTTATTCTTTTGGAAATGGGGTTTTGGCAACAGTTTTTCATTCATTGCTTTGGATATTGGACTGACTGTTTTCTCTTGAAAATATGGAGATTTATTGCTTATTTCATTGCAATTTTTTATATTATGTTTTAATTATATAAAAAGTTTTGCATGATTTTTTTATGAAACATATTTTTTAACAAATTGAAATAAAAATGAGCTCTATGTTGTTTTATTAAAACAAATTAACTTCTTTTTATTATTGATTTTTTTAAATTTGAATTAGGCATGTATAGGTACATATTTATGATTAATTTGTAAAAGTTTTGTTTCATTTAGTTTGGATTTCATAAAGATAGAAAAAATTCAAGCTAATGAGATGGATGAATTTGCTTTTGTTGAACAAGCAAATCGATATCGGGTTCAATAGACGAGGTTGCAATTCTTAATGCATTTTCAAGATGTTTGTCTGTCCTATTTTTGTTTTTTGTATGCTTCATTTTTGAAATAATTGTTCACAAATATAGGTACTTCCAAAAGCTGAAGACATTAATAAAGCATGATTGTGAAAATTAGGATATTTATTGTGGGGTAGGTAATCTTTATAAAATCAATGTGAATGAATCGATTATATATGAATCAAATTCAAACATTTTTAAAAATAAAAATGTGTAAATTTAAATACTTTCATAATTTGCGTTTGGGCCGCACTTTACACACCCATGCTTTATACCATTTGAACTGTTAGGATTTTGCAAGGGTATCAGGACTGGTATTCCTCTTTACTTGCTTTGGAAACATGAACTGTCCTGACTCGGAACAGGGAGCTTACTCAAGCTATGTTCGATAAATTGTGAAGTAGACAATACACACAGGAAGGGTATACGAAACCCTTTATTTTTCTATCTTTACAGAGCTTTCCGGAACTTCGGAATACAGAGACCAACCACTTGTGGTCTGAACGTAAGAATATAAAAATATTAACTAAAACTCTAACTAAACTAACTTTGGATTAATATACAAGTGCCTACTTTAAGATTGGCCGTTAATTAACAAAAAGCCGTATGTAGTACAAAGAGCTGCTAAAACTACGATACGTTTAAAATTATCAAGAGGATTAAACCTCTGGCCTTGAAGGCAACCAGCAAACGAGTAAAACTACTATGGCCAGCGGCCTGCTTCTAATAACTCCTTCCTCTCTCTTGCTTGGCAAAAAGCCACAACTTAAGTACTTGGCGTTAGCAAGACAAATTTGCATACATAAGTTAAAAGCTTTTAATTCTGGCCGGAAGTAGAAAATAAGAAATGATAGTAAAGATTTAAAATAAAATAAACGTTAGTAAAACTTAGGATCCTTACAAGGGAAGTTGGTTAATTTATTTATTAGGATAATTAATGTCTGTATTAAGGGGTATTGCTTATTTCATTGTGATTTTTTTATATGTAATACATTTTAATTTAATTTTTTTTTTGTTTTGTTTTTGATAAAGTTGTTTTTCCGCAGAGTAAAATTCTGTGCACTTTTTAAATATAATGTTTGGTGTTTCCGTTCGTTGGCTAGTTGATACATAAGCCATACATAAAACAGTCTTAGAAGAGTAGAAGAGTTAGTTCTAATGGCTATGCAGATTAACTTGGACAGCGTAATAAATCATTACTGATGACAGCATATCAAATCAGAGTTCATGATCGCGTGTATCACGCGATTTGGATTGAATTCATCCAAAAGTGCAGTAAGCAAAATACATTACAGTGTAATAAATAACAAAAGAAGATTATATATAATGTATGCCGCGATTAGACTGAACCTTCTTTAAATACTCCTTCTATCTCATTTACATGCAACGCGTTACTAAAAACTCATTCTGGTAGGGGGTTTGTAATGGGGAAACAAGAATTTAAAGGAAAGGGTTTAAAAATTAAAAATAATTGTTATAAAATTAAAATAAACTTTACAACATAATAAAATGAATTAAAAATTCGGGCTTCAAGGTGCCCCTGTTCGGGGGGGGGGAATCCGACTTTATTTTGCCAATAGCACTGCTTGTTTCTTGTCTCCGAGTCCCATTGCATTTATACCTTTATGTTTTGAAAATGTGTACGTTTGAGAATTTCAGGCTGTCTTTAAGATTATAGTAAAATTAGTCCAAATAAGAAAACTAAATTTAAAATTAAAAAAAAAAAAATATGAGCTTTCAGAATTTACATTACTCTCAAAGGGGCGTTTTTTTTTTAACGTTTTGTAGATTGGGGCGTTTTTTTAACGTTTTGTGGATTACCTTTATTTATTAAATATCGTGTTCTTCGCACTTAAACCGTAAAATTCACTTTGACAGCAATAATGGAAAATAATTTTAAAATGAGCATATCTTTAGAATTTCCGATACACAGTATCGCGCGCTGGAGATTTTTTTTTTTTTTTTTTTTTCCCGTACAGTGTTGCCATTGCTCGCTTTAAAATCATTGAGCTTGTTAATAAAAAATTCGTTAAAGTTTTACAAAATATGAACTAGATAATAAAACAAATTAAAAATTCCGGTCCGTGTTCGGTTGGAGGACTACGTTTTTCAAAATTATATGGCCCTAGGTACCGTTGTTTCTTCACGATGCGAGAAACATTCATGCAGATTTTTCATTATTTAGTTTCTTTAAATATAATACATTACGATAATATTTCTTGACAACAGTTTGAAAAGTGAATCGATGCAAAATGGCGTTTTGAAATGAATAGCCCTTCTGAGCTAATAATCTTACGAATATAATATTTAGCAATCATAAGTATAATTTTCAGTTTCGGTTTTTCAAGAAATCACAGAGTTCACAGGATTTTGCAAGAGAACAAACACATGATTTAATACTTTCCAAATGAGTCGAGTTTGATCAAATATAAGGGCTGAAGGCTTATAAATAAGCATTCAGGAGTAATTTAGTCTTGTAATAGTTTTAAATGTTAATAGGTAAAATGTAGTATTAATGATAAATATGCATAAACTTTACACCCGATTTTATTTTAACTATGTAAGTAAGCAAGTATTCGAAGTAATATGAATTAACTGTTTTTTATTATATAAATTTTAAGGGGAAAATATTTTACATTAAGCTGGAAATAAGGTTTATGTAGTCTACAGTAAGTATTTACATCCATTCAAATAATGATTTATGTGTACTGAAAACTGTTTCTTTATTTTATGGGAAATTTAATCTGCAAAAGTGAATCTAAAAATTTTCTGCACTGGCTGTAATTTTCTCCCTTTTGCAGGAGGTGAATACATATTCTAGTTTATTATTATGGCAAAGAACAGTAGGGGTGTCTGCGTAAGAGGAATGATGCCTTCGTGGAGGACTTTCCTAGGGAAACTGGCTCGTATGCATGTTAAACATGGGGAAAACCACGAAAACGACCATGCAGCCAGCCCGTTCGCCTGGATTCGAACCCAGGTCGGAACTACCAGTGTCCAGCGATTTTAGCGCTCGGCCGCTAGTGAGTCGATATTGGTTATCTGAGCGAGACACATTTTTGTGGAATGTCGAATTACAGCACTGGCGTAGAACAATGTACGTTTATTTAAATGGCTTTACCATAATGATGGTTTGGTTTATATGATTACGGCAAAGCCTCGAGGGCCGCCTAAGCGGAGGGAGGCCTTTGTGGAGGTCTTTCTAAGGAAAACTGGCTCGTATACACGTTATGCATGGGTAAAACCACGAAAACGACCATGCAGCCAGCCCGTTCGCGGGATTCGAACTACCAAAGTTCAGCGACCTTCACCGCACGGCCACTCGAGGCTCTTGGCCATCATGAACTTTTATTATTCTCGAACTTTTTGGGGGCGGGTAATCCTCATGAGTTCATAAATTCAAATATTTAGTGTGCTATTACGTAAATTATAGCCTGAAATGAAGGTAATTAAATTGAATCCAAATTCAACCAAAATATTTACATGTCTTTTCACACATATTTTTAGTAATTTTATTTTTATATGAAACGGTAGAAGACTTTGGTGATATAAGGAAACTGAAGGTCATTTGTGTTCTAAATTCTTAAAGAAAATACATACCCATCAGCGTTCCAGCGGTAGGATCGGTTAACACTCTTATAGTTCGACCGGGGTTCAAATCCCAGCGAACGAGTTAGTTTCAAGAGAAATTTCGTGATTTTTCTCATATGTAAGGTAAATGCGAATAAGTTTCCTCCACGAAAGCATCCCGCGTGTGTTTTGCTATGATCCAAGTAACCTGAGAAGAAACGAGGGGAAAATGCAGTAAATATTAGCTAGTCAAGTGATTGAACATTGGTTCTCAATTGGGACGATATCGCCCCCCGGGGAGGATGCTGAGGAGCGGTGAACTTGTTTTTGACGGTGGGCATGTTTTGCAAGGTACAAGTGATTGTTTTTAAAGTACAAATGCACATTAATCTATAGGAGACACATCAGGAGATTTGGAGGATATGCATCTAGAGGGAATAGCTTCAATTCCGGTTTCATATCTCAATTTTTTCAAAATATAAAGAGTAGATTTAGAGGTATGGTTTCTAGCCTAATCCTGATGGAACTTAATACCGTCAAGATTGTTTGGATAAAGAGATGAAATTTCGTCTTTTAATATAGGTGTTTAAAGTTATTTCTGATTGTAATCCGAATTGATTTTGATATTTTTTTCTACTTTCCTTATTTTAAATTTTCCCTTATAAAAGAACAATAAAACCAGTAAGAACAATAAAACCTTTAGAAAAAAAATTTTTTTTTCTCTGAACCAATATATTAAGTCTTTTGCTCCTCTTTTTCGGCAATAAATTCATGTTTATCTCTTGCAATCGTTACACGTATGCCCAAGCTTCATGAGTTGTAACTACACTGAAGTGCCACTAAATTAGGGATAGACATGGCTATGCAAATTGAATAGCGCTGCGCCGCATCTGGGCTTACGTGAGGGAGTTGTGATAAATGCACATACACTATGCTTCTCGATAATCAGTTGTTTCTTATACCAGTATAGGTAAAATTTCAATATCGGGCAGATAGTAATCTCTCGTCGCTTGGGCCATACAATTTCTATAATCCTCAGCGGGATAGGATTTTAACGGTCGACAGTGTCAAGAGCATACCGAGAATACACGGATGGTGGGAAAAAGAAGTAGCGACTCTGCAAAGTGCAAAGCACATTTAAGTTAGAACAATCGTGGTATGAGAAGTCTCAGCCGTATTGTACATGGTCAATGAAGCCAAATATTAGCCCAAATTACCACCTAGCTAAAGCAAGCGACAGTCGTACAGTCAGTAAAAAGATCGTGTATCGCTCCCTTCACCATATGGGCTTCGGAAGCCGTAGACACACTAGGGTACCTTTCCTAAATGCATGCCATCGAGTTGCCATTCTTACCTGGGCAAGAGAATATAGAGAATAGACACTAGTGGACATGAAATGTGTAGGAGTGATGAGTCTCGATCCTTCTAATTAATACCGATGGGAGGCTCAGAATATGGCGAGAGAATCATGAATGTACGAGTATGAATCCGGTGTGACAGATTGGAACTGTACAAGGCCTGGAGCCTTAATCATGGTCTGGGATGCTTTCTTCTGGTTGTGTTTGGGATCTTTAGTACTTGTTCTTACCTCCCTCAATATGATTCTGTACGTGGAGTTGATGAGCTATCATCTCCATCCATTTATGTCCCTGTCATTCACACGGAAATGGAGTATCTCAGAAAGATAACTGCGCCTCTCAAAGGTTACGGTTGGCTACTAGTTGGTTGGATGGAAGAGCATTCCTCTGACTTCTCTGTCATAAATTGGTTACTTAAAAGCCCTTACTTGAATTCTACTGAGCATCTTTCCAAATTAGTATATCTTATTATTGAGGAATGTAGAGAATTGAAGTGTTATGTTCTATTCACTCGTTTTCCATGTTCAGAATGTCTGTTATGATGGTCGTATGAAATGTCGTCTGTTGTGATAGTTTCGTATGTAAGCATATGATAGAGCTTATTATTTATAAGGCTTCCTAGCGCTAAATACATTTCCTCTAACAACATATAGGTCATAGTTCATAGGTCTTTGCTCATTTAAGAGGTACAATACCCTGAAATCGTTACCTATCTATATCTGTCCTTAGTGGGTATCATATAAAAGTCAAAAATAAATCCCAATGTTGGAACAGACCTTTTCACTTGAAGTTCGGAATAACATCCAATGTGGCAATATGTAACAGTGGGATAACTTGTGTAAAATAGCAATTTAAAATATCTGAAGCGTAACTTTCACATCGTAAAAGCAAATTAGCACATCTGTAGCATAAACCCGTTGGCTTAAATTTATCCTCGTTAGTGCTACGGCTGTAGCGTCCTTCTTACTCCGTGTCTTGAAGCTAACGGAATATCGTGGCCGTAGCTGTTGAGGCATGTAACATGAGTGAGCGGAGCATAGTTGCACAGACCAGTTGTTGAAATTTTTAACTCATAATAAACATCAATGTGCTGCCCCAAGGTTTCGCAAAGTCCATATCGATTTATCAGCAATAATTAAGTAAATGTAATAAAGGGTAAATAATGAAAAGTAGAAAAAACACTATGTACACTCAGTACATCGATCACCAAAACTCATTTTGGTGTATCGTTCTCGCTAATTGTATAACGTAAGTTCATGTTACGCTAACCAGTTGATTTTATCTTAAAGAGGTGACTATTAAAGAATTAAAAATAGTTTTATATATTTTTGTATTGTGCATATATTTAGCTTCATTTTTACCCAGTCAAAGGTAGATGAAACCCTTTCCATCAGAGTGGCAGGTAAACATGATTCTCTGTGCTTTGCACTAATAAATCCAAGACAAATTCATGTTTTGAAAGTACTTTTTGTATAAAAAATATTTTCTCAGAGTATTCAAGTATTTTCGTTTTAATAATATTAATCTCTGGTTATATATATATATATATATATATATATATATATATATATATATATGTACATATAAGTATTACGTTTATGCTTTGTATTGCAAGAAACTCCCCAAAAAGAGACATTTATTTGAATATGTATGGCAGCGGCAATTTAGCGTTGGTTCGTTTTCCGCTTCCACTTTTATCCCAAAAAATAGCAAAAAGCAGAGATATTAATTAAAAGTTCTTAAAACGCTAATTTTCGTCCTCATTTTTCCGAATGGCAACAGTGCTGATATCATCAACAATGGCGGCAGGGATACAACAGCAATAATGGTTGCGTGCCATTATTGCTGATGTAATGAGAGAGAATTACCGATTTTATCAAAAAAATGAATAAAACAAAAATAAAAAAATAAAATTTAAAAAGTCATTCGAATTTTGGAAACCTCGTTTCGAGGTGCACTGGCTCTTGTCTGGATGCACCTATGTAGCAAATTCGTAGGCCTGGGTCTATCAGCTTACACGCAGACCGAACGAAAGACAGACTCATAGAATCTCCCCTCTATTGTGAGTAGAGTTATATATCAGAGTACCTTTCATTGTTACATATTCAAAGAATCCTTTTAATAACGTTCGAAACAATGAATTTACCAATAATTGTTTAGGCTTTGTTGAATTAAAACAAAGTTAATGTATACATTTTTAACAATGCTTATAATCCATAATCATTAGAGATATCAAATCTAGTGGTGCTAAAATCTTACGTGTGGAGCTTATTTGATTGTTATTTTTAATGCTGAAATCGCATTCGAACCATTTTTAGAAATGGAGTTCTTTTTTTTGACAGTATTGTGTTACGTTTTTATACCAACACCCTTTATCGACAGCCTATTGGGCATACTTATTTGTTTTGCGACTGCCTTCCTTTTGTTTTCTCGAAGAGAAGAGAGAATTCGGGAAAATAATGAGGAAAACTTTATTAACCGTAATGAACACAAGTTTAATGCCCGAAACACGGTACGTAATTTAGATTTCCTTGATTCATATGCTGATATTAATGAATTTAATGATGATTCCTTTGATGTGGACATAGACAGTGACACCGATCTCCTCGAAGCTTTTGATAATAATCTTCTTAAGTTGCATATTGATAGTGATACTGACCACATCGGCCATTTTTCCAAAGATTTGGATAATAATTCTTATAATGTGCACAATATCAGCGATGAAAAGCAATTTGATTACCTCCAACAGGAAACAGAAAAGGATTTTGATTTTCCAAAACCTGATAACTCAGTTAATCAAATAGGCACGAATAGCAGCATAACCATCTTGAACCAGGAAGAATTCAGTTTGAATGCCTCTATTGAATCATTGGATGCTGAATGCATTGTATCGCATAACAATCTTAGAACACAAAGAGACATCGATTCTGGTAATCTCCTTAACACAAATAATGAACCAAAAATGAATGGCAAACTGGATGAAGAAGACAGAACAGAACTGAAACCAACTGAAGATTCTGAAGAACAGCTCGTTGATCTCGTCGTTGGTACCGGCCCTGTTATCTGCTTTGATGACGAGTACACTCAACATCCTTCTTCGAATCATAGCAAGCGTTTCAAAATTTCAAACATAAGAAAAACATTACTGAAATATTTCTGCTTTAAAAAATTAAAAATAAACAAAGGACTTAAAACATATTATATAGATCTGAGATAAGTTTACACAATTTCAGTTTGTATTCGTGATAGATTTGTTTGCCATGACACCAATCTCGACTGACCAGTACTTGCCTAAAAATTGGACATTGACCAGTGACTGACTAAATGACAATCTCATTGAATAAAAGTAGGACATTGTCTGACCAGTGACTAACTAAAAATTAGACATTTTCTGACCAGTCACTAACTGACGATCACATTGACTGACCAGGGCCTGCCTAAAAATTGGACATTGACTGACTATGTGACGGTCTCCTTGATTGCCCGTTGACTGACTAAAAATTGGACATTGACTGACCAATGACTGACTAAGTGACGTCCTTATTGACTGAGCATTGGATTTGGACGGAAGAAATTGCCTTTTTCGATAAGAGACAGGAAAGATGTTTTCAGTCCAATCGATTGCGCTACAGCTGAAATGGAAACAGAAAATCATTTTAAAATTCTTTTCTAGAGCTACATTTCAGAACTGCAAAATTTAAATTAAATTATATGGTAACCTGAAATTAAAATATTATTTTCAGTTAAATGCCGTTGCTAAATTTGTTTTTCTTGTGCTCTTAAATTAATTTACTAGTTTACACACCATATTCAGTTATGATTTACCAATATGCTCTATTTTAAATATAACTTCTCATTGAATTAAGTTAAGCTGTAGCTATTATTGAAATTTTTCTTAGGCATATTTTCCCTTGTTATCTGCTGCTTCCTTTTCGTTTTTCCTATGTGATTTGTCGGCATTTCGTATAAAAAACCTCCAGATTATCATTAAAACCCGAATATGGATGTTATTTTGTATTTTACATTTTTTTCTCTCTGTGGCCTTCATGTCAAAACTTACTAGAAATATACTGCTTTCTTTTCAAACGAAGTATTTTCAATATGTGTCCCATAGCAATATGCCCTCTGTTTAAGAATGCTAAGAGTTTTACCCTGTTTGATTCCCCGCCAACGTGCTGGCTGCATGGTTGGATTCTGCAGTTTTCCTTATCTCGATATATATAAGAAGATTTCCCATAGAACGTTCTCCGCTAAGCCATCCCTCGCGCCAGGCAGGTAACCATCCTTTTCTTTGCCCTTTTCAAATAACCTAACTTTTACTCAAACAAATCAATCATGACATGAAATTTGGAAGAAATTAATTTAAATAACTTTTATAAAAATGTCTCGATTGGATATATACTGGAAGTTAAAGAATTTACACCCCACAGATACACCCAAAACAAATATTAAACTGAAAGCTTTCAGACTTTGTATTGCGCCCAAAGGCATCATTTTTTCATTTGCAGACATAAACGTTTGGACAGAATTCGGGCTAATGTCCCTCTGGGTTAAAAATATTTAAAAACAGCGTATTTTATAAATTAGAAAATGAACCTTTCATATACTTTCATATATTTGAATAAATATTTATGAATCATTATTAATAAAAATGAGAATAAAGAAAACTCTATGAATAATCCTGAAACGTTTAGTCTGAAGTTTAAAATTTAACGTAACTATCGCAAATGACTGAGTGCAGGGGGTTTTCAGGTATCCTTTTAAGGATTTTGCAAAGAATTATATATATAAACAAACGTTATAATTTCATTTTCTAATATATTCCGGCTGAGAGCCCTTTTGTTGAACCATCATATTACATCTTGATTTGTAAGAGAAAAGCCTTTTCCTGAAAACATCAAGGTTGATTTTATGCCACTTCTCGTTCACAATGTTCCACAGTCCGTCCAATGTTTGGGGATGCCACGTATAAAGAGCTTGTTTTAAAAGTACAAATGCACATTAATCCATAGGAGACACATCAGGAGATTTGGTGGATATGCATCTAGAGGGAATGGCTTCAATTGCGGTTTCATATATCACTTTTTGCAAAACATAAAGCGGTAGATTTAGAGGTATGGTTTGTAGCCTTATCCTGATGGAACTTAATACAGTCAAGATTGTTGGATAAAGAGATGGAATTTCGTCTTTTAATATAGGTGTTTAAAGTTATTTCTGATTGTAATCCGAATTGATTTTGATATTATTTTCTACTTTCCTTATTTTAAGTTTCCCCTTATAAAAGAATCCAGTAAGAACAATAAAACCTTTAGAAAAAAAATTTTTTTTTTCTCTGAACCAATATATTAAGTCTTTTGCTCCTCTTTTCGGCAATAAATTCATGTTTATCTCTTGCAATCGTTACACGTATGCCCAAGCTTCATGAGTTGTAACTACACTGAAGTGCCACTAAATTAGGGATAGACATGGCTATGCAAATTGAATAGCGCTGCGCCGCATCTGGGCTTACGTGAGGGAGTTGTGATAAATGCACATACACTATGCTTCTCGTTAATCAGTTGTTTCTTATACCAGTATAGGTAAAATTTCAATATCGGGCAGATAGTAATCTCTCGTCGCTTGGGCCATACAATTTCTATAATCCTCAGCGAGATAGGATTTTAACGGTCGACAGTGTCAAGAGCATACCGAGAATACACGGATGGTGGGAAAAAGAAGTAGTGACTCTGCAAAGTGCAAAGCACATTTAAGTTAGAACAATCGTGGTATGAGAAGTCTCAGCCGTATTGTACATGGTCAATGAAGCCAAATATTAGCCCAAATTACCACCTAGTTAAAGCAAGCGACAGTCGTACAGTCAGTAAAAAGATCGTGTATCGCTCCCTTCACCATATGGGCTTCGGAAGCCGTAGACACACTACGGTACCTTTCCTAAATGCATGCCATCGAGTTGCCATTCTTACCTGGGCAAGAGAATATAGAGAATAGACACTAGTGGACATGAAATGTGTAGGAGTGATGAGTCTCGATCCCTCTAATTAATACCGATGGGAGGCTCAGAATATGGCGAGAGAATCATGAATGTATGAATCCGGTGTGACAGATTGGAACTGTACAAGGCCTGGAGGCTTAATCATGGTCTGGGATGCTTTCTTCTGGTTGTGTTTGGGATCTTTATTACTTGTTTTTACCTCCCTCAATATGATTCTGTACGTGGAGTTGATGAGCTATCATCTCCATCCATTTATGTCCCTGTCATTCGCACGGAAAGGGAGTATCTCAGAAACATAACTGCGCCTCTCAAAGGTTACGGTTGGCTACTAGTTGGTTGGATGGAAGAGCATTCCTCTGACTTCTCTGTCATAAATTGGTTACTTAAAAGCCCTTAATTGAATTCTACTGAGCATCTTTCCAAACTAGTATATCTTATTATTGAGGAATGTAGAGAATTGAAGTGTTATGTTCTATTCACTCGTTTTCCATGTTCAGAATGTCTGTTATGATTGTCGTATGAAATGTCGTCGCCTGTTATGATGTCAAAATGTCGTCTGTTGTGATAGTTTCGTATGTAAGCATATGATTGAGCTTATTATTTATAAGCCTTCCTAGCGCTAAATACATTTCCTCTAACAACATATAGGTCACAGTTCATAGGTCTTCGCTCATTTAAGAGGTACAATACCCTGAAATCGTTACCTATGTATATCTGTCCTTAGTGGGTATCATATAAAAGTCAAAAATAAATCCCAATGTTGGAACAAACCTTTTCACTTGAAGTTCGGAATAACATCCAATGTGGCAATATGTTACAGTGGGATAACTTGTGTAAAATAGCGATTTAAAATATCTGAAGCGTAACTTTCACATCGTAAAAGCAAATTAGCACATCTGTAGCATAAACCCGTTGGCTTAACTTTATCCTCATTAGTGCTACGGCTGTAGCGTCCTCCTTGCTCCGTGTCTTGAAGCTAACGGAATATCGTGGCCGTAGTTGTTGAGGCATGTAACATGAGTGAGCGGAGCATAGTTGCACAGACCAGTTGTTGAAATTTTTAACGCATAATAAACATCAATGTGCTGCTCCAAGGTTTCGCAACGTCCATATCGATTTATCAGCAATAATTAAGTAAATGTAATAAAGGGTAAATAATGAAAAGTAGAAAAAACACTATGTACACTCAGTACATCGATCACCAAAACTCATTTTGGTATATCGTTCTCGCTAATTGTATAACGTAAGTTCATGTTACGCTAACTAGTTGATTTTATCTTAAAGAGGTGACTATTAAAGAATTAAAAATAGCTTTATATATATATTTGTATTGTGCATATATTTAGCTTCATTTTTACCCAGTCAAAGGTAGATGAAACCCTTTCCATCAGAGTGGCAGGTAAACATGATTCTCTGTGCTTTGCACTAATAAATCTGAGACAAATTCATGTTTAGAAAGTACTTTTTGTATAAAAAATATTTTCTCAGAGTATTCAAGTATTTTCGTTTTAATAATATTAATCTCTGGTTATATATATATATATATATATATATGTACATATAAGTATTACGTTTATGCTTTGTATTGCAAGAAACTCCCCAAAAAGAAACATTTATTTGAATATGTATGGCAGCGGCAATTTAGCGTTGGTTCGTTTTCCGCTTCCACTTTTATCCCAAAAAATAGCAAAAAGCAGAGATATTAATTAAAAGTTCTTAAAACGCTAATTTTCGTCCTCATTTTTCCGAATGGCAACAGTGCTGATATCATCAACAATGGCGGCAGGGATACAACAGCAATAATGGTTGCGTGCCATTATTGCTGATGTGATGAGAGAGAATTACCGATTTTATCAAAAAAATGAATAAAACAAAAATAAAAAAATAAAATTTAAAAAGTCATTCGAATTTTGGAAACCTCGTTTCGAGGTGCACTGGCTCTTGTCTGGATGCACCTATGTAGCAAATTCGTAGGCCTGGGTCTATCAGCTTACACGCAGACCGAACGAAAGACAGACTCATAGAATCTCCCCTCTATTGTGAGTAGAGTTATATATCAGAGTACCTTTCATTGTTACATATTCAAAGAATCCTTTTAATAACGTTCGAATCAATGAATTTACCAATAATTGTTTAGGCTTTGTTGAATTAAAACAAAGTTAATGTATACATTTTTAACAATGCTTATAATCCATAATCATTAGAGATATCAAATCTAGTGGTGCTAAAATCTTACGTGTGGGGCTTATTTGCTTGTTATTTTTAATGCTGAAATCGCATTCGAACCATTTTTAGAAATGGAGTTCTTTTTTTTGACAGTATTGTGTTACGTTTTATACCAACACCCTTTATCGACAGCCTATTGGGCATACTTATTTGTTTTGCGACTGCCTTCCTTTTGTTTTCTCGAAGAGAAAAGAGAATTCGAGAAAATAATGAGGAAAACTTTATTAACCGTAATGAACACAAGTTTAATGCCGGAAACACGGTACGTAATTTAGATTTCCTTGATTCATATGCTGATATTAATGAATTTAATGATGATTCCTTTGATGTGGACATAGACAGTGACACCGATCTCCTCGAAGCTTTTGATAATAATCTTCTTAAGTTGCATATTGATAGTGATACTGACCACATCGGCCATTTTTCCAAAGATTTCGATAATAATTCTTATGATGTGCACAATATCAGCGATGAAAAGCAATTTAATTACCTCCAACAGGAAACAGAAAAGGATTTTGATTTTCCAAAACCTGATAACTCAGGTAATCAAATAGGCACGAATAGCAGCATAACCATCTTGAACCAGGAAGAATTCAGTTTGAATGCCTCTATTGAATCATTGGATGCTGAATGCATTGTATCGCATAACGATCTTGGAACACAAAGAGACATCGATTCTGGTAATCTCCTTAACACAAATAATGAACCAAAAATGAATGGCAAACTGGATCAAGAAGACAGAACAGAACTGAAACCAACTGAAGATTCTGAAGAACAGCTCGTTGATCTCGTCGTTGGTACCGGCCCTGTTATCTGCTTTGATGACGAGTACACTCAACATCCTTCTTCGAATCATAGCAAGCGTTTCAAAATTTCAAACATAAGAAAAACATTACTGAAATATTTCTGCTTTAAAAAATTAAAAATAAACAAAGGACTTAAAACATATTATATAGATCTGAGATAAGTTTACACAATTTCAGTTTGTATTCGTGATAGATTTGTTTGCCATGACACCAATCTCGACTGACCAGTACTTGCCTAAAAATTGGACATTGACCAGTGACTGACTAAATGACAATCTCATTCAATAAAAGTAGGACATTGTCTGATCAGTGACTGACTAAAAATTAGACATTTTCTGACCAGTCACTAACTGACGATCACATTGGTTGAACAGGGCCTGCCTAAAAATTGGACATTGACTGACTATGTGACGGTCTCCTTGATTGCCCGTTGACTGACTAAAAATTGGACATTGCCTGACCAGTGACTGACTAACTGACTATCTCTTTGACAGGCCGGAGACTGACTAAATTTGTACATTGACTGAGCAGTGACTGAGTGACGATCTCATTGACTGAGCACTGACAGACTAAAATTTGGACATGCACTGAACAGGAACTGAGAAAGTGAAGATCTCCTTGCCTGACTAGTGACTGAATAAAAATTGGACATTGACTGACTAAGTGACGATCTCATTGGCAGCCTAGTGACTGAGTGACGATCTGATTAACTGACCAGTGACACAATAAAAATTGGACATTCACTGAAAATCGACTGAGAAAGTGAAGATCTCTTTGCCTGACCAGTGGCTGAATAAAAATTGAACATTGACTGACCAATGACTGACTAAGTGACGTCCTTATTGACTGAGCATTGGATTTGGACGGAAGAAATTGCCTTTTTCGATAAGAGAGAGGAAAGATGTTTTCAGTCCAATCGATTGCGCTACAGCTGAAATGGAAACAGAAAATCATTTTAAAATTCTTTTCTAGAGCTACATTTCAGAACTGCAAAATTTAAATTAAATTATATGGTAACCTGAAATTAAAATATTATTTTCAGTTAAATGCCGTTGCTAAATTTGTTTTTCTTGTGCTCTTAAATTAATTTACTAGTTTACACACCATATTCAGTTATGATTTACCAATATGCTCTATTTTAAATATAACTTCTCATTGAATTAAGTTAAGCTGTAGCTATTATTGAAATTTTTCTTAGGCATATTTTCCCTTGTTGTCTGCTACTTCCTTTTCGTTTTTCCTATGTGATTTGTCGGCATTTCGTATAAAAAACCTCCAGATTATCATTAAAACCCGAATAAGGATGTTATTTTGTATTTTACATTTTTTTCTCTCTGTGGCCTTCATGTCAAAACTTACTAGAAATAATAAATGAGAATATACTGCTTTCTTTTCAAACGAAGTATTTTCAATATGTGTCCCATAGCAATATGCCCTCTGTTTAAGAATGCTAAGAGTTTTACCCTGTTTGATTCCCCGCCAACGTGCTGGCTGCATGGTTGGATTCTGCAGTTTTCCTTATCTCGATATATATAAGAAGATTTCCCATAGAACGTTCTCCGCTAAGCCATCCCTCGCGCCAGGCAGGTAACCATCCTTTTCTTTGCCCTTTTCAAATAACCTAACTTTTACTCAAACAAATCAATCATGACATGAAATTTGGAAGAAATTAATTTAAATAACTTTTATAAAAATGTCTCGATTGGATATATACTGGAAGTTAAAGAATTTACACCCCACAGATACACCCAAAACAAATATTAAACTGAAAGCTTTCAGACTTTGTATTGCGCCCAAAGGCATCATTTTTTCATTTGCAGACATAAACGTTTGGACAGAATTCGGGCTAATGTCCCTCTGGGTTAAAAATATTTAAAATCAGCGTATTTTATAAATTAGGAAATGAACCTTTCATATACTTTCATATATTTGAATAAATATTTATGAATCATTATTAATAAAAATGAGAATAAAGGAAACTCTATGAATAATCCTGAAACGTTTAGTCTGAAGTTTAAAATTTAACGTAACTATCGCAAATGACTGAGTGCAGGGGGGTTTCAGGTATCCTTTTAAGGATTTTGCAAAGAATTATATATATAAACAAACGTTATAATTTCATTTTCTAATATATTCCGGCTGAGAGCCCTTTTGTTGAACCATCATATTACATCTTGATTTGTAAGAGAAAAGCCTTTTCCTGAAAACATCAAGGTGGATTTTATGCCACTTCTCGTTCACAATGTTCCACAGTCCGTCCAATGTTTGGGGATGCCACGTATAAAGAGCTTGTTTTAAAAGTACAAATGCACATTAATCCATAGGAGACACATCAGGAGATTTGGTGGATATGCATCTAGAGGGAATGGCTTCAATTGCGGTTTCATATATCACTTTTTGCAAAACATAAAGCGGTAGATTTAGAGGTATGGTTTGTAGCCTTATCCTGATGGAACTTAATACAGTCAAGATTGTTGGATAAAGAGATGGAATTTCGTCTTTTAATATAGGTGTTTAAAGTTATTTCTGATTGTAATCCGAATTGATTTTGATATTTTTTTCTATTTTCCTTATTTTAAGTTTCCCCTTATAAAAGAATCCAGTAAGAACAATAAAACCTTTAGAAAAAAAAATTTTTTTTTCTCTGAACCAATATATTAAGTCTTTTGCTCCTCTTTTCGGCAATAAATTCATGTTTATCTCTTGCAATCGTTACACGTATGCCCAAGCTTCATGAGTTGTAACTACACTGAAGTGCCACTAAATTAGGGATAGACATGGCTATGCAAATTGAATACCGCTGCGCCGCATCTGGGCTTACGTGAGGGAGTTGTGATAAATGCACATACACTATGCTTCTCGTTAATCAGTTGTTTCTTATACCAGTATAGGTAAAATTTCAATATCGGGCAGATAGTAATCTCTCGTCGCTTGGGCCATACAATTTCTATAATCCTCAGCGAGATAGGATTTTAACGGTCGACAGTGTCAAGAGCATACCGAGAATACACGGATGGTGGGAAAAAGAAGTAGTGACTCTGCAAAGTGCAAAGCACATTTAAGTTAGAACAATCGTGGTATGAGAAGTCTCAGCCGTATTGTACATGGTCAACGAAGCCAAATATTAGCCCAAATTACCACCTAGCTAAAGCAAGCGACAGTCGTACAGTCAGTAAAAAGATCGTGTATCGCTCCCTTCACCATATGGGCTTCGGAAGCCGTAGACACACTACGGTACCTTTCCTAAATGCATGCCATCGAGTTGCCATTCTTACCTGGGCAAGAGAATATAGAGAATAGACACTAGTGGACATAAAATGTGTAGGAGTGATGAGTCTCGATCCCTCTAATTAATACCGATGGGAGGCTCAGAATATGGCGAGAGAATCATGAATGTATGAATCCGGTGTGACAGATTGGAACTGTACAAGGCCTGGAGGCTTAATCATGGTCTGGGATGCTTTCTTCTGGTTGTGTTTGGGATCTTTAGTACTTGTTCTTACCTCCCTCAATATGATTCTGTACGTGGAGTTGATGAGCTATCATCTCCATCCATTTATGTCCCTGTCATTCGCACGGAAAGGGAGTATCTCAGAAACATAACTGCGCCTCTCAAAGGTTACGGTTGGCTACTAGTTGGTTGGATGGAAGAGCAGTCCTCTGACTTCTCTGTCATAAATTGGTTACTTAAAAGCCCTTAATTGAATTCTACTGAGCATCTTTCCAAACTAGTATATCTTATTATTGAGGAATGTAGAGAATTGAAGTGTTATGTTCTATTCACTCGTTTTCCATGTTCAGAATGTCTGTTATGATGGTCGTATGAAATGTCGTCGCCTGTTATGATGTCAAAATGTCGTCTGTTGTGATAGTTTCGTATGTAAGCATATGATTGAGCTTATTATTTATAAGCCTTCCTAGCGCTAAATACATTTCCTCTAACAACATATAGGTCACAGTTCATAGGTCTTCGCTCATTTAAGAGGTACAATACCCTGAAATCGTTACCTATGTATATCTGTCCTTAGTGGGTATCATATAAAAGTCAAAAATAAATCCCAATGTTGGAACAAACCTTTTCACTTGAAGTTCGGAATAACATCCAATGTGGCAATATGTTACAGTGGGATAACTTGTGTAAAATAGCGATTTAAAATATCTGAAGCGTAACTTTCACATCGTAAAAGCAAATTAGCACATCTGTAGCATAAACCCGTTGGCTTAACTTTATCCTCATTAGTGCTACGGCTGTAGCGTCCTCCTTGCTCCGTGTCTTGAAGCTAACGGAATATCGTGGCCGTAGTTGTTGAGGCATGTAACATGAGTGAGCGGAGCATAGTTGCACAGACCAGTTGTTGAAATTTTTAACGCATAATAAACATCAATGTGCTGCTCCAAGGTTTCGCAACGTCCATATCGATTTATCAGCAATAATTAAGTAAATGTAATAAAGGGTAAATAATGAAAAGTAGAAAAAACACTATGTACACTCAGTACATCGATCACCAAAACTCATTTTGGTATATCGTTCTCGCTAATTGTATAACGTAAGTTCATGTTACGCTAACTAGTTGATTTTATCTTAAAGAGGTGACTATTAAAGAATTAAAAATAGCTTTATATATATATTTGTATTGTGCATATATTTAGCTTCATTTTTACCCAGTCAAAGGTAGATGAAACCCTTTCCATCAGAGTGGCAGGTAAACATGATTCTCTGTGCTTTGCACTAATAAATCTGAGACAAATTCATGTTTAGAAAGTACTTTTTGTATAAAAAATATTTTCTCAGAGTATTCAAGTATTTTCGTTTTAATAATATTAATCTCAGGTTATATATATATATATATATATATATATGTACATATAAGTATTACGTTTATGCTTTGTATTGCAAGAAACTCCCCAAAAAGAAACATTTATTTGAATATGTATGGCAGCGGCAATTTAGCGTTGGTTCGTTTTCCGCTTCCACTTTTATCCCAAAAAATAGCAAAAAGCAGAGATATTAATTAAAAGTTCTTAAAACGCTAATTTTCGTCCTCATTTTTCCGAATGGCAACAGTGCTGATATCATCAACAATGGCGGCAGGGATACAACAGCAATAATGGTTGCGTGCCATTATTGCTGATGTAATGAGAGAGAATTACCGATTTTATCAAAAAAATGAATAAAACAAAAATAAAAAAAATAAAATTTAAAAAGTCATTCGAATTTTGGAAACCTCGTTTCGAGGTGCACTGGCTCTTGTCTGGATGCACCTATGTAGCAAATTCGTAGGCCTGGGTCAATCAGCTTACACGCAGAGCGAACGAAAGACAGACTCATAGAATCTTCCCTCTATTGTGAGTAGAGTTATATATCAGAGTACCTTTCATTGTTACATATTCAAAGAATCCTTTTAATAACGTTCGAAACAATGAATTTACCAATAATTGTTTAGGCTTTGTTGAATTAAAACAAAGTTAATGTATACATTTTTAACAATGCTTATAATCCATAATCATTAGAGATATCAAATCTAGTGGTGCTAAAATCTTACGTGTGGAGCTTATTTGCTTGTTATTTTTAATGCTGAAATCGCATTCGAACCATTTTTAGAAATGGAGTTCTTTTTTTTGACAGTATTGTGTTACGTTTTTATACCAACACCCTTTATCGACAGCCTATTGGGCATACTTATTTGTTTTGCGACTGCCTTCCTTTTGTTTTCTCGAAGAGAAGAGAGAATTCGGGAAAATAATGAGGAAAACTTTATTAACCGTAATGAACACAAGTTTAATGCCGGAAACACGGTACGTAATTTAGATTTCCTTGATTCATATGCTGATATTAATGAATTTAATGATGATTCCTTTGATGTGGACATAGACAGTGACACCGATCTCCTCGAAGCTTTTGATAATAATCTTCTTAAGTTGCATATTGATAGTGATACTGACCACATCGGCCATTTTTCCAAAGATTTGGATAATAATTCTTATAATGTGCACAATATCAGCAATGAAAAGCAATTTGATTACCTCCAACAGGAAACAGAAAAGGATTTTGATTTTCCAAAACCTGATAACTCAGTTAATCAAATAGGCACGAATAGCAGCATAACCATCTTGAACCAGGAAGAATTCAGTTTGAATGCCTCTATTGAATCATTGGATGCTGAATGCATTGTATCGCATAACAATCTTGGAACACAAAGAGACATCGATTCTGGTAATCTCCTTAACACAAATAATGAACCAAAAATGAATGGCAAACTGGATCAAGAAGACAGAACAGAACTGAAACCAACTGAAGATTCTGAAGAACAGCTCGTTGATCTCGTCGTTGGTACCGTCCCTGTTATCTGCTTTGATGACGAGTACACTCAACATCCTTCTTCGAATCATAGCAAGCGTTTCAAAATTTCAAACATAAGAAAAACATTACTGAAATATTTCTGCTTTAAAAAATTAAAAATAAACAAAGGACTTAACACATATTATATAGATCTGAGATAAGTTTACACAATTTCAGTTTGTATTCGTGATAGATTTGTTTGCCATGACACCAATCTCGACTGACCAGTACTTGCCTAAAAATTGGACATTGACCAGTGACTGACTAAATGACAATCTCATTGAATAAAAGTAGGACATTGTCTGACCAGTGACTAACTAAAAATTAGACATTTTCTGACCAGTCACTAACTGACGATCACATTGACTGACCAGGGCCTGCCTAAAAATTGGACATTGACTGACTATGTGACGGTCTCCTTGATTGCCCGTTGACTGACTAAAAATTGGACATTGTCTGACCAGTGACTGACTAACTGACTATCTCTTTGACAGGCCGGAGACTGACTAAATTTGTACATTGACTGAGCAGTGACTGAGTGACGATCTCATTGACTGAGCACTGACAGACTAAAATTTGGACATGCACTGAACAGGAACTGAGAAAGTGAAGATCTCCTTGCCTGACTAGTGACTGAATAAAAATTGGACATTGACTGACTAAGTGACGATCTCATTGACAGCCTAGTGACTGAGTGACGATCTGATTAACTGACCAGTGACAGAATAAAAATTGGACATTCACTGAAAATCGACTGAGAAAGTGAAGATCTCTTTGCCTGACCAGTGACTGAATAAAAATTGAACATTGACTGACCAATGACTGACTAAGTGACGTCCTTATTGACTGAGCATTGGATTTGGACGGAAGAAATTGCCTTTTCCGATAAGAGAGAGGAAAGATGTTTTCAGTACAATCGATTGCGCTACAGCTGAAATGGAAACAGAAAATCATTTTAAAATTCTTTTCTAGAGCTACATTTCAGAACTGCAAAATTTAAATTAAATTATATGGTAACCTGAAATTAAAATATTATTTGCAGTTAAATGCCGTTGCTAAATTTGTTTTTCTTGTGCTCTTAAATTAATTTACTAGTTTACACACCATATTCAGTTATGATTTACCAATATGCTCTATTTTAAATATAACTTCTCATTGAATTAAGTTAAGCTGTAGCTATTATTGAAATTTTTCTTAGGCATATTTTCCCTTGTTGTCTGCTACTTCCTTTTCGTTTTTCCTATGTGATTTGTCGGCATTTCGTATAAAAAACCTCCAGATTATCATTAAAACGCGAATAAGGATGTTATTTTGTATTTTACATTTTTTTCTCTCTGTGACCTTCATGTCAAAACTTACTAGAAATAATAAATGGGAATATACTGCTTTCTTTTTAAACGAAGTATTTTCAATATGTGTCCCATAGCAATATGCCCTCTGTTTAAGAATGCTAAGAGTTTTACCCTGTTTGATTCCCCGCCAACGTGCTGGCTGCATGGTTAGATTCTGCAGTTTTCCTTATCTCGATATATATAAGATTTCCCATAGAACGTTCTCCGCTAAGCCATCCCTCGCGCCAGGCAGGTAACCATCCTTTTCTTTGCCCTTTTCAAATAACCTAACTTTTACTCAAACAAATCAATCATGACATGAAATTTGGAAGAAATTAATTTAAATAACTTTTATAAAAATGTCTCGATTGGATATATACTGGAAGTTAAAGAATTTACATCCCACAGATACACCCAAAACAAATATTAAACTGAAAGTTTTCAGACTTTGTATTGCGCCCAAAGGCATCATTTTTTCATTTGCAGACATAAACGTTTGGACAGAATTCGGGCTAATGTCCCTCTGGGTTAAAAATATTTAAAAACAGCGTATTTTATAAATTAGAAAATGAACCTTTACTATACTTTCATATATTTGAATAAATATTTATGAATCATTATTAATAAAAATGAGAATAAAGGAAACTCTATGAATAATCCTGAAACGTTTAGTCTGAAGTTTAAAATTTAACGTAACTATCGCAAATGACTGAGTGCAGGGGGTTTTCAGGTATCCTTTTAAGGATTTTGCAAAGAATTATATATATAAACAAACGTTATAATTTCATTTTCTAATATATTCCGGCTGAGAGCCCTTTTGTTGAACCATCATATTACATCTTGATTTGTAAGAGAAAAGCCTTTTCCTGAAAACATCAAGGTGGATTTTATGCCACTTCTCGTTCACAATGTTCCACAGTCCGTCCAATGTTTGGGGATGCCACGTATAAAGAGCTTGTTTTAAAAGTACAAATGCACATTAATCCATAGGAGACACATCAGGAGATTTGGTGGATATGCATCTAGAGGGAATGGCTTCAATTGCGGTTTCATATATCACTTTTTGCAAAACATAAAGCGGTAGATTTAGAGGTATGGTTTGTAGCCTTATCCTGATGGAACTTAATACAGTCAAGATTGTTTGGATTAAGTGATGGAATTTCGTCTTTTAATATAGGTGTTTAAAGTTATTTCTGATTGTAATCCGAATTGATTTTGATATTTTTTTCTACTTTCCTTATTTTAAGTTTCCCCTTATAAAAGAATCCAGTAAGAACAATAAAACCTTTAGAAAAAAAAAAATTTTTTTTTCTCTGAACCAATATATTAAGTCTTTTGCTCCTCTTTTTCGGCAATAAATTCATGTTTATCTCTTGCAATCGTTACACGTATGCCCAAACTTCATGAGTTGTAACTACACTGAAGTGCCACTAAATTAGGGATAGACATGGCTATGCAAATTGAATAGCGCTGCGCCGCATCTGGGCTTACGTGAGGGAGTTGTGATAAATGCACATACACTATGCTTCTCGATAATCAGTTGTTTCTTATACCAGTATAGGTAAAATTTCAATATCGGGCAGATAGTAATCTCTCGTCGTTTGGGCCATACAATTTCTATAATCCTCAGCGGGATAGGATTTTAACGGTCGACAGTGTCAAGAGCATACCGAGAATACACGGATGGTGGGAAAAAGAAGTAGTGACTCTGCAAAGTGCAAAGCACATTTAAGTTAGAACAATCGTGGTATGAGAAGTCTCAGCCGTATTGTACATGGTCAATGAAGCCAAATATTAGCCCAAATTACCACCTAGCTAAAGCAAGCGACAGTCGTACAGTCAGTAAAAAGATCGTGTATCGCTCCCTTCACCATATGGGCTTCGGAAGCCGTAGACACACTACGGTTCCTTTCCTAAATGCATGCCATCGAGTTGCCATTCTTACCTGGGCAAGAGAATATAGAGAATAGACACTAGTGGACATGAAATGTGTAGGAGTGATGAGTCTCGATCCCTCTAATTAATACCGATGGGAGGCTCAGAATATGGCGAGAGAATCATGAATGTATGAATCCGGTGTGACAGATTGGAACTGTACAAGGCCTGGAGGCTTAATCATGGTCTGGGATGCTTTCTTCTGGTTGTGTTTGGGATCTTTAGTACTTGTTCTTACCTCCCTCAATATGATTCTGTACGTGGAGTTGATGAGCTATCATCTCCATCCATTTATGTCCCTGTCATTCACACGGAAAGGGAGTATCTCAGAAAGATAACTGCGCCTCTCAAAGGTTACGGTTGGCTACTAGTTGGTTGGATGGAAGAGCATTCCTCTGACTTCTCTGTCATAAATTGCTTACTTAAAAGCCCTGACTTGAATTCTACTGAGCATCTTTCCAAATTAGTATATCTTATTATTGAGGAATGTAGAGAATTGAAGTGTTATGTTCTATTCACTCGTTTTCCATGTTCAGAATGTCTGTTATGATGGTCGTATGAAATGTCGTCGCCTGTTATGATGTCAAAATGTCGTCTGTTGTGATAGTTTCGTATGTAAGCATATGATTGAGCTTATTATTTATAAGCCTTCCTAGCGCTAAATACATTTCCTCTAACAACATATAGGTCACAGTTCATAGGTCTTCGCTCATTTAAGAGGTACAATACCCTGAAATCGTTACCTATGTATATCTGTCCTTAGTGGGTATCATATAAAAGTCAAAAATAAATCCCAATGTTGGAACAAACCTTTTCACTTGAAGTTCGGAATAACATCCAATGTGGCAATATGTTACAGTGGGATAACTTGTGTAAAATAGCGATTTAAAATATCTGAAGCGTAACTTTCACATCGTAAAAGCAAATTAGCACATCTGTAGCATAAACCCGTTGGCTTAACTTTATCCTCATTAGTGCTACGGCTGTAGCGTCCTCCTTGCTCCGTGTCTTGAAGCTAACGGAATATCGTGGCCGTAGTTGTTGAGGCATGTAACATGAGTGAGCGGAGCATAGTTGCACAGACCAGTTGTTGAAATTTTTAACGCATAATAAACATCAATGTGCTGCTCCAAGGTTTCGCAACGTCCATATCGATTTATCAGCAATAATTAAGTAAATGTAATAAAGGGTAAATAATGAAAAGTAGAAAAAACACTATGTACACTCAGTACATCGATCACCAAAACTCATTTTGGTATATCGTTCTCGCTAATTGTATAACGTAAGTTCATGTTACGCTAACTAGTTGATTTTATCTTAAAGAGGTGACTATTAAAGAATTAAAAATAGCTTTATATATATATTTGTATTGTGCATATATTTAGCTTCATTTTTACCCAGTCAAAGGTAGATGAAACCCTTTCCATCAGAGTGGCAGGTAAACATGATTCTCTGTGCTTTGCACTAATAAATCTGAGACAAATTCATGTTTAGAAAGTACTTTTTGTATAAAAAATATTTTCTCAGAGTATTCAAGTATTTTCGTTTTAATAATATTAATCTCAGGTTATATATATATATATATATATATATATATGTACATATAAGTATTACGTTTATGCTTTGTATTGCAAGAAACTCCCCAAAAAGAAACATTTATTTGAATATGTATGGCAGCGGCAATTTAGCGTTGGTTCGTTTTCCGCTTCCACTTTTATCCCAAAAAATAGCAAAAAGCAGAGATATTAATTAAAAGTTCTTAAAACGCTAATTTTCGTCCTCATTTTTCCGAATGGCAACAGTGCTGATATCATCAACAATGGCGGCAGGGATACAACAGCAATAATGGTTGCGTGCCATTATTGCTGATGTAATGAGAGAGAATTACCGATTTTATCAAAAAAATGAATAAAACAAAAATAAAAAAAATAAAATTTAAAAAGTCATTCGAATTTTGGAAACCTCGTTTCGAGGTGCACTGGCTCTTGTCTGGATGCACCTATGTAGCAAATTCGTAGGCCTGGGTCAATCAGCTTACACGCAGAGCGAACGAAAGACAGACTCATAGAATCTTCCCTCTATTGTGAGTAGAGTTATATATCAGAGTACCTTTCATTGTTACATATTCAAAGAATCCTTTTAATAACGTTCGAAACAATGAATTTACCAATAATTGTTTAGGCTTTGTTGAATTAAAACAAAGTTAATGTATACATTTTTAACAATGCTTATAATCCATAATCATTAGAGATATCAAATCTAGTGGTGCTAAAATCTTACGTGTGGAGCTTATTTGCTTGTTATTTTTAATGCTGAAATCGCATTCGAACCATTTTTAGAAATGGAGTTCTTTTTTTTGACAGTATTGTGTTACGTTTTTATACCAACACCCTTTATCGACAGCCTATTGGGCATACTTATTTGTTTTGCGACTGCCTTCCTTTTGTTTTCTCGAAGAGAAGAGAGAATTCGGGAAAATAATGAGGAAAACTTTATTAACCGTAATGAACACAAGTTTAATGCCGGAAACACGGTACGTAATTTAGATTTCCTTGATTCATATGCTGATATTAATGAATTTAATGATGATTCCTTTGATGTGGACATAGACAGTGACACCGATCTCCTCGAAGCTTTTGATAATAATCTTCTTAAGTTGCATATTGATAGTGATACTGACCACATCGGCCATTTTTCCAAAGATTTGGATAATAATTCTTATAATGTGCACAATATCAGCAATGAAAAGCAATTTGATTACCTCCAACAGGAAACAGAAAAGGATTTTGATTTTCCAAAACCTGATAACTCAGTTAATCAAATAGGCACGAATAGCAGCATAACCATCTTGAACCAGGAAGAATTCAGTTTGAATGCCTCTATTGAATCATTGGATGCTGAATGCATTGTATCGCATAACAATCTTGGAACACAAAGAGACATCGATTCTGGTAATCTCCTTAACACAAATAATGAACCAAAAATGAATGGCAAACTGGATCAAGAAGACAGAACAGAACTGAAACCAACTGAAGATTCTGAAGAACAGCTCGTTGATCTCGTCGTTGGTACCGTCCCTGTTATCTGCTTTGATGACGAGTACACTCAACATCCTTCTTCGAATCATAGCAAGCGTTTCAAAATTTCAAACATAAGAAAAACATTACTGAAATATTTCTGCTTTAAAAAATTAAAAATAAACAAAGGACTTAACACATATTATATAGATCTGAGATAAGTTTACACAATTTCAGTTTGTATTCGTGATAGATTTGTTTGCCATGACACCAATCTCGACTGACCAGTACTTGCCTAAAAATTGGACATTGACCAGTGACTGACTAAATGACAATCTCATTGAATAAAAGTAGGACATTGTCTGACCAGTGACTAACTAAAAATTAGACATTTTCTGACCAGTCACTAACTGACGATCACATTGACTGACCAGGGCCTGCCTAAAAATTGGACATTGACTGACTATGTGACGGTCTCCTTGATTGCCCGTTGACTGACTAAAAATTGGACATTGTCTGACCAGTGACTGACTAACTGACTATCTCTTTGACAGGCCGGAGACTGACTAAATTTGTACATTGACTGAGCAGTGACTGAGTGACGATCTCATTGACTGAGCACTGACAGACTAAAATTTGGACATGCACTGAACAGGAACTGAGAAAGTGAAGATCTCCTTGCCTGACTAGTGACTGAATAAAAATTGGACATTGACTGACTAAGTGACGATCTCATTGACAGCCTAGTGACTGAGTGACGATCTGATTAACTGACCAGTGACAGAATAAAAATTGGACATTCACTGAAAATCGACTGAGAAAGTGAAGATCTCTTTGCCTGACCAGTGACTGAATAAAAATTGAACATTGACTGACCAATGACTGACTAAGTGACGTCCTTATTGACTGAGCATTGGATTTGGACGGAAGAAATTGCCTTTTCCGATAAGAGAGAGGAAAGATGTTTTCAGTACAATCGATTGCGCTACAGCTGAAATGGAAACAGAAAATCATTTTAAAATTCTTTTCTAGAGCTACATTTCAGAACTGCAAAATTTAAATTAAATTATATGGTAACCTGAAATTAAAATATTATTTGCAGTTAAATGCCGTTGCTAAATTTGTTTTTCTTGTGCTCTTAAATTAATTTACTAGTTTACACACCATATTCAGTTATGATTTACCAATATGCTCTATTTTAAATATAACTTCTCATTGAATTAAGTTAAGCTGTAGCTATTATTGAAATTTTTCTTAGGCATATTTTCCCTTGTTGTCTGCTACTTCCTTTTCGTTTTTCCTATGTGATTTGTCGGCATTTCGTATAAAAAACCTCCAGATTATCATTAAAACGCGAATAAGGATGTTATTTTGTATTTTACATTTTTTTCTCTCTGTGACCTTCATGTCAAAACTTACTAGAAATAATAAATGGGAATATACTGCTTTCTTTTTAAACGAAGTATTTTCAATATGTGTCCCATAGCAATATGCCCTCTGTTTAAGAATGCTAAGAGTTTTACCCTGTTTGATTCCCCGCCAACGTGCTGGCTGCATGGTTAGATTCTGCAGTTTTCCTTATCTCGATATATATAAGATTTCCCATAGAACGTTCTCCGCTAAGCCATCCCTCGCGCCAGGCAGGTAACCATCCTTTTCTTTGCCCTTTTCAAATAACCTAACTTTTACTCAAACAAATCAATCATGACATGAAATTTGGAAGAAATTAATTTAAATAACTTTTATAAAAATGTCTCGATTGGATATATACTGGAAGTTAAAGAATTTACATCCCACAGATACACCCAAAACAAATATTAAACTGAAAGTTTTCAGACTTTGTATTGCGCCCAAAGGCATCATTTTTTCATTTGCAGACATAAACGTTTGGACAGAATTCGGGCTAATGTCCCTCTGGGTTAAAAATATTTAAAAACAGCGTATTTTATAAATTAGAAAATGAACCTTTACTATACTTTCATATATTTGAATAAATATTTATGAATCATTATTAATAAAAATGAGAATAAAGGAAACTCTATGAATAATCCTGAAACGTTTAGTCTGAAGTTTAAAATTTAACGTAACTATCGCAAATGACTGAGTGCAGGGGGTTTTCAGGTATCCTTTTAAGGATTTTGCAAAGAATTATATATATAAACAAACGTTATAATTTCATTTTCTAATATATTCCGGCTGAGAGCCCTTTTGTTGAACCATCATATTACATCTTGATTTGTAAGAGAAAAGCCTTTTCCTGAAAACATCAAGGTGGATTTTATGCCACTTCTCGTTCACAATGTTCCACAGTCCGTCCAATGTTTGGGGATGCCACGTATAAAGAGCTTGTTTTAAAAGTACAAATGCACATTAATCCATAGGAGACACATCAGGAGATTTGGTGGATATGCATCTAGAGGGAATGGCTTCAATTGCGGTTTCATATATCACTTTTTGCAAAACATAAAGCGGTAGATTTAGAGGTATGGTTTGTAGCCTTATCCTGATGGAACTTAATACAGTCAAGATTGTTTGGATTAAGTGATGGAATTTCGTCTTTTAATATAGGTGTTTAAAGTTATTTCTGATTGTAATCCGAATTGATTTTGATATTTTTTTCTACTTTCCTTATTTTAAGTTTCCCCTTATAAAAGAATCCAGTAAGAACAATAAAACCTTTAGAAAAAAAAAATTTTTTTTTCTCTGAACCAATATATTAAGTCTTTTGCTCCTCTTTTTCGGCAATAAATTCATGTTTATCTCTTGCAATCGTTACACGTATGCCCAAACTTCATGAGTTGTAACTACACTGAAGTGCCACTAAATTAGGGATAGACATGGCTATGCAAATTGAATAGCGCTGCGCCGCATCTGGGCTTACGTGAGGGAGTTGTGATAAATGCACATACACTATGCTTCTCGATAATCAGTTGTTTCTTATACCAGTATAGGTAAAATTTCAATATCGGGCAGATAGTAATCTCTCGTCGTTTGGGCCATACAATTTCTATAATCCTCAGCGGGATAGGATTTTAACGGTCGACAGTGTCAAGAGCATACCGAGAATACACGGATGGTGGGAAAAAGAAGTAGTGACTCTGCAAAGTGCAAAGCACATTTAAGTTAGAACAATCGTGGTATGAGAAGTCTCAGCCGTATTGTACATGGTCAATGAAGCCAAATATTAGCCCAAATTACCACCTAGCTAAAGCAAGCGACAGTCGTACAGTCAGTAAAAAGATCGTGTATCGCTCCCTTCACCATATGGGCTTCGGAAGCCGTAGACACACTACGGTTCCTTTCCTAAATGCATGCCATCGAGTTGCCATTCTTACCTGGGCAAGAGAATATAGAGAATAGACACTAGTGGACATGAAATGTGTAGGAGTGATGAGTCTCGATCCCTCTAATTAATACCGATGGGAGGCTCAGAATATGGCGAGAGAATCATGAATGTATGAATCCGGTGTGACAGATTGGAACTGTACAAGGCCTGGAGGCTTAATCATGGTCTGGGATGCTTTCTTCTGGTTGTGTTTGGGATCTTTAGTACTTGTTCTTACCTCCCTCAATATGATTCTGTACGTGGAGTTGATGAGCTATCATCTCCATCCATTTATGTCCCTGTCATTCACACGGAAAGGGAGTATCTCAGAAAGATAACTGCGCCTCTCAAAGGTTACGGTTGGCTACTAGTTGGTTGGATGGAAGAGCATTCCTCTGACTTCTCTGTCATAAATTGCTTACTTAAAAGCCCTGACTTGAATTCTACTGAGCATCTTTCCAAATTAGTATATCTTATTATTGAGGAATGTAGAGAATTGAAGTGTTATGTTCTATTCACTCGTTTTCCATGTTCAGAATGTCTGTTATGATGGTCGTATGAAATGTCGTCTGTTGTGATAGTTTCGTATGTAAGCATATGATAGAGCTTATTATTTATAAGGCTTCCTAGCGCTAAATACATTTCCTCTAACAACATATAGGTCATAGTTCATAGGTCTTTGCTCATTTAAGAGGTACAATACCCTGAAATCGTTACCTATCTATATCTGTCCTTAGTGGGTATCATATAAAAGTCAAAAATAAATCCCAATGTTGGAACAGACCTTTTCACTTGAAGTTCGGAATAACATCCAATGTGGCAATATGTAACAGTGGGATAACTTGTGTAAAATAGCAATTTAAAATATCTGAAGCGTAACTTTCACATCGTAAAAGCAAATTAGCACATCTGTAGCATAAACCCGTTGGCTTAAATTTATCCTCGTTAGTGCTACGGCTGTAGCGTCCTTCTTACTCCGTGTCTTGAAGCTAACGGAATATCGTGGCCGTAGCTGTTGAGGCATGTAACATGAGTGAGCGGAGCATAGTTGCACAGACCAGTTGTTGAAATTTTTAACTCATAATAAACATCAATGTGCTGCCCCAAGGTTTCGCAAAGTCCATATCGATTTATCAGCAATAATTAAGTAAATGTAATAAAGGGTAAATAATGAAAAGTAGAAAAAACACTATGTACACTCAGTACATCGATCACCAAAACTCATTTTGGTGTATCGTTCTCGCTAATTGTATAACGTAAGTTCATGTTACGCTAACCAGTTGATTTTATCTTAAAGAGGTGACTATTAAAGAATTAAAAATAGTTTTATATATTTTTGTATTGTGCATATATTTAGCTTCATTTTTACCCAGTCAAAGGTAGATGAAACCCTTTCCATCAGAGTGGCAGGTAAACATGATTCTCTGTGCTTTGCACTAATAAATCCAAGACAAATTCATGTTTTGAAAGTACTTTTTGTATAAAAAATATTTTCTCAGAGTATTCAAGTATTTTCGTTTTAATAATATTAATCTCTGGTTATATATATATATATATATATATATATATATATATATATATATATGTACATATAAGTATTACGTTTATGCTTTGTATTGCAAGAAACTCCCCAAAAAGAGACATTTATTTGAATATGTATGGCAGCGGCAATTTAGCGTTGGTTCGTTTTCCGCTTCCACTTTTATCCCAAAAAATAGCAAAAAGCAGAGATATTAATTAAAAGTTCTTAAAACGCTAATTTTCGTCCTCATTTTTCCGAATGGCAACAGTGCTGATATCATCAACAATGGCGGCAGGGATACAACAGCAATAATGGTTGCGTGCCATTATTGCTGATGTAATGAGAGAGAATTACCGATTTTATCAAAAAAATGAATAAAACAAAAATAAAAAAATAAAATTTAAAAAGTCATTCGAATTTTGGAAACCTCGTTTCGAGGTGCACTGGCTCTTGTCTGGATGCACCTATGTAGCAAATTCGTAGGCCTGGGTCTATCAGCTTACACGCAGACCGAACGAAAGACAGACTCATAGAATCTCCCCTCTATTGTGAGTAGAGTTATATATCAGAGTACCTTTCATTGTTACATATTCAAAGAATCCTTTTAATAACGTTCGAAACAATGAATTTACCAATAATTGTTTAGGCTTTGTTGAATTAAAACAAAGTTAATGTATACATTTTTAACAATGCTTATAATCCATAATCATTAGAGATATCAAATCTAGTGGTGCTAAAATCTTACGTGTGGAGCTTATTTGATTGTTATTTTTAATGCTGAAATCGCATTCGAACCATTTTTAGAAATGGAGTTCTTTTTTTTGACAGTATTGTGTTACGTTTTTATACCAACACCCTTTATCGACAGCCTATTGGGCATACTTATTTGTTTTGCGACTGCCTTCCTTTTGTTTTCTCGAAGAGAAGAGAGAATTCGGGAAAATAATGAGGAAAACTTTATTAACCGTAATGAACACAAGTTTAATGCCCGAAACACGGTACGTAATTTAGATTTCCTTGATTCATATGCTGATATTAATGAATTTAATGATGATTCCTTTGATGTGGACATAGACAGTGACACCGATCTCCTCGAAGCTTTTGATAATAATCTTCTTAAGTTGCATATTGATAGTGATACTGACCACATCGGCCATTTTTCCAAAGATTTGGATAATAATTCTTATAATGTGCACAATATCAGCGATGAAAAGCAATTTGATTACCTCCAACAGGAAACAGAAAAGGATTTTGATTTTCCAAAACCTGATAACTCAGTTAATCAAATAGGCACGAATAGCAGCATAACCATCTTGAACCAGGAAGAATTCAGTTTGAATGCCTCTATTGAATCATTGGATGCTGAATGCATTGTATCGCATAACAATCTTAGAACACAAAGAGACATCGATTCTGGTAATCTCCTTAACACAAATAATGAACCAAAAATGAATGGCAAACTGGATGAAGAAGACAGAACAGAACTGAAACCAACTGAAGATTCTGAAGAACAGCTCGTTGATCTCGTCGTTGGTACCGGCCCTGTTATCTGCTTTGATGACGAGTACACTCAACATCCTTCTTCGAATCATAGCAAGCGTTTCAAAATTTCAAACATAAGAAAAACATTACTGAAATATTTCTGCTTTAAAAAATTAAAAATAAACAAAGGACTTAAAACATATTATATAGATCTGAGATAAGTTTACACAATTTCAGTTTGTATTCGTGATAGATTTGTTTGCCATGACACCAATCTCGACTGACCAGTACTTGCCTAAAAATTGGACATTGACCAGTGACTGACTAAATGACAATCTCATTGAATAAAAGTAGGACATTGTCTGACCAGTGACTAACTAAAAATTAGACATTTTCTGACCAGTCACTAACTGACGATCACATTGACTGACCAGGGCCTGCCTAAAAATTGGACATTGACTGACTATGTGACGGTCTCCTTGATTGCCCGTTGACTGACTAAAAATTGGACATTGACTGACCAATGACTGACTAAGTGACGTCCTTATTGACTGAGCATTGGATTTGGACGGAAGAAATTGCCTTTTTCGATAAGAGACAGGAAAGATGTTTTCAGTCCAATCGATTGCGCTACAGCTGAAATGGAAACAGAAAATCATTTTAAAATTCTTTTCTAGAGCTACATTTCAGAACTGCAAAATTTAAATTAAATTATATGGTAACCTGAAATTAAAATATTATTTTCAGTTAAATGCCGTTGCTAAATTTGTTTTTCTTGTGCTCTTAAATTAATTTACTAGTTTACACACCATATTCAGTTATGATTTACCAATATGCTCTATTTTAAATATAACTTCTCATTGAATTAAGTTAAGCTGTAGCTATTATTGAAATTTTTCTTAGGCATATTTTCCCTTGTTATCTGCTGCTTCCTTTTCGTTTTTCCTATGTGATTTGTCGGCATTTCGTATAAAAAACCTCCAGATTATCATTAAAACCCGAATATGGATGTTATTTTGTATTTTACATTTTTTTCTCTCTGTGGCCTTCATGTCAAAACTTACTAGAAATATACTGCTTTCTTTTCAAACGAAGTATTTTCAATATGTGTCCCATAGCAATATGCCCTCTGTTTAAGAATGCTAAGAGTTTTACCCTGTTTGATTCCCCGCCAACGTGCTGGCTGCATGGTTGGATTCTGCAGTTTTCCTTATCTCGATATATATAAGAAGATTTCCCATAGAACGTTCTCCGCTAAGCCATCCCTCGCGCCAGGCAGGTAACCATCCTTTTCTTTGCCCTTTTCAAATAACCTAACTTTTACTCAAACAAATCAATCATGACATGAAATTTGGAAGAAATTAATTTAAATAACTTTTATAAAAATGTCTCGATTGGATATATACTGGAAGTTAAAGAATTTACACCCCACAGATACACCCAAAACAAATATTAAACTGAAAGCTTTCAGACTTTGTATTGCGCCCAAAGGCATCATTTTTTCATTTGCAGACATAAACGTTTGGACAGAATTCGGGCTAATGTCCCTCTGGGTTAAAAATATTTAAAAACAGCGTATTTTATAAATTAGAAAATGAACCTTTCATATACTTTCATATATTTGAATAAATATTTATGAATCATTATTAATAAAAATGAGAATAAAGAAAACTCTATGAATAATCCTGAAACGTTTAGTCTGAAGTTTAAAATTTAACGTAACTATCGCAAATGACTGAGTGCAGGGGGTTTTCAGGTATCCTTTTAAGGATTTTGCAAAGAATTATATATATAAACAAACGTTATAATTTCATTTTCTAATATATTCCGGCTGAGAGCCCTTTTGTTGAACCATCATATTACATCTTGATTTGTAAGAGAAAAGCCTTTTCCTGAAAACATCAAGGTTGATTTTATGCCACTTCTCGTTCACAATGTTCCACAGTCCGTCCAATGTTTGGGGATGCCACGTATAAAGAGCTTGTTTTAAAAGTACAAATGCACATTAATCCATAGGAGACACATCAGGAGATTTGGTGGATATGCATCTAGAGGGAATGGCTTCAATTGCGGTTTCATATATCACTTTTTGCAAAACATAAAGCGGTAGATTTAGAGGTATGGTTTGTAGCCTTATCCTGATGGAACTTAATACAGTCAAGATTGTTGGATAAAGAGATGGAATTTCGTCTTTTAATATAGGTGTTTAAAGTTATTTCTGATTGTAATCCGAATTGATTTTGATATTATTTTCTACTTTCCTTATTTTAAGTTTCCCCTTATAAAAGAATCCAGTAAGAACAATAAAACCTTTAGAAAAAAAATTTTTTTTTTCTCTGAACCAATATATTAAGTCTTTTGCTCCTCTTTTCGGCAATAAATTCATGTTTATCTCTTGCAATCGTTACACGTATGCCCAAGCTTCATGAGTTGTAACTACACTGAAGTGCCACTAAATTAGGGATAGACATGGCTATGCAAATTGAATAGCGCTGCGCCGCATCTGGGCTTACGTGAGGGAGTTGTGATAAATGCACATACACTATGCTTCTCGTTAATCAGTTGTTTCTTATACCAGTATAGGTAAAATTTCAATATCGGGCAGATAGTAATCTCTCGTCGCTTGGGCCATACAATTTCTATAATCCTCAGCGAGATAGGATTTTAACGGTCGACAGTGTCAAGAGCATACCGAGAATACACGGATGGTGGGAAAAAGAAGTAGTGACTCTGCAAAGTGCAAAGCACATTTAAGTTAGAACAATCGTGGTATGAGAAGTCTCAGCCGTATTGTACATGGTCAATGAAGCCAAATATTAGCCCAAATTACCACCTAGTTAAAGCAAGCGACAGTCGTACAGTCAGTAAAAAGATCGTGTATCGCTCCCTTCACCATATGGGCTTCGGAAGCCGTAGACACACTACGGTACCTTTCCTAAATGCATGCCATCGAGTTGCCATTCTTACCTGGGCAAGAGAATATAGAGAATAGACACTAGTGGACATGAAATGTGTAGGAGTGATGAGTCTCGATCCCTCTAATTAATACCGATGGGAGGCTCAGAATATGGCGAGAGAATCATGAATGTATGAATCCGGTGTGACAGATTGGAACTGTACAAGGCCTGGAGGCTTAATCATGGTCTGGGATGCTTTCTTCTGGTTGTGTTTGGGATCTTTATTACTTGTTTTTACCTCCCTCAATATGATTCTGTACGTGGAGTTGATGAGCTATCATCTCCATCCATTTATGTCCCTGTCATTCGCACGGAAAGGGAGTATCTCAGAAACATAACTGCGCCTCTCAAAGGTTACGGTTGGCTACTAGTTGGTTGGATGGAAGAGCATTCCTCTGACTTCTCTGTCATAAATTGGTTACTTAAAAGCCCTTAATTGAATTCTACTGAGCATCTTTCCAAACTAGTATATCTTATTATTGAGGAATGTAGAGAATTGAAGTGTTATGTTCTATTCACTCGTTTTCCATGTTCAGAATGTCTGTTATGATTGTCGTATGAAATGTCGTCGCCTGTTATGATGTCAAAATGTCGTCTGTTGTGATAGTTTCGTATGTAAGCATATGATTGAGCTTATTATTTATAAGCCTTCCTAGCGCTAAATACATTTCCTCTAACAACATATAGGTCACAGTTCATAGGTCTTCGCTCATTTAAGAGGTACAATACCCTGAAATCGTTACCTATGTATATCTGTCCTTAGTGGGTATCATATAAAAGTCAAAAATAAATCCCAATGTTGGAACAAACCTTTTCACTTGAAGTTCGGAATAACATCCAATGTGGCAATATGTTACAGTGGGATAACTTGTGTAAAATAGCGATTTAAAATATCTGAAGCGTAACTTTCACATCGTAAAAGCAAATTAGCACATCTGTAGCATAAACCCGTTGGCTTAACTTTATCCTCATTAGTGCTACGGCTGTAGCGTCCTCCTTGCTCCGTGTCTTGAAGCTAACGGAATATCGTGGCCGTAGTTGTTGAGGCATGTAACATGAGTGAGCGGAGCATAGTTGCACAGACCAGTTGTTGAAATTTTTAACGCATAATAAACATCAATGTGCTGCTCCAAGGTTTCGCAACGTCCATATCGATTTATCAGCAATAATTAAGTAAATGTAATAAAGGGTAAATAATGAAAAGTAGAAAAAACACTATGTACACTCAGTACATCGATCACCAAAACTCATTTTGGTATATCGTTCTCGCTAATTGTATAACGTAAGTTCATGTTACGCTAACTAGTTGATTTTATCTTAAAGAGGTGACTATTAAAGAATTAAAAATAGCTTTATATATATATTTGTATTGTGCATATATTTAGCTTCATTTTTACCCAGTCAAAGGTAGATGAAACCCTTTCCATCAGAGTGGCAGGTAAACATGATTCTCTGTGCTTTGCACTAATAAATCTGAGACAAATTCATGTTTAGAAAGTACTTTTTGTATAAAAAATATTTTCTCAGAGTATTCAAGTATTTTCGTTTTAATAATATTAATCTCTGGTTATATATATATATATATATATATATGTACATATAAGTATTACGTTTATGCTTTGTATTGCAAGAAACTCCCCAAAAAGAAACATTTATTTGAATATGTATGGCAGCGGCAATTTAGCGTTGGTTCGTTTTCCGCTTCCACTTTTATCCCAAAAAATAGCAAAAAGCAGAGATATTAATTAAAAGTTCTTAAAACGCTAATTTTCGTCCTCATTTTTCCGAATGGCAACAGTGCTGATATCATCAACAATGGCGGCAGGGATACAACAGCAATAATGGTTGCGTGCCATTATTGCTGATGTGATGAGAGAGAATTACCGATTTTATCAAAAAAATGAATAAAACAAAAATAAAAAAATAAAATTTAAAAAGTCATTCGAATTTTGGAAACCTCGTTTCGAGGTGCACTGGCTCTTGTCTGGATGCACCTATGTAGCAAATTCGTAGGCCTGGGTCTATCAGCTTACACGCAGACCGAACGAAAGACAGACTCATAGAATCTCCCCTCTATTGTGAGTAGAGTTATATATCAGAGTACCTTTCATTGTTACATATTCAAAGAATCCTTTTAATAACGTTCGAATCAATGAATTTACCAATAATTGTTTAGGCTTTGTTGAATTAAAACAAAGTTAATGTATACATTTTTAACAATGCTTATAATCCATAATCATTAGAGATATCAAATCTAGTGGTGCTAAAATCTTACGTGTGGGGCTTATTTGCTTGTTATTTTTAATGCTGAAATCGCATTCGAACCATTTTTAGAAATGGAGTTCTTTTTTTTGACAGTATTGTGTTACGTTTTATACCAACACCCTTTATCGACAGCCTATTGGGCATACTTATTTGTTTTGCGACTGCCTTCCTTTTGTTTTCTCGAAGAGAAAAGAGAATTCGAGAAAATAATGAGGAAAACTTTATTAACCGTAATGAACACAAGTTTAATGCCGGAAACACGGTACGTAATTTAGATTTCCTTGATTCATATGCTGATATTAATGAATTTAATGATGATTCCTTTGATGTGGACATAGACAGTGACACCGATCTCCTCGAAGCTTTTGATAATAATCTTCTTAAGTTGCATATTGATAGTGATACTGACCACATCGGCCATTTTTCCAAAGATTTCGATAATAATTCTTATGATGTGCACAATATCAGCGATGAAAAGCAATTTAATTACCTCCAACAGGAAACAGAAAAGGATTTTGATTTTCCAAAACCTGATAACTCAGGTAATCAAATAGGCACGAATAGCAGCATAACCATCTTGAACCAGGAAGAATTCAGTTTGAATGCCTCTATTGAATCATTGGATGCTGAATGCATTGTATCGCATAACGATCTTGGAACACAAAGAGACATCGATTCTGGTAATCTCCTTAACACAAATAATGAACCAAAAATGAATGGCAAACTGGATCAAGAAGACAGAACAGAACTGAAACCAACTGAAGATTCTGAAGAACAGCTCGTTGATCTCGTCGTTGGTACCGGCCCTGTTATCTGCTTTGATGACGAGTACACTCAACATCCTTCTTCGAATCATAGCAAGCGTTTCAAAATTTCAAACATAAGAAAAACATTACTGAAATATTTCTGCTTTAAAAAATTAAAAATAAACAAAGGACTTAAAACATATTATATAGATCTGAGATAAGTTTACACAATTTCAGTTTGTATTCGTGATAGATTTGTTTGCCATGACACCAATCTCGACTGACCAGTACTTGCCTAAAAATTGGACATTGACCAGTGACTGACTAAATGACAATCTCATTCAATAAAAGTAGGACATTGTCTGATCAGTGACTGACTAAAAATTAGACATTTTCTGACCAGTCACTAACTGACGATCACATTGGTTGAACAGGGCCTGCCTAAAAATTGGACATTGACTGACTATGTGACGGTCTCCTTGATTGCCCGTTGACTGACTAAAAATTGGACATTGCCTGACCAGTGACTGACTAACTGACTATCTCTTTGACAGGCCGGAGACTGACTAAATTTGTACATTGACTGAGCAGTGACTGAGTGACGATCTCATTGACTGAGCACTGACAGACTAAAATTTGGACATGCACTGAACAGGAACTGAGAAAGTGAAGATCTCCTTGCCTGACTAGTGACTGAATAAAAATTGGACATTGACTGACTAAGTGACGATCTCATTGGCAGCCTAGTGACTGAGTGACGATCTGATTAACTGACCAGTGACACAATAAAAATTGGACATTCACTGAAAATCGACTGAGAAAGTGAAGATCTCTTTGCCTGACCAGTGGCTGAATAAAAATTGAACATTGACTGACCAATGACTGACTAAGTGACGTCCTTATTGACTGAGCATTGGATTTGGACGGAAGAAATTGCCTTTTTCGATAAGAGAGAGGAAAGATGTTTTCAGTCCAATCGATTGCGCTACAGCTGAAATGGAAACAGAAAATCATTTTAAAATTCTTTTCTAGAGCTACATTTCAGAACTGCAAAATTTAAATTAAATTATATGGTAACCTGAAATTAAAATATTATTTTCAGTTAAATGCCGTTGCTAAATTTGTTTTTCTTGTGCTCTTAAATTAATTTACTAGTTTACACACCATATTCAGTTATGATTTACCAATATGCTCTATTTTAAATATAACTTCTCATTGAATTAAGTTAAGCTGTAGCTATTATTGAAATTTTTCTTAGGCATATTTTCCCTTGTTGTCTGCTACTTCCTTTTCGTTTTTCCTATGTGATTTGTCGGCATTTCGTATAAAAAACCTCCAGATTATCATTAAAACCCGAATAAGGATGTTATTTTGTATTTTACATTTTTTTCTCTCTGTGGCCTTCATGTCAAAACTTACTAGAAATAATAAATGAGAATATACTGCTTTCTTTTCAAACGAAGTATTTTCAATATGTGTCCCATAGCAATATGCCCTCTGTTTAAGAATGCTAAGAGTTTTACCCTGTTTGATTCCCCGCCAACGTGCTGGCTGCATGGTTGGATTCTGCAGTTTTCCTTATCTCGATATATATAAGAAGATTTCCCATAGAACGTTCTCCGCTAAGCCATCCCTCGCGCCAGGCAGGTAACCATCCTTTTCTTTGCCCTTTTCAAATAACCTAACTTTTACTCAAACAAATCAATCATGACATGAAATTTGGAAGAAATTAATTTAAATAACTTTTATAAAAATGTCTCGATTGGATATATACTGGAAGTTAAAGAATTTACACCCCACAGATACACCCAAAACAAATATTAAACTGAAAGCTTTCAGACTTTGTATTGCGCCCAAAGGCATCATTTTTTCATTTGCAGACATAAACGTTTGGACAGAATTCGGGCTAATGTCCCTCTGGGTTAAAAATATTTAAAATCAGCGTATTTTATAAATTAGGAAATGAACCTTTCATATACTTTCATATATTTGAATAAATATTTATGAATCATTATTAATAAAAATGAGAATAAAGGAAACTCTATGAATAATCCTGAAACGTTTAGTCTGAAGTTTAAAATTTAACGTAACTATCGCAAATGACTGAGTGCAGGGGGGTTTCAGGTATCCTTTTAAGGATTTTGCAAAGAATTATATATATAAACAAACGTTATAATTTCATTTTCTAATATATTCCGGCTGAGAGCCCTTTTGTTGAACCATCATATTACATCTTGATTTGTAAGAGAAAAGCCTTTTCCTGAAAACATCAAGGTGGATTTTATGCCACTTCTCGTTCACAATGTTCCACAGTCCGTCCAATGTTTGGGGATGCCACGTATAAAGAGCTTGTTTTAAAAGTACAAATGCACATTAATCCATAGGAGACACATCAGGAGATTTGGTGGATATGCATCTAGAGGGAATGGCTTCAATTGCGGTTTCATATATCACTTTTTGCAAAACATAAAGCGGTAGATTTAGAGGTATGGTTTGTAGCCTTATCCTGATGGAACTTAATACAGTCAAGATTGTTGGATAAAGAGATGGAATTTCGTCTTTTAATATAGGTGTTTAAAGTTATTTCTGATTGTAATCCGAATTGATTTTGATATTTTTTTCTATTTTCCTTATTTTAAGTTTCCCCTTATAAAAGAATCCAGTAAGAACAATAAAACCTTTAGAAAAAAAAATTTTTTTTTCTCTGAACCAATATATTAAGTCTTTTGCTCCTCTTTTCGGCAATAAATTCATGTTTATCTCTTGCAATCGTTACACGTATGCCCAAGCTTCATGAGTTGTAACTACACTGAAGTGCCACTAAATTAGGGATAGACATGGCTATGCAAATTGAATACCGCTGCGCCGCATCTGGGCTTACGTGAGGGAGTTGTGATAAATGCACATACACTATGCTTCTCGTTAATCAGTTGTTTCTTATACCAGTATAGGTAAAATTTCAATATCGGGCAGATAGTAATCTCTCGTCGCTTGGGCCATACAATTTCTATAATCCTCAGCGAGATAGGATTTTAACGGTCGACAGTGTCAAGAGCATACCGAGAATACACGGATGGTGGGAAAAAGAAGTAGTGACTCTGCAAAGTGCAAAGCACATTTAAGTTAGAACAATCGTGGTATGAGAAGTCTCAGCCGTATTGTACATGGTCAACGAAGCCAAATATTAGCCCAAATTACCACCTAGCTAAAGCAAGCGACAGTCGTACAGTCAGTAAAAAGATCGTGTATCGCTCCCTTCACCATATGGGCTTCGGAAGCCGTAGACACACTACGGTACCTTTCCTAAATGCATGCCATCGAGTTGCCATTCTTACCTGGGCAAGAGAATATAGAGAATAGACACTAGTGGACATAAAATGTGTAGGAGTGATGAGTCTCGATCCCTCTAATTAATACCGATGGGAGGCTCAGAATATGGCGAGAGAATCATGAATGTATGAATCCGGTGTGACAGATTGGAACTGTACAAGGCCTGGAGGCTTAATCATGGTCTGGGATGCTTTCTTCTGGTTGTGTTTGGGATCTTTAGTACTTGTTCTTACCTCCCTCAATATGATTCTGTACGTGGAGTTGATGAGCTATCATCTCCATCCATTTATGTCCCTGTCATTCGCACGGAAAGGGAGTATCTCAGAAACATAACTGCGCCTCTCAAAGGTTACGGTTGGCTACTAGTTGGTTGGATGGAAGAGCAGTCCTCTGACTTCTCTGTCATAAATTGGTTACTTAAAAGCCCTTAATTGAATTCTACTGAGCATCTTTCCAAACTAGTATATCTTATTATTGAGGAATGTAGAGAATTGAAGTGTTATGTTCTATTCACTCGTTTTCCATGTTCAGAATGTCTGTTATGATGGTCGTATGAAATGTCGTCGCCTGTTATGATGTCAAAATGTCGTCTGTTGTGATAGTTTCGTATGTAAGCATATGATTGAGCTTATTATTTATAAGCCTTCCTAGCGCTAAATACATTTCCTCTAACAACATATAGGTCACAGTTCATAGGTCTTCGCTCATTTAAGAGGTACAATACCCTGAAATCGTTACCTATGTATATCTGTCCTTAGTGGGTATCATATAAAAGTCAAAAATAAATCCCAATGTTGGAACAAACCTTTTCACTTGAAGTTCGGAATAACATCCAATGTGGCAATATGTTACAGTGGGATAACTTGTGTAAAATAGCGATTTAAAATATCTGAAGCGTAACTTTCACATCGTAAAAGCAAATTAGCACATCTGTAGCATAAACCCGTTGGCTTAACTTTATCCTCATTAGTGCTACGGCTGTAGCGTCCTCCTTGCTCCGTGTCTTGAAGCTAACGGAATATCGTGGCCGTAGTTGTTGAGGCATGTAACATGAGTGAGCGGAGCATAGTTGCACAGACCAGTTGTTGAAATTTTTAACGCATAATAAACATCAATGTGCTGCTCCAAGGTTTCGCAACGTCCATATCGATTTATCAGCAATAATTAAGTAAATGTAATAAAGGGTAAATAATGAAAAGTAGAAAAAACACTATGTACACTCAGTACATCGATCACCAAAACTCATTTTGGTATATCGTTCTCGCTAATTGTATAACGTAAGTTCATGTTACGCTAACTAGTTGATTTTATCTTAAAGAGGTGACTATTAAAGAATTAAAAATAGCTTTATATATATATTTGTATTGTGCATATATTTAGCTTCATTTTTACCCAGTCAAAGGTAGATGAAACCCTTTCCATCAGAGTGGCAGGTAAACATGATTCTCTGTGCTTTGCACTAATAAATCTGAGACAAATTCATGTTTAGAAAGTACTTTTTGTATAAAAAATATTTTCTCAGAGTATTCAAGTATTTTCGTTTTAATAATATTAATCTCAGGTTATATATATATATATATATATATATATGTACATATAAGTATTACGTTTATGCTTTGTATTGCAAGAAACTCCCCAAAAAGAAACATTTATTTGAATATGTATGGCAGCGGCAATTTAGCGTTGGTTCGTTTTCCGCTTCCACTTTTATCCCAAAAAATAGCAAAAAGCAGAGATATTAATTAAAAGTTCTTAAAACGCTAATTTTCGTCCTCATTTTTCCGAATGGCAACAGTGCTGATATCATCAACAATGGCGGCAGGGATACAACAGCAATAATGGTTGCGTGCCATTATTGCTGATGTAATGAGAGAGAATTACCGATTTTATCAAAAAAATGAATAAAACAAAAATAAAAAAAATAAAATTTAAAAAGTCATTCGAATTTTGGAAACCTCGTTTCGAGGTGCACTGGCTCTTGTCTGGATGCACCTATGTAGCAAATTCGTAGGCCTGGGTCAATCAGCTTACACGCAGAGCGAACGAAAGACAGACTCATAGAATCTTCCCTCTATTGTGAGTAGAGTTATATATCAGAGTACCTTTCATTGTTACATATTCAAAGAATCCTTTTAATAACGTTCGAAACAATGAATTTACCAATAATTGTTTAGGCTTTGTTGAATTAAAACAAAGTTAATGTATACATTTTTAACAATGCTTATAATCCATAATCATTAGAGATATCAAATCTAGTGGTGCTAAAATCTTACGTGTGGAGCTTATTTGCTTGTTATTTTTAATGCTGAAATCGCATTCGAACCATTTTTAGAAATGGAGTTCTTTTTTTTGACAGTATTGTGTTACGTTTTTATACCAACACCCTTTATCGACAGCCTATTGGGCATACTTATTTGTTTTGCGACTGCCTTCCTTTTGTTTTCTCGAAGAGAAGAGAGAATTCGGGAAAATAATGAGGAAAACTTTATTAACCGTAATGAACACAAGTTTAATGCCGGAAACACGGTACGTAATTTAGATTTCCTTGATTCATATGCTGATATTAATGAATTTAATGATGATTCCTTTGATGTGGACATAGACAGTGACACCGATCTCCTCGAAGCTTTTGATAATAATCTTCTTAAGTTGCATATTGATAGTGATACTGACCACATCGGCCATTTTTCCAAAGATTTGGATAATAATTCTTATAATGTGCACAATATCAGCAATGAAAAGCAATTTGATTACCTCCAACAGGAAACAGAAAAGGATTTTGATTTTCCAAAACCTGATAACTCAGTTAATCAAATAGGCACGAATAGCAGCATAACCATCTTGAACCAGGAAGAATTCAGTTTGAATGCCTCTATTGAATCATTGGATGCTGAATGCATTGTATCGCATAACAATCTTGGAACACAAAGAGACATCGATTCTGGTAATCTCCTTAACACAAATAATGAACCAAAAATGAATGGCAAACTGGATCAAGAAGACAGAACAGAACTGAAACCAACTGAAGATTCTGAAGAACAGCTCGTTGATCTCGTCGTTGGTACCGTCCCTGTTATCTGCTTTGATGACGAGTACACTCAACATCCTTCTTCGAATCATAGCAAGCGTTTCAAAATTTCAAACATAAGAAAAACATTACTGAAATATTTCTGCTTTAAAAAATTAAAAATAAACAAAGGACTTAACACATATTATATAGATCTGAGATAAGTTTACACAATTTCAGTTTGTATTCGTGATAGATTTGTTTGCCATGACACCAATCTCGACTGACCAGTACTTGCCTAAAAATTGGACATTGACCAGTGACTGACTAAATGACAATCTCATTGAATAAAAGTAGGACATTGTCTGACCAGTGACTAACTAAAAATTAGACATTTTCTGACCAGTCACTAACTGACGATCACATTGACTGACCAGGGCCTGCCTAAAAATTGGACATTGACTGACTATGTGACGGTCTCCTTGATTGCCCGTTGACTGACTAAAAATTGGACATTGTCTGACCAGTGACTGACTAACTGACTATCTCTTTGACAGGCCGGAGACTGACTAAATTTGTACATTGACTGAGCAGTGACTGAGTGACGATCTCATTGACTGAGCACTGACAGACTAAAATTTGGACATGCACTGAACAGGAACTGAGAAAGTGAAGATCTCCTTGCCTGACTAGTGACTGAATAAAAATTGGACATTGACTGACTAAGTGACGATCTCATTGACAGCCTAGTGACTGAGTGACGATCTGATTAACTGACCAGTGACAGAATAAAAATTGGACATTCACTGAAAATCGACTGAGAAAGTGAAGATCTCTTTGCCTGACCAGTGACTGAATAAAAATTGAACATTGACTGACCAATGACTGACTAAGTGACGTCCTTATTGACTGAGCATTGGATTTGGACGGAAGAAATTGCCTTTTCCGATAAGAGAGAGGAAAGATGTTTTCAGTACAATCGATTGCGCTACAGCTGAAATGGAAACAGAAAATCATTTTAAAATTCTTTTCTAGAGCTACATTTCAGAACTGCAAAATTTAAATTAAATTATATGGTAACCTGAAATTAAAATATTATTTGCAGTTAAATGCCGTTGCTAAATTTGTTTTTCTTGTGCTCTTAAATTAATTTACTAGTTTACACACCATATTCAGTTATGATTTACCAATATGCTCTATTTTAAATATAACTTCTCATTGAATTAAGTTAAGCTGTAGCTATTATTGAAATTTTTCTTAGGCATATTTTCCCTTGTTGTCTGCTACTTCCTTTTCGTTTTTCCTATGTGATTTGTCGGCATTTCGTATAAAAAACCTCCAGATTATCATTAAAACGCGAATAAGGATGTTATTTTGTATTTTACATTTTTTTCTCTCTGTGACCTTCATGTCAAAACTTACTAGAAATAATAAATGGGAATATACTGCTTTCTTTTTAAACGAAGTATTTTCAATATGTGTCCCATAGCAATATGCCCTCTGTTTAAGAATGCTAAGAGTTTTACCCTGTTTGATTCCCCGCCAACGTGCTGGCTGCATGGTTAGATTCTGCAGTTTTCCTTATCTCGATATATATAAGATTTCCCATAGAACGTTCTCCGCTAAGCCATCCCTCGCGCCAGGCAGGTAACCATCCTTTTCTTTGCCCTTTTCAAATAACCTAACTTTTACTCAAACAAATCAATCATGACATGAAATTTGGAAGAAATTAATTTAAATAACTTTTATAAAAATGTCTCGATTGGATATATACTGGAAGTTAAAGAATTTACATCCCACAGATACACCCAAAACAAATATTAAACTGAAAGTTTTCAGACTTTGTATTGCGCCCAAAGGCATCATTTTTTCATTTGCAGACATAAACGTTTGGACAGAATTCGGGCTAATGTCCCTCTGGGTTAAAAATATTTAAAAACAGCGTATTTTATAAATTAGAAAATGAACCTTTACTATACTTTCATATATTTGAATAAATATTTATGAATCATTATTAATAAAAATGAGAATAAAGGAAACTCTATGAATAATCCTGAAACGTTTAGTCTGAAGTTTAAAATTTAACGTAACTATCGCAAATGACTGAGTGCAGGGGGTTTTCAGGTATCCTTTTAAGGATTTTGCAAAGAATTATATATATAAACAAACGTTATAATTTCATTTTCTAATATATTCCGGCTGAGAGCCCTTTTGTTGAACCATCATATTACATCTTGATTTGTAAGAGAAAAGCCTTTTCCTGAAAACATCAAGGTGGATTTTATGCCACTTCTCGTTCACAATGTTCCACAGTCCGTCCAATGTTTGGGGATGCCACGTATAAAGAGCTTGTTTTAAAAGTACAAATGCACATTAATCCATAGGAGACACATCAGGAGATTTGGTGGATATGCATCTAGAGGGAATGGCTTCAATTGCGGTTTCATATATCACTTTTTGCAAAACATAAAGCGGTAGATTTAGAGGTATGGTTTGTAGCCTTATCCTGATGGAACTTAATACAGTCAAGATTGTTTGGATTAAGTGATGGAATTTCGTCTTTTAATATAGGTGTTTAAAGTTATTTCTGATTGTAATCCGAATTGATTTTGATATTTTTTTCTACTTTCCTTATTTTAAGTTTCCCCTTATAAAAGAATCCAGTAAGAACAATAAAACCTTTAGAAAAAAAAAAATTTTTTTTTCTCTGAACCAATATATTAAGTCTTTTGCTCCTCTTTTTCGGCAATAAATTCATGTTTATCTCTTGCAATCGTTACACGTATGCCCAAACTTCATGAGTTGTAACTACACTGAAGTGCCACTAAATTAGGGATAGACATGGCTATGCAAATTGAATAGCGCTGCGCCGCATCTGGGCTTACGTGAGGGAGTTGTGATAAATGCACATACACTATGCTTCTCGATAATCAGTTGTTTCTTATACCAGTATAGGTAAAATTTCAATATCGGGCAGATAGTAATCTCTCGTCGTTTGGGCCATACAATTTCTATAATCCTCAGCGGGATAGGATTTTAACGGTCGACAGTGTCAAGAGCATACCGAGAATACACGGATGGTGGGAAAAAGAAGTAGTGACTCTGCAAAGTGCAAAGCACATTTAAGTTAGAACAATCGTGGTATGAGAAGTCTCAGCCGTATTGTACATGGTCAATGAAGCCAAATATTAGCCCAAATTACCACCTAGCTAAAGCAAGCGACAGTCGTACAGTCAGTAAAAAGATCGTGTATCGCTCCCTTCACCATATGGGCTTCGGAAGCCGTAGACACACTACGGTTCCTTTCCTAAATGCATGCCATCGAGTTGCCATTCTTACCTGGGCAAGAGAATATAGAGAATAGACACTAGTGGACATGAAATGTGTAGGAGTGATGAGTCTCGATCCCTCTAATTAATACCGATGGGAGGCTCAGAATATGGCGAGAGAATCATGAATGTATGAATCCGGTGTGACAGATTGGAACTGTACAAGGCCTGGAGGCTTAATCATGGTCTGGGATGCTTTCTTCTGGTTGTGTTTGGGATCTTTAGTACTTGTTCTTACCTCCCTCAATATGATTCTGTACGTGGAGTTGATGAGCTATCATCTCCATCCATTTATGTCCCTGTCATTCACACGGAAAGGGAGTATCTCAGAAAGATAACTGCGCCTCTCAAAGGTTACGGTTGGCTACTAGTTGGTTGGATGGAAGAGCATTCCTCTGACTTCTCTGTCATAAATTGCTTACTTAAAAGCCCTGACTTGAATTCTACTGAGCATCTTTCCAAATTAGTATATCTTATTATTGAGGAATGTAGAGAATTGAAGTGTTATGTTCTATTCACTCGTTTTCCATGTTCAGAATGTCTGTTATGATGGTCGTATGAAATGTCGTCGCCTGTTATGATGTCAAAATGTCGTCTGTTGTGATAGTTTCGTATGTAAGCATATGATTGAGCTTATTATTTATAAGCCTTCCTAGCGCTAAATACATTTCCTCTAACAACATATAGGTCACAGTTCATAGGTCTTCGCTCATTTAAGAGGTACAATACCCTGAAATCGTTACCTATGTATATCTGTCCTTAGTGGGTATCATATAAAAGTCAAAAATAAATCCCAATGTTGGAACAAACCTTTTCACTTGAAGTTCGGAATAACATCCAATGTGGCAATATGTTACAGTGGGATAACTTGTGTAAAATAGCGATTTAAAATATCTGAAGCGTAACTTTCACATCGTAAAAGCAAATTAGCACATCTGTAGCATAAACCCGTTGGCTTAACTTTATCCTCATTAGTGCTACGGCTGTAGCGTCCTCCTTGCTCCGTGTCTTGAAGCTAACGGAATATCGTGGCCGTAGTTGTTGAGGCATGTAACATGAGTGAGCGGAGCATAGTTGCACAGACCAGTTGTTGAAATTTTTAACGCATAATAAACATCAATGTGCTGCTCCAAGGTTTCGCAACGTCCATATCGATTTATCAGCAATAATTAAGTAAATGTAATAAAGGGTAAATAATGAAAAGTAGAAAAAACACTATGTACACTCAGTACATCGATCACCAAAACTCATTTTGGTATATCGTTCTCGCTAATTGTATAACGTAAGTTCATGTTACGCTAACTAGTTGATTTTATCTTAAAGAGGTGACTATTAAAGAATTAAAAATAGCTTTATATATATATTTGTATTGTGCATATATTTAGCTTCATTTTTACCCAGTCAAAGGTAGATGAAACCCTTTCCATCAGAGTGGCAGGTAAACATGATTCTCTGTGCTTTGCACTAATAAATCTGAGACAAATTCATGTTTAGAAAGTACTTTTTGTATAAAAAATATTTTCTCAGAGTATTCAAGTATTTTCGTTTTAATAATATTAATCTCAGGTTATATATATATATATATATATATATATATGTACATATAAGTATTACGTTTATGCTTTGTATTGCAAGAAACTCCCCAAAAAGAAACATTTATTTGAATATGTATGGCAGCGGCAATTTAGCGTTGGTTCGTTTTCCGCTTCCACTTTTATCCCAAAAAATAGCAAAAAGCAGAGATATTAATTAAAAGTTCTTAAAACGCTAATTTTCGTCCTCATTTTTCCGAATGGCAACAGTGCTGATATCATCAACAATGGCGGCAGGGATACAACAGCAATAATGGTTGCGTGCCATTATTGCTGATGTAATGAGAGAGAATTACCGATTTTATCAAAAAAATGAATAAAACAAAAATAAAAAAAATAAAATTTAAAAAGTCATTCGAATTTTGGAAACCTCGTTTCGAGGTGCACTGGCTCTTGTCTGGATGCACCTATGTAGCAAATTCGTAGGCCTGGGTCAATCAGCTTACACGCAGAGCGAACGAAAGACAGACTCATAGAATCTTCCCTCTATTGTGAGTAGAGTTATATATCAGAGTACCTTTCATTGTTACATATTCAAAGAATCCTTTTAATAACGTTCGAAACAATGAATTTACCAATAATTGTTTAGGCTTTGTTGAATTAAAACAAAGTTAATGTATACATTTTTAACAATGCTTATAATCCATAATCATTAGAGATATCAAATCTAGTGGTGCTAAAATCTTACGTGTGGAGCTTATTTGCTTGTTATTTTTAATGCTGAAATCGCATTCGAACCATTTTTAGAAATGGAGTTCTTTTTTTTGACAGTATTGTGTTACGTTTTTATACCAACACCCTTTATCGACAGCCTATTGGGCATACTTATTTGTTTTGCGACTGCCTTCCTTTTGTTTTCTCGAAGAGAAGAGAGAATTCGGGAAAATAATGAGGAAAACTTTATTAACCGTAATGAACACAAGTTTAATGCCGGAAACACGGTACGTAATTTAGATTTCCTTGATTCATATGCTGATATTAATGAATTTAATGATGATTCCTTTGATGTGGACATAGACAGTGACACCGATCTCCTCGAAGCTTTTGATAATAATCTTCTTAAGTTGCATATTGATAGTGATACTGACCACATCGGCCATTTTTCCAAAGATTTGGATAATAATTCTTATAATGTGCACAATATCAGCAATGAAAAGCAATTTGATTACCTCCAACAGGAAACAGAAAAGGATTTTGATTTTCCAAAACCTGATAACTCAGTTAATCAAATAGGCACGAATAGCAGCATAACCATCTTGAACCAGGAAGAATTCAGTTTGAATGCCTCTATTGAATCATTGGATGCTGAATGCATTGTATCGCATAACAATCTTGGAACACAAAGAGACATCGATTCTGGTAATCTCCTTAACACAAATAATGAACCAAAAATGAATGGCAAACTGGATCAAGAAGACAGAACAGAACTGAAACCAACTGAAGATTCTGAAGAACAGCTCGTTGATCTCGTCGTTGGTACCGTCCCTGTTATCTGCTTTGATGACGAGTACACTCAACATCCTTCTTCGAATCATAGCAAGCGTTTCAAAATTTCAAACATAAGAAAAACATTACTGAAATATTTCTGCTTTAAAAAATTAAAAATAAACAAAGGACTTAACACATATTATATAGATCTGAGATAAGTTTACACAATTTCAGTTTGTATTCGTGATAGATTTGTTTGCCATGACACCAATCTCGACTGACCAGTACTTGCCTAAAAATTGGACATTGACCAGTGACTGACTAAATGACAATCTCATTGAATAAAAGTAGGACATTGTCTGACCAGTGACTAACTAAAAATTAGACATTTTCTGACCAGTCACTAACTGACGATCACATTGACTGACCAGGGCCTGCCTAAAAATTGGACATTGACTGACTATGTGACGGTCTCCTTGATTGCCCGTTGACTGACTAAAAATTGGACATTGTCTGACCAGTGACTGACTAACTGACTATCTCTTTGACAGGCCGGAGACTGACTAAATTTGTACATTGACTGAGCAGTGACTGAGTGACGATCTCATTGACTGAGCACTGACAGACTAAAATTTGGACATGCACTGAACAGGAACTGAGAAAGTGAAGATCTCCTTGCCTGACTAGTGACTGAATAAAAATTGGACATTGACTGACTAAGTGACGATCTCATTGACAGCCTAGTGACTGAGTGACGATCTGATTAACTGACCAGTGACAGAATAAAAATTGGACATTCACTGAAAATCGACTGAGAAAGTGAAGATCTCTTTGCCTGACCAGTGACTGAATAAAAATTGAACATTGACTGACCAATGACTGACTAAGTGACGTCCTTATTGACTGAGCATTGGATTTGGACGGAAGAAATTGCCTTTTCCGATAAGAGAGAGGAAAGATGTTTTCAGTACAATCGATTGCGCTACAGCTGAAATGGAAACAGAAAATCATTTTAAAATTCTTTTCTAGAGCTACATTTCAGAACTGCAAAATTTAAATTAAATTATATGGTAACCTGAAATTAAAATATTATTTGCAGTTAAATGCCGTTGCTAAATTTGTTTTTCTTGTGCTCTTAAATTAATTTACTAGTTTACACACCATATTCAGTTATGATTTACCAATATGCTCTATTTTAAATATAACTTCTCATTGAATTAAGTTAAGCTGTAGCTATTATTGAAATTTTTCTTAGGCATATTTTCCCTTGTTGTCTGCTACTTCCTTTTCGTTTTTCCTATGTGATTTGTCGGCATTTCGTATAAAAAACCTCCAGATTATCATTAAAACGCGAATAAGGATGTTATTTTGTATTTTACATTTTTTTCTCTCTGTGACCTTCATGTCAAAACTTACTAGAAATAATAAATGGGAATATACTGCTTTCTTTTTAAACGAAGTATTTTCAATATGTGTCCCATAGCAATATGCCCTCTGTTTAAGAATGCTAAGAGTTTTACCCTGTTTGATTCCCCGCCAACGTGCTGGCTGCATGGTTAGATTCTGCAGTTTTCCTTATCTCGATATATATAAGATTTCCCATAGAACGTTCTCCGCTAAGCCATCCCTCGCGCCAGGCAGGTAACCATCCTTTTCTTTGCCCTTTTCAAATAACCTAACTTTTACTCAAACAAATCAATCATGACATGAAATTTGGAAGAAATTAATTTAAATAACTTTTATAAAAATGTCTCGATTGGATATATACTGGAAGTTAAAGAATTTACATCCCACAGATACACCCAAAACAAATATTAAACTGAAAGTTTTCAGACTTTGTATTGCGCCCAAAGGCATCATTTTTTCATTTGCAGACATAAACGTTTGGACAGAATTCGGGCTAATGTCCCTCTGGGTTAAAAATATTTAAAAACAGCGTATTTTATAAATTAGAAAATGAACCTTTACTATACTTTCATATATTTGAATAAATATTTATGAATCATTATTAATAAAAATGAGAATAAAGGAAACTCTATGAATAATCCTGAAACGTTTAGTCTGAAGTTTAAAATTTAACGTAACTATCGCAAATGACTGAGTGCAGGGGGTTTTCAGGTATCCTTTTAAGGATTTTGCAAAGAATTATATATATAAACAAACGTTATAATTTCATTTTCTAATATATTCCGGCTGAGAGCCCTTTTGTTGAACCATCATATTACATCTTGATTTGTAAGAGAAAAGCCTTTTCCTGAAAACATCAAGGTGGATTTTATGCCACTTCTCGTTCACAATGTTCCACAGTCCGTCCAATGTTTGGGGATGCCACGTATAAAGAGCTTGTTTTAAAAGTACAAATGCACATTAATCCATAGGAGACACATCAGGAGATTTGGTGGATATGCATCTAGAGGGAATGGCTTCAATTGCGGTTTCATATATCACTTTTTGCAAAACATAAAGCGGTAGATTTAGAGGTATGGTTTGTAGCCTTATCCTGATGGAACTTAATACAGTCAAGATTGTTTGGATTAAGTGATGGAATTTCGTCTTTTAATATAGGTGTTTAAAGTTATTTCTGATTGTAATCCGAATTGATTTTGATATTTTTTTCTACTTTCCTTATTTTAAGTTTCCCCTTATAAAAGAATCCAGTAAGAACAATAAAACCTTTAGAAAAAAAAAATTTTTTTTTCTCTGAACCAATATATTAAGTCTTTTGCTCCTCTTTTTCGGCAATAAATTCATGTTTATCTCTTGCAATCGTTACACGTATGCCCAAACTTCATGAGTTGTAACTACACTGAAGTGCCACTAAATTAGGGATAGACATGGCTATGCAAATTGAATAGCGCTGCGCCGCATCTGGGCTTACGTGAGGGAGTTGTGATAAATGCACATACACTATGCTTCTCGATAATCAGTTGTTTCTTATACCAGTATAGGTAAAATTTCAATATCGGGCAGATAGTAATCTCTCGTCGTTTGGGCCATACAATTTCTATAATCCTCAGCGGGATAGGATTTTAACGGTCGACAGTGTCAAGAGCATACCGAGAATACACGGATGGTGGGAAAAAGAAGTAGTGACTCTGCAAAGTGCAAAGCACATTTAAGTTAGAACAATCGTGGTATGAGAAGTCTCAGCCGTATTGTACATGGTCAATGAAGCCAAATATTAGCCCAAATTACCACCTAGCTAAAGCAAGCGACAGTCGTACAGTCAGTAAAAAGATCGTGTATCGCTCCCTTCACCATATGGGCTTCGGAAGCCGTAGACACACTACGGTTCCTTTCCTAAATGCATGCCATCGAGTTGCCATTCTTACCTGGGCAAGAGAATATAGAGAATAGACACTAGTGGACATGAAATGTGTAGGAGTGATGAGTCTCGATCCCTCTAATTAATACCGATGGGAGGCTCAGAATATGGCGAGAGAATCATGAATGTATGAATCCGGTGTGACAGATTGGAACTGTACAAGGCCTGGAGGCTTAATCATGGTCTGGGATGCTTTCTTCTGGTTGTGTTTGGGATCTTTAGTACTTGTTCTTACCTCCCTCAATATGATTCTGTACGTGGAGTTGATGAGCTATCATCTCCATCCATTTATGTCCCTGTCATTCACACGGAAAGGGAGTATCTCAGAAAGATAACTGCGCCTCTCAAAGGTTACGGTTGGCTACTAGTTGGTTGGATGGAAGAGCATTCCTCTGACTTCTCTGTCATAAATTGCTTACTTAAAAGCCCTGACTTGAATTCTACTGAGCATCTTTCCAAATTAGTATATCTTATTATTGAGGAATGTAGAGAATTGAAGTGTTATGTTCTATTCACTCGTTTTCCATGTTCAGAATGTCTGTTATGATGGTCGTATGAAATGTCGTCGCCTGTTATGATGTCAAAATGTCGTCTGTTGTGATAGTTTCGTATGTAAGCATATAATTGAGCTTATTATTTATAAGCCTTCCTAGCGCTAAATACATTTCCTCTAACAACATATAGGTCATAGTTCATAGGTCTTCGCTCATTTAAGAGGTACAATACCCTGAAATCGTTACCTATCTATATCTGTCCTTAGTGTGTATCATATAAAAGTCAAAAATAAATCCCAATGTTGGAACAAACCTTTTCACTTGAAGTTCGGAATAACATCCAATGTGGCAATTTGTAACAGTGGGATAACTTGTGTAAAATAGCGATTTAAAATATCTGAAGCGTAACTTTCACATCGTAAAAGCAAATTAGCACATCTGTAGCATAAACCCGTTGGCTTAACTTTATCCTCATTAGTGCTACGGCTGTAGCGTCCTACTTGCTCCGTGTCTTGAAGCTAACGGAATATCGTGGCCGTAGTTGTTGAGGCATGTAACATGAGTGAGCGGAGCATAGTTGCACAGACCAGTTGTTGAAATTTTTAACGCATAATAAACATCAATATGCTGCCCCAAGGTTTCGCAAAGTCCATATCGATTTATCAGCAATAATTCAGTAAATGTAATAAAGGGTAAATAATGAAAAGTAGAAAAAACACTATGTACACTCAGTACATCGATCACCAAAACTCATTTTGGTGTATCGTTCTCGCTAATTGTATAACGTAAGGTCATGTTACGCTAACCAGTTGATTTTATCTTAAAGAGGTGACTATTAAAGAATTAAAAATAGCTTTATATATATATTTGTATTGTGCATATATTTAGCTTCATTTTTACCCAGTCAAAGGTAGATGAAACCCTTTCCATCAGAGTGGCAGCTAAACATGAATCTCTGTGCTTTGCACTAATAAATCTAAGACAAATTCATGTTTTGAAAGTACTTTTTGTATAAAAAATATTTTCTCAGAGTATTCAAGTATTTTCGTTTTAATAATATTAATCTCTGGTTATATATATATATATGTACATATAAGTATTACGTTTATGCTTTGTGTTGCAAGAAACTCCCCAAAAAGAAACATTTATTTGAATATGTATGGCAGCGGCAATTTAGCGTTGGTTCGTTTTCCGCTTCCACTTTTATCCCAAAAAATAGCAAAAAGCAGAGATATTAATTAAAAGTTCTTAAAACGCTAATTTTCGTCCTCATTTTTCCGAATGGCAACAGTGCTGATATCATCAACAATGGCGGCAGGGATACAACAGCAATAATGGTTGCGTGCCATTATTGCTGATGTAATGAGAGAGAATTACCGATTTTATCAAAAAAATGAATAAAACAAAAATAAAAAAAATAAAATTTAAAAAGTCATTCGAATTTTGGAAACCTCGTTTTGAGGTGCACTGGCTCTTGTCTGGATGCACCTATGTAGCAAATTCGTAGGCCTGGGTCTATCAGCTTACACGCAGAGCGAACGAAAGACAGATTCATAGAATCTTCCCTCTATTGTGAGTAGAGTTATATATCAGAATACCTTTCATTGTTACATATTCAAAGAATCCTTTTAATAACGTTCGAAACAATGAATTTACCAATAATTGTTTAGGCTTTGTTGAATTAAAACAAAGTTAATGTATACATTTTTAACAATGCTTATAAACCATAATCATTAGAGATATCAAATCTAGTGGTGCTAAAATCTTACGTGTGGAGCTTATTTGCTTGTTATTTTTAATGCTGAAATCGCATTCGAACCATTTTTAGAAATGGAGTTCTTTTTTTTGACAGTATTGTGTTACGTTTTTATACCAACACCCTTTATCGACAGCCTATTGGGCATACTTATTTGTTTTGCGACTGCCTTCCTTTTGTTTTCTCGAAGAGAAGAGAGAATTCGGGAAAATAATGAGGAGAACTTTATTAACCGTAATGAACACAAGTTTAATGCCGGAAACACGGTACGTAATTTAGATTTCCTTGATTCATATGCTGATATTAATGAATTTAATGATGATTCCTTTGATGTGGACATAGACAGTGACACCGATCTCCTCGAAGCTTTTGATAATAATCTTCTTAAGTTGCATATTGATAGTGATACTGACCACATCGGCCATTTTTCCGAAGATTTCGATAATAATTCTTATGATGTGCACAATATCAGCGATGAAAAGCTATTTAATTACCTCCAACAGGAAACAGAAAAGGATTTTGATTTTCCAAAACCTGATAACTCAGGTAATCAAATAGGCACGAATAGCAGTATAACCATCTTGAACCAGGAAGAATTCAGTTTGAATGCCTCTATTGAATCATTGGATGCTGAATGCATTGTATCGCATAACGATCTTGGAGCACAAAGAGACATCGATTCTGGTAATCTCCTTAACACAAATAATGAACCAAAAATGAATGGCAAACTGGATCAAGAAGACAGAACAGAACTGAAACCAACTGAAGATTCTGAAGAACAGCTCGTTGATCTCGTCGTTGGTACCGGCCCTGTTATCTGCTTTGATGACGAGTACACTCAACATCCTTCTTCGAATCATAGCAAGCGTTTCAAAATTTCAAACATAAGAAAAACATTACTGAAATATTTCTGCTTTAAAAAATTAAAAATAAACAAAGGACTGAAAACATATTATATAGATCTGAGATAAGTTTACACAATTTCAGTTTGTATTCGTGATAGATTTGTTTGCCATGACACCAATCTCGACTGACCAGTACTTGCCTAAAAATTGGACATTGACCAGTGACTGACTAAATGACAATCTCATTGAATAAAAGTAGGACATTGTCTGATCAGTGACTGACTAAAAATTAGACATTTTCTGACCAGTCACTAACTGACGATCACATTGACTGACCAGGGCCTGCCTAAAAATCGGACATTGACTGACTATGTGACGGTCTCCTTGATTGCCCGTTGACTGACTAAAAATTGGACATTGTCTGACCAGTGACTGACTAACTGACTATCTCTTTGACAGGCCGGAGACTGACTAAATTTGGACATTGACTGAGCAGTGACTGAGTGACGATCTCATTGACTGAGAACTGACAGACTAAAATTTGGACATGCACTGAACAGGAACTGAGAAAGTGAAGATCTCCTTGCCTGACTAGTGACTGAATAAAAATTGGACATTGCCTGACTAAGTGACGATCTCATTGACAGCCTAGTGACTGAGTGACGATCTGATTAACTGACCAGTGACAGAATAAAAATTGGACATTCACTGAAAATCGACTGAGAAAGTGAAGATCTCTTTGCCTGACCAGTGACTGAATAAAAATTGAACATTGACTGACCAATGACTGACTAAGTGACGTCCTTATTGACTGAGCATTGGATTTGGACGGAAGAAATTGCCTTTTTCGATAAGAGAGAGGAAAGATGTTTTCAGTCCAATCGATTGCGCTACAGCTGAAATGGAAACAGAAAATCATTTTAAAATTCTTTTCTGCAAAATTTAAATTAAATTATATGGTAACCTGAAATTAAAATATTATTTTCAGTTAATTGCCGTTGCTAAATTTGTTTTTCTTGTGCTCTTAAATTAATTTACTAGTTTACACACCATATTCAGTTATGATTTACCAATATGCTCTATTTTAAATATAACTTCTCATTGAATTAAGTTAAGCTGTAGCTATTATTGAAATTTTTCTTAGGCATATTTTCCCTTGTTGTCTGCTACTTCCTTTTCGTTTTTCCTATGTGATTTGTCGGCATTTCGTATAAAAAACCTCCAGATTATCATTAAAACCCGAATAAGGATGTTATTTTGTATTTTACATTTTTTTCTCTCTGTGGCCTTCATGTCAAAACTTACTAGAAATAATAAATGAGAATATACTGCTTTCTTTTCAAACGAAGTATTTTCAATATGTGTCTCATAGCAATATGCCCTCTGTTTAAGAATGCTAAGAGTTTTACCCTGTTTGATTCCCCGCCAACGTGCTGGCTGCATGGTTGGATTCTGCAGTTTTCCTTATCTCGATGTATATAAGATTTCCCATGGAACGTTCTCCGCTAAGCCATCCCTCGCGCCAGGCAGGTAACCATCCTTTTCTTTGCCCTTTTCAAATAACCTAACTTTTACTCAAACAAATCAATCATGAAATGAAATTTGGAAGAAATTAATTTAAATAACTTTTATAAAAATGTCTCGATTGGATATATACTGGAAGTTAAAGAATTTACACCCCACAGATACACCCAAAACAAATATTAAACTGAAAGCTTTCAGACTTTGTATTGCGCCCAAAGGCATCATTTTTTCATTTGCAGACATTAACGTTTGGACAGAATTCGGGCTAATGTCCCTCTGGGTTAAAAATATTTAAAAACAGCGTATTTTATAAATTAGAAAATGAACCTTTCATATACTTTCATATATTTGAATAAATATTTATGAAGCATTATTAATAAAAATGAGAATAAAGGAAACTCTATGAATAATCCTGAAACATTTAGTCTGAAGTTTAAAATTTAACGTAACTATCGCAAATGACTGAGTGCAGGGGGTTTTCAGGTATCCTTTTAAGGATTTTGAAAAGAATTATATATATAAACAAACGTTATAATTTCATTTTCTAATATATTCCGGCTGAGAGCCCTTTTGTTGAACCATCATATTACATCTTGATTTGTAAGAGAAAAGCCTTTTCCTGAAAACATCAAGGTTGATTTTATGCCACTTCTCGTTCACAATGTTCCACAGTCCGTCCAATGTTTGGGGATGCCACGTATAAAGAGCTTGTTTTAAAAGTACAAATGCACATTAATCCATAGGAGACACATCAGGAGATTTGGTGGATATGCATCTAGAGGGAATGGCTTCAATTGCGGTTTCATATATCACTTTTTGCAAAACATAAAGCGGTAGATTTAGAGGTATGGTTTGTAGCCTTATCCTGATGGAACTTAATACAGTCAAAATTGTTTGGATAAAGTGATGGAATTTCGTCTTTTAATATAGGTGTTTAAAGTTATTTCTGATTGTAATCCGATTTGATTTTGATATTTTTTTCTACTTTCCTTATTTTAAGTTTCCCCTTATAAAAGAATCCAGTAAGAAAAATAAAACCTTTAGAAAAAAAAAATTTTTTTTTCTCTGAACCAATATATTAAGTCTTTTGCTCCTCTTTTTCGGCAATAAATTCATGTTTATCTCTTGCAATCGTTACACGTATTCCCAAGCTTCATGAGTTGTAACTACACTGAAGTGCCACTAAATTAGGGATAGACATGGCTATGCAAATTGAATACCGCTGCGCCGCATCTGGGCTTACGTGAGGGAGTTGTGATAAATGCACATACACTATGCTTCTCGATAATCAGTTGTTTCTTATACCAGTATAGGTAAAATTTCAATATCGGGCAGATAGTAATCTCTCGTCGTTTGGGCCATACAATTTCTATAATCCTCAGCGGGATAGGATTTTAACGGTCGACAGTGTCAAGAGCATACCGAGAATACACGGATGGTGGGAAAAAGAAGTAGTGACTCTGCAAAGTGCAAAGCACATTTAAGTTAGAACAATCGTGGTATGAGAAGTCTCAGCCGTATTGTACATGGTCAATGAAGCCAAATATTAGCCCAAATTACCACCTAGCTAAAGCAAGCGACAGTCGTACAGTCAGTAAAAAGATCGTGTATCGCTCCCTTCACCATATGGGCTTCGGAAGCCGTAGACACACTACGGTTCCTTTCCTAAATGCATGCCATCGAGTTGCCATTCTTACCTGGGCAAGAGAATATAGAGAATAGACACTAGTGGACATGAAATGTGTAGGAGTGATGAGTCTCGATCCCTCTAATTAATACCGATGGGAGGCTCAGAATATGGCGAGAGAATCATGAATGTATGAATCCGGTGTGACAGATTGGAACTGTACAAGGCCTGGAGGCTTAATCATGGTCTGGGATGCTTTCTTCTGGTTGTGTTTGGGATCTTTAGTACTTGTTCTTACCTCCCTCAATATGATTCTGTACGTGGAGTTGATGAGCTATCATCTCCATCCATTTATGTCCCTGTCATTCACACGGAAAGGGAGTATCTCAGAAAGATAACTGCGCCTCTCAAAGGTTACGGTTGGCTACTAGTTGGTTGGATGGAAGAGCATTCCTCTGACTTCTCTGTCATAAATTGCTTACTTAAAAGCCCTGACTTGAATTCTACTGAGCATCTTTCCAAATTAGTATATCTTATTATTGAGGAATGTAGAGAATTGAAGTGTTATGTTCTATTCACTCGTTTTCCATGTTCAGAATGTCTGTTATGATGGTCGTATGAAATGTCGTCGCCTGTTATGATGTCAAAATGTCGTCTGTTGTGATAGTTTCGTATGTAAGCATATAATTGAGCTTATTATTTATAAGCCTTCCTAGCGCTAAATACATTTCCTCTAACAACATATAGGTCATAGTTCATAGGTCTTCGCTCATTTAAGAGGTACAATACCCTGAAATCGTTACCTATCTATATCTGTCCTTAGTGTGTATCATATAAAAGTCAAAAATAAATCCCAATGTTGGAACAAACCTTTTCACTTGAAGTTCGGAATAACATCCAATGTGGCAATTTGTAACAGTGGGATAACTTGTGTAAAATAGCGATTTAAAATATCTGAAGCGTAACTTTCACATCGTAAAAGCAAATTAGCACATCTGTAGCATAAACCCGTTGGCTTAACTTTATCCTCATTAGTGCTACGGCTGTAGCGTCCTACTTGCTCCGTGTCTTGAAGCTAACGGAATATCGTGGCCGTAGTTGTTGAGGCATGTAACATGAGTGAGCGGAGCATAGTTGCACAGACCAGTTGTTGAAATTTTTAACGCATAATAAACATCAATGTGCTGCCCCAAGGTTTCGCAAAGTCCATATCGATTTATCAGCAATAATTAAGTAAATGTAATAAAGGGTAAATAATGAAAAGTAGAAAAAACACTATGTACACTCAGTACATCGATCACCAAAACTCATTTTGGTGTATCGTTCTCGCTAATTGTATAACGTAAGTTCATGTTACGCTAACCAGTTGATTTTATCTTAAAGAGGTGACTATTAAAGAATTAAAAATAGCTTTATATATATATTTGTATTGTGCATATATTTAGCTTCATTTTTACCCAGTCAAAGGTAGATGAAACCCTTTCCATCAGAGTGGCAGGTAAACATGATTCTCTGTGCTTTGCACTAATAAATCTAAGACAAATTCATGTTTTGAAAGTACTTTTTGTATAAAAAATATTTTCTCAGAGTATTCAAGTATTTTCGTTTTAATAATATTAATCTCTGGTTATATATATATATATATGTGTGTACATATAAGTATTAAGTTTATGCTTTGTATTGCAAGAAACTCCCCAAAAAGAAACATTTATTTGAATATGTATGGCAGCGGCAATTTAGCGTTGGTTCGTTTTCCGCTTCCACTTTTATCCCAAAAAATAGCAAAAAGCAGAGATATTAATTAAAAGTTCTTAAAACGCTAATTTTCGTCCTCATTTTTCCGAATGGCAACAGTGCTGATATCATCAACAATGGTGGCAGGGATACAACAGCAATAATGGTTGCGTGCCATTATTGCTGATGTAATGAGAGAGAATTACCGATTTCATCAAAAAAATGAATAAAACAAAAATAAAAAAATAAAATTTAAAAAGTCATTCGAATTTTGGAAACCTCGTTTCGAGGTGCACTGGCTCTTGTCTGGATGCACCTATGTAGCAAATTCGTAGGCCTGGGTCAATCAGCTTACACGCAGAGCGAACGAAAGACAGATTCATAGAATCTTCCCTCTATTGTGAGTAGAGTTATATATCAGAATACCTTTCATTGTTACATATTCAAAGAATCCTTTTAATAACGTTCGAAACAATGAATTTACCAATAATTGTTTAGGCTTTGTTGAATTAAAACAAAGTTAATGTATACATTTTTAACAATGCTTATAAACCATAATCATTAGAGATATCAAATCTAGTGGTGCTAAAATCTTAGGTGTGGAGCTTATTTGCTTGTTATTTTTCATGCTGAAATCGCATTCGAACCATTTTTAGAAATGGAGTTCTTTTTTTTGACAGTATTGTGTTACGTTTTTATACCAACACCCTTTATCGACAGCCTATTGGGCATACTTATTTGTTTTGCGACCGCCTTCCTTTTGTTTTCTCGAAGAGAAGAGAGAATTCGGGAAAATAATGAGGAAAACTTTATTAACCGTAATGAACACAAGTGTAATGCCGGAAACACGGTACATAATTTAGATTTCCTTGATTCATATGCTGATATTAATGAATTTAATGATGATTCCTTTGATGTGGACATAGACAGTGACACCGATCTCCTCGAAGCTTTTGATAATAATCTTCTTAAGTTGCATATTGATAGTGATACTGACCACATCGGCCATTTTTCCAAAGATTTCGATAATAATTCTTATGATGTGCACAATATCAGCGATGAAAAGCAATTTAATTACCTCCAACAGGAAACAGAAAAGGATTTTGATTTTCCAAAACCTGATAACTCAGGTAATCAAATAGGCACGAATAGCAGTATAACCATCTTGAACCAGGAAGAATTCAGTTTGAATGCCTCTATTGAATCATTGGATGCTGAATGCATTGTATCGCATAACGATCTTGGAACACAAAGAGACATCGATTCTGGTAATCTCCTTAACACAAATAATGAACCAAAAATGAATGGCAAACTGGATCAAGAAGACAGAACAGAACTGAAACCAACTGAAGATTCTGAAGAACAGCTCGTTGATCTCGTCGTTGGTACCGGCCCCGTTATCTGCTTTGATGACGAGTACACTCAACATCCTTCTTCGAATCATAGCAAGCGTTTCAAAATTTCAAACATAAGAAAAACATTACTGAAATATTTCTGCTTTAAAAAATTAAAAATAAACAAAGGACTGAAAACATATTATATAGATCTGAGATAAGTTTACACAATTTCAGTTTGTATTCGTGATAGATTTGTTTGTCAATTCACCAATCTCGACTGACCAGTACTTGCCTAAAAATTGGACATTGACCAGTGACTGACTAAATGACAATCTCATTGAATAAAAGTAGGACATTGTCTGACCAGTGACTGACTAAAAATTAGACATTTTCTGACCAGTCACTAACTGACGATCACATTGACTGACCAGGGCCTGCCTAAAAATTGGACATTGACTGACTATGTGACGGTCTCCTTGATTGCCCGTTGACTGACTAAAAATTGGACATTGTCTGACCAGTGACTGACTAACTGACTATCTCTTTGACAGGCCGGAGACTGACTAAATTTGTACATTGACTGAGCAGTGACTGAGTGACGATCTCATTGACTGAGCACTGACAGACTAAAATTTGGACATGCACTGAACAGGAACTGAGAAAGTGAAGATCTCCTTGCCTGACTAGTGACTGAATAAAAATTGGACATTGACTGACTAAGTGACAATCTCATTGACAGCCTAGTGACTGAGTGACGATCTGATTAACTGACCAGTGACAGAATAAAAATTGGACATTCACTGAAAATCGACTGAGAAAGTGAAGATCTCTTTGCCTGACCAGTGACTGAATAAAAATTGAACATTGACTGACCAATGACTGACTAAGTGACGTCCTTATTGACTGAGCATTGGATTTGGACGGAAGAAATTGCCTTTTTCGATAAGAGAGAGGAAAGATGTTTTCAGTCCAATCGATTGCGCTACAGCTGAAATGGAAACAGAAAATCATTTTAAAATTCTTTTCTAGAGCTACATTTCAGAACTGCAAAATTTAAATTAAATTATATGGTAACCTGAAATTAAAATATTATTTGCAGTTAAATGCCGTTGCTAAATTTGTTTTTCTTGTGCTCTTAAATTAATTTACTAGTTTACACACCATATTCAGTTATGATTTACCAATATGCTCTATTTTAAATATAACTTCTCATTGAATTAACTTAAGCTGTAGCTATTATTGAAATTTTTCTTAGGCATATTTTCCCTTGTTATCTGCTGCTTCCTTTTCGTTTTTCCTATGTGATTTGTCGGCATTTCGTATAAAAAACCTCCAGATTATCATTAAAACCCGAATATGGATGTTATTTTGTATTTTACATTTTTTTCTCTCTGTGGCCTTCATGTACTAGAAATAACATACTAGAAATAACATGTACTAGAAATAACTTACTAGAAATAATAAATCAGAATATACTGCTTTCTATTCAAACGAAGTATTTTCAATATGTGTCCTATAGCAATATGCCCTCTGTTTAAGAATGCTAAGAGTTTTACCCTGTTTGATTCCCCGCCGACGTGCTGGCTGCATGGTTGGATTCTGCAGTTTTCCTTATCTCGATGTATATGAGAAGATTTCCCATAGAACGTTCTCGCTAAGCCATCCCTCGCGCCAGGCAGGTAACCATCCTTTTCTTTGCCCTTTTCAAATAACCTAACTTTTACTCAAACAAATCAATCATGACATGAAATTTGGAAGAAATTAATTTAAATAACTTTTATAAAAATGTCTCGATTGGATATATACTGGAAGTTAAAGAATTTACACCCCACAGATACACCCAAAACAAATATTAAACTGAAAGCTTTCAGACTTTGTATTGCGCCCAAAGGCATCATTTTTTCATTTGCAGACATAAACGTTTGGACAGAATTCGGGCTAATGTCCCTCTGGGTTAAAAATATTTAAAAACAGCGTATTTTATAAATTAGAAAATGAACCTTTCATATACTTTCATATATTTGAAAAAATATTTATGAAGCATTATTAATAAAAATGTAAATAAAGGAAACTATGAATAATCCTGAAATGTTTAGTCTGAAGTTTAAAATTTAACGTAACTATCGCAAATGACTGAGTGCAGGGGGTTTTCAGGTATCCTTTTAAGGATTTTGCAAAGAATTATATATATAAACAAACGTTATAATTTCATTTTCTAATATATTCCGGCTGAGAGCCCTTTTGTTGAACCATCATATTACATCTTGATTTGTAAGAGAAAAGCCTTTTCCTGAAAACATCAAGGTTGATTTTATGCCACTTCTCGTTCACAATGTTCCACAGTCCGTCCAATGTTTGGGGATGCCACGTATAAAGAGCTTGTTTTAAAAGTACAAATGCACATTAATCCATAGGAGACACATCAGGAGATTTGGTGGATATGCATCTAGAGGGAATGGCTTCAATTGCGGTTTCATATATCACTTTTTGCAAAACATAAAGCGGTAGATTTAGAGGTATGGTTTGTAGCCTTATCCTGATGGAACTTAATACAGTCAAGATTGTTTGGATTAAGTGATGGAATTTCGTCTTTTAATATAGGTGTTTAAAGTTATTTCTGATTGTAATCCGAATTGATTTTGATATTTTTTTCTACTTTCCTTATTTTAAGTTTCCCCTTATAAAAGAATCCAGTAAGAACAATAAAACCTTTAGAAAAAAAAAATTTTTTTTTTTCTCTGAACCAATATATTAAGTCTTTTGCTCCTCTTTTTCGGCAATAAATTCATGTTTATCTCTTGCAATCGTTACACGTATGCCCAAGCTTCATGAGTTGTAACTACACTGAAGTGCCACTAAATTAGGGATAGACATGGCTATGCAAATTGAATAGCGCTGCGCCGCATCTGGGCTTACGTGAGGGAGTTGTGATAAATGCACATACACTATGCTTCTCGATAATCAGTTGTTTCTTATACCAGTATAGGTAAAATTTCAATATCGGGCAGATAGTAATCTCTCGTCGCTTGGGCCATACAATTTCTATAATCCTCAGCGGGATAGGATTTTAACGGTCGGCAGTGTCAAGAGCATACCGAGAATACACGGATAGTGGGAAAAAGAAGTAGTGACTCTGCAAAGTGCAAAGCACATTTAAGTTAGAACAATCGTGGTATGAGAAGTCTCAGCCGTATTGTACATGGTCAATGAAGCCAAATATTAGCCCAAATTACCACCTAGCTAAAGCAAGCGACAGTCGTACAGTCAGTAAAAAGATCGTGTATCGCTCCCTTCACCATATGGGCTTCGGAAGCCGTAGACACACTACGGTACCTTTCCTAAATGCATGCCATCGAGTTGCCATTCTTACCTGGGCAAGAGAATATAGAGAATAGACACTATGAAATGTGTAGGAGTGATGAGTCTCGATCCCTCTAATTAATACCGATGGGAGGCTCAGAATATGGCGAGAGAATCATGAATGTATGAATCCGGTGTGACAGATTGGAACTGTACAAGGCCTGGAGGCTTAATCATGGTCTGGGATGCTTTCTTCTGGTTGTGTTTGGGATCTTTAGTACTTGTTCTTACCTGCCTCAATATGATTCTGTACGTGGAGTTGATGAGCTATCATCTCCATCCATTTATGTCCCTGTCATTCACACGGAAAGGGAGTATCTCAGAAAGATAACTGCGCCTCTCAAAGGTTACGGTTGGCTACTAGTTGGTTGGATAAAGAGCATTCCTCTGACTTCTCTGTCATAAATTGGTTACTTAAAAGCCCTGACTTGAATTCTACTGAGCATCTTTCCAAATTAGTATATCTTATTATTGAGGAATGTAGAGAATTGAAGTGTTATGTTCTATTCACTCGTTTTCCATGTTCAGAATGTCTGTTATGATGGTCGTATGAAATGTCGTCGCCTGTTATGATGTCAAAATGTCGTCTGTTGTGATAGTTTCGTATGTAAGCATATGATTGAGCTTATTATTTATAAGCCTTCCTAGCGCTAAATACATTTCCTCTAACAACATATAGGTCATAGTTCATAGGTCTTCGCTTATTTAAGAGGTACAATACCCTGAAATCGTTACCTATCTATATCTGTCCTTAGTGGGTATCATATAAAAGTCAAAAATAAATCCCAATGTTGAACAAACCTTTTCACTTGAAGTTCGGAATAACATCCAATGTGGCAATATGTAACAGTGGGATAACTTGTGTAAAATAGCGATTTAAAATATCTGAAGCGTAACTTTCACATCGTAAAAGCAAATTAGCACATCTGTAGCATAAACCCGTTGGCTTAACTTTATCTTCATTAGTGCTACGGCTGTAGCGTTCTCCTTGCTCCGTGTCTTGAAGCTAACGGAATATCGTGGCCGTAGTTGTTGAGGCAGGTAACATGAGTGAGCGGAGCATAGTTGCACAGACCAGTTGTTGAAATTTTTAACGCATAATAAACATCAATGTGCTGCCCCAAGGTTTCGCAAAGTCCATATCGATTTATCAGCAATAATTAAGTAAATGTAATAAAAGGAAAATAATGAAAAGTAGAAAAAACACTATGTACACTCAGTACATCGATCACCAAAACTCATTTTGGTGTATCGTTCTCGCTAATTGTATAACGTAAGTTCATGTTACGCTAACCAGTTGATTTTATCTTAAAGAGGTGACTATTAAAGAATTAAAAATAGTTTTATATATTTTTGTATTGTGCATATATTTAGCTTCATTTTTACCCAGTCAAAGGTAGATGAAACCCTTTCCATCAGAGTGGCAGGTAAACATGATTCTCTGTGCTTTGCACTAATAAATCCAAGACAAATTCATGTTTTGAAAGTACTTTTTGTATAAAAAATATTTTCTCAGAGTATTTAAGTATTTTCGTTTTAATAATATTAATCTCTGGTTATATATATATATATATATATATATGTATGTATGTACATATAAGTATTACGTTTATGCTTTGTATTGCAAGAAACTCCCCAAAAAGAAACATTTATTTGAATATGTATGGCAGCGGCAATTTAGCGTTGGTTCGTTTTCCGCTTCCACTTTTATCCCAAAAAATAGCAAAAAGCAGAGATATTAATTAAAAGTTCTTAAAACGCTAATTTTCGTCCTCATTTTTCCGAATGGCAACAGTGCTGATATCATCAACAATGGCGGCAGGGATACAACAGCAATAATGGTTGCGTGCCATTATTGCTGATGTAATGAGAGAGAATTACCGATTTTATCAAAAAAATGAATAAAACAAAAATAAAAAAAATAAAATTTAAAAAGTCATTCGAATTTTGGAAACCTCGTTTCGAGGTGCACTGGCTCTTGTCTGGATGCACCTATGTAGCAAATTCGTAGGCCTGGGTCTATCAGCTTACACGCAGAGCGAACGAAAGACAGATTCATAGAATCTTCCCTCTATTGTGAGTAGAGTTATATATCAGAATACCTTTCATTGTTACATATTCAAAGAATCCTTTTAATAACGTTCGAAACAATGAATTTACCAATAATTGTTTAGGCTTTGTTGAATTAAAACAAAGTTAATGTATACATTTTTAACAATGCTTATAAACCATAATCATTAGAGATATCAAATCTAGTGGTGCTAAAATCTTACGTGTGGAGCTTATTTGCTTGTTATTTTTAATGCTGAAATCGCATTCGAACCATTTTTAGAAATGGAGTTCTTTTTTTTGACAGTATTGTGTTACGTTTTTATACCAACACCCTTTATCGACAGCCTATTGGGCATACTTATTTGTTTTGCGACTGCCTTCCTTTTGTTTTCTCGAAGAGAAGAGAGAATTCGGGAAAATAATGAGGAGAACTTTATTAACCGTAATGAACACAAGTTTAATGCCGGAAACACGGTACGTAATTTAGATTTCCTTGATTCATATGCTGATATTAATGAATTTAATGATGATTCCTTTGATGTGGACATAGACAGTGACACCGATCTCCTCGAAGCTTTTGATAATAATCTTCTTAAGTTGCATATTGATAGTGATACTGACCACATCGGCCATTTTTCCGAAGATTTCGATAATAATTCTTATGATGTGCACAATATCAGCGATGAAAAGCTATTTAATTACCTCCAACAGGAAACAGAAAAGGATTTTGATTTTCCAAAACCTGATAACTCAGGTAATCAAATAGGCACGAATAGCAGTATAACCATCTTGAACCAGGAAGAATTCAGTTTGAATGCCTCTATTGAATCATTGGATGCTGAATGCATTGTATCGCATAACGATCTTGGAGCACAAAGAGACATCGATTCTGGTAATCTCCTTAACACAAATAATGAACCAAAAATGAATGGCAAACTGGATCAAGAAGACAGAACAGAACTGAAACCAACTGAAGATTCTGAAGAACAGCTCGTTGATCTCGTCGTTGGTACCGGCCCTGTTATCTGCTTTGATGACGAGTACACTCAACATCCTTCTTCGAATCATAGCAAGCGTTTCAAAATTTCAAACATAAGAAAAACATTACTGAAATATTTCTGCTTTAAAAAATTAAAAATAAACAAAGGACTGAAAACATATTATATAGATCTGAGATAAGTTTACACAATTTCAGTTTGTATTCGTGATAGATTTGTTTGCCATGACACCAATCTCGACTGACCAGTACTTGCCTAAAAATTGGACATTGACCAGTGACTGACTAAATGACAATCTCATTGAATAAAAGTAGGACATTGTCTGATCAGTGACTGACTAAAAATTAGACATTTTCTGACCAGTCACTAACTGACGATCACATTGACTGACCAGGGCCTGCCTAAAAATCGGACATTGACTGACTATGTGACGGTCTCCTTGATTGCCCGTTGACTGACTAAAAATTGGACATTGTCTGACCAGTGACTGACTAACTGACTATCTCTTTGACAGGCCGGAGACTGACTAAATTTGGACATTGACTGAGCAGTGACTGAGTGACGATCTCATTGACTGAGAACTGACAGACTAAAATTTGGACATGCACTGAACAGGAACTGAGAAAGTGAAGATCTCCTTGCCTGACTAGTGACTGAATAAAAATTGGACATTGCCTGACTAAGTGACGATCTCATTGACAGCCTAGTGACTGAGTGACGATCTGATTAACTGACCAGTGACAGAATAAAAATTGGACATTCACTGAAAATCGACTGAGAAAGTGAAGATCTCTTTGCCTGACCAGTGACTGAATAAAAATTGAACATTGACTGACCAATGACTGACTAAGTGACGTCCTTATTGACTGAGCATTGGATTTGGACGGAAGAAATTGCCTTTTTCGATAAGAGAGAGGAAAGATGTTTTCAGTCCAATCGATTGCGCTACAGCTGAAATGGAAACAGAAAATCATTTTAAAATTCTTTTCTGCAAAATTTAAATTAAATTATATGGTAACCTGAAATTAAAATATTATTTTCAGTTAATTGCCGTTGCTAAATTTGTTTTTCTTGTGCTCTTAAATTAATTTACTAGTTTACACACCATATTCAGTTATGATTTACCAATATGCTCTATTTTAAATATAACTTCTCATTGAATTAAGTTAAGCTGTAGCTATTATTGAAATTTTTCTTAGGCATATTTTCCCTTGTTGTCTGCTACTTCCTTTTCGTTTTTCCTATGTGATTTGTCGGCATTTCGTATAAAAAACCTCCAGATTATCATTAAAACCCGAATAAGGATGTTATTTTGTATTTTACATTTTTTTCTCTCTGTGGCCTTCATGTCAAAACTTACTAGAAATAATAAATGAGAATATACTGCTTTCTTTTCAAACGAAGTATTTTCAATATGTGTCTCATAGCAATATGCCCTCTGTTTAAGAATGCTAAGAGTTTTACCCTGTTTGATTCCCCGCCAACGTGCTGGCTGCATGGTTGGATTCTGCAGTTTTCCTTATCTCGATGTATATAAGATTTCCCATGGAACGTTCTCCGCTAAGCCATCCCTCGCGCCAGGCAGGTAACCATCCTTTTCTTTGCCCTTTTCAAATAACCTAACTTTTACTCAAACAAATCAATCATGACATGAAATTTGGAAGAAATTAATTTAAATAACTTTTATAAAAATGTCTCGATTGGATATATACTGGAAGTTAAAGAATTTACACCCCACAGATACACCCAAAACAAATATTAAACTGAAAGCTTTCAGACTTTGTATTGCGCCCAAAGGCATCATTTTTTCATTTGCAGACATAAACGTTTGGACAGAATTCGGGCTAATGTCCCTCTGGGTTAAAAATATTTAAAAACAGCGTATTTTATAAATTAGAAAATGAACTTTTCATATACTTTCATATATTTGAAAAAATATTTATGAAGCATTATTAATAAAAATGTAAATAAAGGAAACTATGAATAATCCTGAAATGTTTAGTCTGAAGTTTAAAATTTAACGTAACTATCGCAAATGACTGAGTGCAGGGGGTTTTCAGGTATCCTTTTAAGGATTTTGCAAAGAATTATATATATAAACAAACGTTATAATTTCATTTTCTAATATATTCCGGCTGAGAGCCCTTTTGTTGAACCATCATATTACATCTTGATTTGTAAGAGAAAAGCCTTTTCCTGAAAACATCAAGGTTGATTTTATGCCACTTCTCGTTCACAATGTTCCACAGTCCGTCCAATGTTTGGGGATGCCACGTATAAAGAGCTTGTTTTAAAAGTACAAATGCACATTAATCCATAGGAGACACATCAGGAGATTTGGTGGATATGCATCTAGAGGGAATGGGTTCAATTGCGGTTTCATATATCACTTTTTGCAAAACATAAAGCGGTAGATTTAGAGGTATGGTTTGTAGCCTTATCCTGATGGAACTTAATACAGTCAAGATTGTTTGGATTAAGTGATGGAATTTCGTCTTTTAATATAGGTGTTTAAAGTTATTTCTGATTGTAATCCGAATTGATTTTGATATTTTTTTCTACTTTCCTTATTTTAAGTTTCCCCTTATAAAAGAATCCAGTAAGAACAATAAAACCTTTAGAAAAAAAAAAATTTTTTTTTTCTCTGAACCAATATATTAAGTCTTTTGCTCCTCTTTTTCGGCAATAAATTCATGTTTATCTCTTGCAATCGTTACACGTATGCCCAAGCTTCATGAGTTGTAACTACACTGAAGTGCCACTAAATTAGGGATAGACATGGCTATGCAAATTGAATAGCGCTGCGCCGCATCTGGGCTTACGTGAGGGAGTTGTGATAAATGCACATACACTATGCTTCTCGATAATCAGTTGTTTCTTATACCAGTATAGGTAAAATTTCAATATCGGGCAGATAGTAATCTCTCGTCGCTTGGGCCATACAATTTCTATAATCCTCAGCGGGATAGGATTTTAACGGTCGGCAGTGTCAAGAGCATACCGAGAATACACGGATGGTGGGAAAAAGAAGTAGTGACTCTGCAAAGTGCAAAGCACATTTAAGTTAGAACAATCGTGGTATGAGAAGTCTCAGCCGTATTGTACATGGTCAATGAAGCCAAATATTAGCCCAAATTACCACCTAGCTAAAGCAAGCGACAGTCGTACAGTCAGTAAAAAGATCGTGTATCGCTCCCTTCACCATATGGGCTTCGGAAGCCGTAGACACACTACGGTACCTTTCCTAAATGCATGCCATCGAGTTGCCATTCTTACCTGGGCAAGAGAATATAGAGAATAGACACTATGAAATGTGTAGGAGTGATGAGTCTCGATCCCTCTAATTAATACCGATGGGAGGCTCAGAATATGGCGAGAGAATCATGAATGTATGAATCCGGTGTGACAGATTGGAACTGTACAAGGCCTGGAGGCTTAATCATGGTCTGGGATGCTTTCTTCTGGTTGTGTTTGGGATCTTTAGTACTTGTTCTTACCTGCCTCAATATGATTCTGTACGTGGAGTTGATGAGCTATCATCTCCATCCATTTATGTCCCTGTCATTCACACGGAAAGGGAGTATCTCAGAAAGATAACTGCGCCTCTCAAAGGTTACGGTTGCCTACTAGTTGGTTGGATAAAGAGCATTCCTCTGACTTCTCTGTCATAAATTGGTTACTTAAAAGCCCTGACTTGAATTCTACTGAGCATCTTTCCAAATTAGTATATCTTATTATTGAGGAATGTAGAGAATTGAAGTGTTATGTTCTATTCACTCGTTTTCCATGTTCAGAATGTCTGTTATGATGGTCGTATGAAATGTCGTCGCCTGTTATGATGTCAAAATGTCGTCTGTTGTGATAGTTTCGTATGTAAGCATATGATTGAGCTTATTATTTATAAGCCTTCCTAGCGCTAAATACATTTCCTCTAACAACATATAGGTCATAGTTCATAGGTCTTCGCTTATTTAAGAGGTACAATACCCTGAAATCGTTACCTATCTATATCTGTCCTTAGTGGGTATCATATAAAAGTCAAAAATAAATCCCAATGTTGAACAAACCTTTTCACTTGAAGTTCGGAATAACATCCAATGTGGCAATATGTAACAGTGGGATAACTTGTGTAAAATAGCGATTTAAAATATCTGAAGCGTAACTTTCACATCGTAAAAGCAAATTAGCACATCTGTAGCATAAACCCGTTGGCTTAACTTTATCTTCATTAGTGCTACGGCTGTAGCGTTCTCCTTGCTCCGTGTCTTGAAGCTAACGGAATATCGTGGCCGTAGTTGTTGAGGCAGGTAACATGAGTGAGCGGAGCATAGTTGCACAGACCAGTTGTTGAAATTTTTAACGCATAATAAACATCAATGTGCTGCCCCAAGGTTTCGCAAAGTCCATATCGATTTATCAGCAATAATTAAGTAAATGTAATAAAAGGAAAATAATGAAAAGTAGAAAAAACACTATGTACACTCAGTACATCGATCACCAAAACTCATTTTGGTGTATCGTTCTCGCTAATTGTATAACGTAAGTTCATGTTACGCTAACCAGTTGATTTTATCTTAAAGAGGTGACTATTAAAGAATTAAAAATAGTTTTATATATTTTTGTATTGTGCATATATTTAGCTTCATTTTTACCCAGTCAAAGGTAGATGAAACCCTTTCCATCAGAGTGGCAGGTAAACATGATTCTCTGTGCTTTGCACTAATAAATCCAAGACAAATTCATGTTTTGAAAGTACTTTTTGTATAAAAAATATTTTCTCAGAGTATTTAAGTATTTTCGTTTTAATAATATTAATCTCTGGTTATATATATATATATATATATATATATATATATATATATATATATATATATATATATATATATATATATATATATATATGTACATATAAGTATTACGTTTATGCTTTGTATTGCAAGAAACTCCCCAAAAAGAAACATTTATTTGAATATGTATGGCAGCGGCAATTTAGCGTTGGTTCGTTTTCCGCTTCCACTTTTATCCCAAAAAATAGCAAAAAGCAGAGATATTAATTAAAAGTTCTTAAAACGCTAATTTTCGTCCTCATTTTTCCGAATGGCAACAGTGCTGATATCATCAACAATGGCGGCAGGGATACAACAGCAATAATGGTTGCGTGCCATTATTGCTGATGTAATGAGAGAGAATTACCGATTTTATCAAAAAAATGAATAAAACAAAAATAAAAAAAATAAAATTTAAAAAGTCATTCGAATTTTGGAAACCTCGTTTCGAGGTGCACTGGCTCTTGTCTGGATGCACCTATGTAGCAAATTCGTAGGCCTGGGTCTATCAGCTTACACGCAGAGCGAACGAAAGACAGATTCATAGAATCTTCCCTCTATTGTGAGTAGAGTTATATATCAGAATACCTTTCATTGTTACATATTCAAAGAATCCTTTTAATAACGTTCGAAACAATGAATTTACCAATAATTGTTTAGGCTTTGTTGAATTAAAACAAAGTTAATGTATACATTTTTAACAATGCTTATAAACCATAATCATTAGAGATATCAAATCTAGTGGTGCTAAAATCTTACGTGTGGAGCTTATTTGCTTGTTATTTTTAATGCTGAAATCGCATTCGAACCATTTTTAGAAATGGAGTTCTTTTTTTTGACAGTATTGTGTTACGTTTTTATACCAACACCCTTTATCGACAGCCTATTGGGCATACTTATTTGTTTTGCGACTGCCTTCCTTTTGTTTTCTCGAAGAGAAGAGAGAATTCGGGAAAATAATGAGGAGAACTTTATTAACCGTAATGAACACAAGTTTAATGCCGGAAACACGGTACGTAATTTAGATTTCCTTGATTCATATGCTGATATTAATGAATTTAATGATGATTCCTTTGATGTGGACATAGACAGTGACACCGATCTCCTCGAAGCTTTTGATAATAATCTTCTTAAGTTGCATATTGATAGTGATACTGACCACATCGGCCATTTTTCCGAAGATTTCGATAATAATTCTTATGATGTGCACAATATCAGCGATGAAAAGCTATTTAATTACCTCCAACAGGAAACAGAAAAGGATTTTGATTTTCCAAAACCTGATAACTCAGGTAATCAAATAGGCACGAATAGCAGTATAACCATCTTGAACCAGGAAGAATTCAGTTTGAATGCCTCTATTGAATCATTGGATGCTGAATGCATTGTATCGCATAACGATCTTGGAGCACAAAGAGACATCGATTCTGGTAATCTCCTTAACACAAATAATGAACCAAAAATGAATGGCAAACTGGATCAAGAAGACAGAACAGAACTGAAACCAACTGAAGATTCTGAAGAACAGCTCGTTGATCTCGTCGTTGGTACCGGCCCTGTTATCTGCTTTGATGACGAGTACACTCAACATCCTTCTTCGAATCATAGCAAGCGTTTCAAAATTTCAAACATAAGAAAAACATTACTGAAATATTTCTGCTTTAAAAAATTAAAAATAAACAAAGGACTGAAAACATATTATATAGATCTGAGATAAGTTTACACAATTTCAGTTTGTATTCGTGATAGATTTGTTTGCCATGACACCAATCTCGACTGACCAGTACTTGCCTAAAAATTGGACATTGACCAGTGACTGACTAAATGACAATCTCATTGAATAAAAGTAGGACATTGTCTGATCAGTGACTGACTAAAAATTAGACATTTTCTGACCAGTCACTAACTGACGATCACATTGACTGACCAGGGCCTGCCTAAAAATCGGACATTGACTGACTATGTGACGGTCTCCTTGATTGCCCGTTGACTGACTAAAAATTGGACATTGTCTGACCAGTGACTGACTAACTGACTATCTCTTTGACAGGCCGGAGACTGACTAAATTTGGACATTGACTGAGCAGTGACTGAGTGACGATCTCATTGACTGAGAACTGACAGACTAAAATTTGGACATGCACTGAACAGGAACTGAGAAAGTGAAGATCTCCTTGCCTGACTAGTGACTGAATAAAAATTGGACATTGCCTGACTAAGTGACGATCTCATTGACAGCCTAGTGACTGAGTGACGATCTGATTAACTGACCAGTGACAGAATAAAAATTGGACATTCACTGAAAATCGACTGAGAAAGTGAAGATCTCTTTGCCTGACCAGTGACTGAATAAAAATTGAACATTGACTGACCAATGACTGACTAAGTGACGTCCTTATTGACTGAGCATTGGATTTGGACGGAAGAAATTGCCTTTTTCGATAAGAGAGAGGAAAGATGTTTTCAGTCCAATCGATTGCGCTACAGCTGAAATGGAAACAGAAAATCATTTTAAAATTCTTTTCTGCAAAATTTAAATTAAATTATATGGTAACCTGAAATTAAAATATTATTTTCAGTTAATTGCCGTTGCTAAATTTGTTTTTCTTGTGCTCTTAAATTAATTTACTAGTTTACACACCATATTCAGTTATGATTTACCAATATGCTCTATTTTAAATATAACTTCTCATTGAATTAAGTTAAGCTGTAGCTATTATTGAAATTTTTCTTAGGCATATTTTCCCTTGTTGTCTGCTACTTCCTTTTCGTTTTTCCTATGTGATTTGTCGGCATTTCGTATAAAAAACCTCCAGATTATCATTAAAACCCGAATAAGGATGTTATTTTGTATTTTACATTTTTTTCTCTCTGTGGCCTTCATGTCAAAACTTACTAGAAATAATAAATGAGAATATACTGCTTTCTTTTCAAACGAAGTATTTTCAATATGTGTCTCATAGCAATATGCCCTCTGTTTAAGAATGCTAAGAGTTTTACCCTGTTTGATTCCCCGCCAACGTGCTGGCTGCATGGTTGGATTCTGCAGTTTTCCTTATCTCGATGTATATAAGATTTCCCATGGAACGTTCTCCGCTAAGCCATCCCTCGCGCCAGGCAGGTAACCATCCTTTTCTTTGCCCTTTTCAAATAACCTAACTTTTACTCAAACAAATCAATCATGACATGAAATTTGGAAGAAATTAATTTAAATAACTTTTATAAAAATGTCTCGATTGGATATATACTGGAAGTTAAAGAATTTACACCCCACAGATACACCCAAAACAAATATTAAACTGAAAGCTTTCAGACTTTGTATTGCGCCCAAAGGCATCATTTTTTCATTTGCAGACATAAACGTTTGGACAGAATTCGGGCTAATGTCCCTCTGGGTTAAAAATATTTAAAAACAGCGTATTTTATAAATTAGAAAATGAACTTTTCATATACTTTCATATATTTGAAAAAATATTTATGAAGCATTATTAATAAAAATGTAAATAAAGGAAACTATGAATAATCCTGAAATGTTTAGTCTGAAGTTTAAAATTTAACGTAACTATCGCAAATGACTGAGTGCAGGGGGTTTTCAGGTATCCTTTTAAGGATTTTGCAAAGAATTATATATATAAACAAACGTTATAATTTCATTTTCTAATATATTCCGGCTGAGAGCCCTTTTGTTGAACCATCATATTACATCTTGATTTGTAAGAGAAAAGCCTTTTCCTGAAAACATCAAGGTTGATTTTATGCCACTTCTCGTTCACAATGTTCCACAGTCCGTCCAATGTTTGGGGATGCCACGTATAAAGAGCTTGTTTTAAAAGTACAAATGCACATTAATCCATAGGAGACACATCAGGAGATTTGGTGGATATGCATCTAGAGGGAATGGGTTCAATTGCGGTTTCATATATCACTTTTTGCAAAACATAAAGCGGTAGATTTAGAGGTATGGTTTGTAGCCTTATCCTGATGGAACTTAATACAGTCAAGATTGTTTGGATTAAGTGATGGAATTTCGTCTTTTAATATAGGTGTTTAAAGTTATTTCTGATTGTAATCCGAATTGATTTTGATATTTTTTTCTACTTTCCTTATTTTAAGTTTCCCCTTATAAAAGAATCCAGTAAGAACAATAAAACCTTTAGAAAAAAAAAAATTTTTTTTTTCTCTGAACCAATATATTAAGTCTTTTGCTCCTCTTTTTCGGCAATAAATTCATGTTTATCTCTTGCAATCGTTACACGTATGCCCAAGCTTCATGAGTTGTAACTACACTGAAGTGCCACTAAATTAGGGATAGACATGGCTATGCAAATTGAATAGCGCTGCGCCGCATCTGGGCTTACGTGAGGGAGTTGTGATAAATGCACATACACTATGCTTCTCGATAATCAGTTGTTTCTTATACCAGTATAGGTAAAATTTCAATATCGGGCAGATAGTAATCTCTCGTCGCTTGGGCCATACAATTTCTATAATCCTCAGCGGGATAGGATTTTAACGGTCGGCAGTGTCAAGAGCATACCGAGAATACACGGATGGTGGGAAAAAGAAGTAGTGACTCTGCAAAGTGCAAAGCACATTTAAGTTAGAACAATCGTGGTATGAGAAGTCTCAGCCGTATTGTACATGGTCAATGAAGCCAAATATTAGCCCAAATTACCACCTAGCTAAAGCAAGCGACAGTCGTACAGTCAGTAAAAAGATCGTGTATCGCTCCCTTCACCATATGGGCTTCGGAAGCCGTAGACACACTACGGTACCTTTCCTAAATGCATGCCATCGAGTTGCCATTCTTACCTGGGCAAGAGAATATAGAGAATAGACACTATGAAATGTGTAGGAGTGATGAGTCTCGATCCCTCTAATTAATACCGATGGGAGGCTCAGAATATGGCGAGAGAATCATGAATGTATGAATCCGGTGTGACAGATTGGAACTGTACAAGGCCTGGAGGCTTAATCATGGTCTGGGATGCTTTCTTCTGGTTGTGTTTGGGATCTTTAGTACTTGTTCTTACCTGCCTCAATATGATTCTGTACGTGGAGTTGATGAGCTATCATCTCCATCCATTTATGTCCCTGTCATTCACACGGAAAGGGAGTATCTCAGAAAGATAACTGCGCCTCTCAAAGGTTACGGTTGCCTACTAGTTGGTTGGATAAAGAGCATTCCTCTGACTTCTCTGTCATAAATTGGTTACTTAAAAGCCCTGACTTGAATTCTACTGAGCATCTTTCCAAATTAGTATATCTTATTATTGAGGAATGTAGAGAATTGAAGTGTTATGTTCTATTCACTCGTTTTCCATGTTCAGAATGTCTGTTATGATGGTCGTATGAAATGTCGTCGCCTGTTATGATGTCAAAATGTCGTCTGTTGTGATAGTTTCGTATGTAAGCATATGATTGAGCTTATTATTTATAAGCCTTCCTAGCGCTAAATACATTTCCTCTAACAACATATAGGTCATAGTTCATAGGTCTTCGCTTATTTAAGAGGTACAATACCCTGAAATCGTTACCTATCTATATCTGTCCTTAGTGGGTATCATATAAAAGTCAAAAATAAATCCCAATGTTGAACAAACCTTTTCACTTGAAGTTCGGAATAACATCCAATGTGGCAATATGTAACAGTGGGATAACTTGTGTAAAATAGCGATTTAAAATATCTGAAGCGTAACTTTCACATCGTAAAAGCAAATTAGCACATCTGTAGCATAAACCCGTTGGCTTAACTTTATCTTCATTAGTGCTACGGCTGTAGCGTTCTCCTTGCTCCGTGTCTTGAAGCTAACGGAATATCGTGGCCGTAGTTGTTGAGGCAGGTAACATGAGTGAGCGGAGCATAGTTGCACAGACCAGTTGTTGAAATTTTTAACGCATAATAAACATCAATGTGCTGCCCCAAGGTTTCGCAAAGTCCATATCGATTTATCAGCAATAATTAAGTAAATGTAATAAAAGGAAAATAATGAAAAGTAGAAAAAACACTATGTACACTCAGTACATCGATCACCAAAACTCATTTTGGTGTATCGTTCTCGCTAATTGTATAACGTAAGTTCATGTTACGCTAACCAGTTGATTTTATCTTAAAGAGGTGACTATTAAAGAATTAAAAATAGTTTTATATATTTTTGTATTGTGCATATATTTAGCTTCATTTTTACCCAGTCAAAGGTAGATGAAACCCTTTCCATCAGAGTGGCAGGTAAACATGATTCTCTGTGCTTTGCACTAATAAATCCAAGACAAATTCATGTTTTGAAAGTACTTTTTGTATAAAAAATATTTTCTCAGAGTATTTAAGTATTTTCGTTTTAATAATATTAATCTCTGGTTATATATATATATATATGTGTGTGTACATATAAGTATTACGTTTATGCTTTGTATTGCAAGAAACTCCCCAAAAAGAAACATTTATTTGAATATGTATGGCAGCGGCAATTTAGCGTTGGTTCGTTTTCCGCTTCCACTTTTATCCCAAAAAATAGCAAAAAGCAGAGATATTAATTAAAAGTTCTTAAAACGCTAATTTTCGTCCTCATTTTTCCGAATGGCAACAGTGCTGATATCATCAACAATGGCGGCAGGGATACAACAGCAATAATGGTTGCGTGCCATTATTGCTGATGTAATGAGAGAGAATTACCGATTTTATCAAAAAAATGAATAAAACAAAAATAAAAAAAATAAAATTTAAAAAGTCATTCGAATTTTGGAAACCTCGTTTCGAGGTGCACTGGCTCTTGTCTGGATGCACCTATGTAGCAAATTCGTAGGCCTGGGTCAATCAGCTTACACGCAGAGCGAACGAAAGACAGATTCATAGAATCTTCCCTCTATTGTGAGTAGAGTTATATATCAGAATACCCTTCATTGTTACATATTCAAAGAATCCTTTTAATAACGTTCGAAACAATGAATTTACCAATAATTGTTTAGGCTTTGTTGAATTAAAACAAAGTTAATGTATACATTTTTAACAATGCTTATAAACCATAATCATTAGAGATATCAAATCTAGTGGTGCTAAAATCTTACGTGTGGAGCTTATTTGCTTGTTATTTTTAATGCTGAAATCGCATTCGAACCATTTTTAGAAATGGAGTTCTTTTTTTTGACAGTATTGTGTTACGTTTTTATACCAACACCCTTTATCGACAGCCTATTGGGCATACTTATTTGTTTTGCGACTGCCTTCCTTTTGTTTTCTCGAAGAGAAGAGAGAATTCGGGAAAATAATGAGGAGAACTTTATTAACCGTAATGAACACAAGTTTAATGCCGGAAACACGGTACGTAATTTAGATTTCCTTGATTCATATGCTGATATTAATGAATTTAATGATGATTCCTTTGATGTGGACATAGACAGTGACACCGATCTCCTCGAAGCTTTTGATAATAATCTTCTTAAGTTGCATATTGATAGTGATACTGACCACATCGGCCATTTTTCCGAAGATTTCGATAATAATTCTTATGATGTGCACAATATCAGCGATGAAAAGCTATTTAATTACCTCCAACAGGAAACAGAAAAGGATTTTGATTTTCCAAAACCTGATAACTCAGGTAATCAAATAGGCACGAATAGCAGTATAACCATCTTGAACCAGGAAGAATTCAGTTTGAATGCCTCTATTGAATCATTGGATGCTGAATGCATTGTATCGCATAACGATCTTGGAGCACAAAGAGACATCGATTCTGGTAATCTCCTTAACACAAATAATGAACCAAAAATGAATGGCAAACTGGATCAAGAAGACAGAACAGAACTGAAACCAACTGAAGATTCTGAAGAACAGCTCGTTGATCTCGTCGTTGGTACCGGCCCTGTTATCTGCTTTGATGACGAGTACACTCAACATCCTTCTTCGAATCATAGCAAGCGTTTCAAAATTTCAAACATAAGAAAAACATTACTGAAATATTTCTGCTTTAAAAAATTAAAAATAAACAAAGGACTGAAAACATATTATATAGATCTGAGATAAGTTTACACAATTTCAGTTTGTATTCGTGATAGATTTGTTTGCCATGACACCAATCTCGACTGACCAGTACTTGCCTAAAAATTGGACATTGACCAGTGACTGACTAAATGACAATCTCATTGAATAAAAGTAGGACATTGTCTGATCAGTGACTGACTAAAAATTAGACATTTTCTGACCAGTCACTAACTGACGATCACATTGACTGACCAGGGCCTGCCTAAAAATCGGACATTGACTGACTATGTGACGGTCTCCTTGATTGCCCGTTGACTGACTAAAAATTGGACATTGTCTGACCAGTGACTGACTAACTGACTATCTCTTTGACAGGCCGGAGACTGACTAAATTTGGACATTGACTGAGCAGTGACTGAGTGACGATCTCATTGACTGAGAACTGACAGACTAAAATTTGGACATGCACTGAACAGGAACTGAGAAAGTGAAGATCTCCTTGCCTGACTAGTGACTGAATAAAAATTGGACATTGCCTGACTAAGTGACGATCTCATTGACAGCCTAGTGACTGAGTGACGATCTGATTAACTGACCAGTGACAGAATAAAAATTGGACATTCACTGAAAATCGACTGAGAAAGTGAAGATCTCTTTGCCTGACCAGTGACTGAATAAAAATTGAACATTGACTGACCAATGACTGACTAAGTGACGTCCTTATTGACTGAGCATTGGATTTGGACGGAAGAAATTGCCTTTTTCGATAAGAGAGAGGAAAGATGTTTTCAGTCCAATCGATTGCGCTACAGCTGAAATGGAAACAGAAAATCATTTTAAAATTCTTTTCTGCAAAATTTAAATTAAATTATATGGTAACCTGAAATTAAAATATTATTTTCAGTTAATTGCCGTTGCTAAATTTGTTTTTCTTGTGCTCTTAAATTAATTTACTAGTTTACACACCATATTCAGTTATGATTTACCAATATGCTCTATTTTAAATATAACTTCTCATTGAATTAAGTTAAGCTGTAGCTATTATTGAAATTTTTCTTAGGCATATTTTCCCTTGTTGTCTGCTACTTCATTTTCGTTTTTCCTATGTGATTTGTCGGCATTTCGTATAAAAAACCTCCAGATTATCATTAAAACCCGAATAAGGATGTTATTTTGTATTTTACATTTTTTTCTCTCTGTGGCCTTCATGTCAAAACTTACTAGAAATAATAAATGAGAATATACTGCTTTCTTTTCAAACGAAGTATTTTCAATATGTGTCTCATAGCAATATGCCCTCTGTTTAAGAATGCTAAGAGTTTTACCCTGTTTGATTCCCCGCCAACGTGCTGGCTGCATGGTTGGATTCTGCAGTTTTCCTTATCTCGATGTATATAAGATTTCCCATGGAACGTTCTCCGCTAAGCCATCCCTCGCGCCAGGCAGGTAACCATCCTTTTCTTTGCCCTTTTCAAATAACCTAACTTTTACTCAAACAAATCAATCATGAAATGAAATTTGGAAGAAATTAATTTAAATAACTTTTATAAAAATGTCTCGATTGGATATATACTGGAAGTTAAAGAATTTACACCCCACAGATACACCCAAAACAAATATTAAACTGAAAGCTTTCAGACTTTGTATTGCGCCCAAAGGCATCATTTTTTCATTTGCAGACATTAACGTTTGGACAGAATTCGGGCTAATGTCCCTCTGGGTTAAAAATATTTAAAAACAGCGTATTTTATAAATTAGAAAATGAACCTTTCATATACTTTCATATATTTGAATAAATATTTATGAAGCATTATTAATAAAAATGAGAATAAAGGAAACTCTATGAATAATCCTGAAACATTTAGTCTGAAGTTTAAAATTTAACGTAACTATCGCAAATGACTGAGTGCAGGGGGTTTTCAGGTATCCTTTTAAGGATTTTGAAAAGAATTATATATATAAACAAACGTTATAATTTCATTTTCTAATATATTCCGGCTGAGAGCCCTTTTGTTGAACCATCATATTACATCTTGATTTGTAAGAGAAAAGCCTTTTCCTGAAAACATCAAGGTTGATTTTATGCCACTTCTCGTTCACAATGTTCCACAGTCCGTACAATGTTTGGGGATGCCACGTATAAAGAGCTTGTTTTAAAAGTACAAATGCACATTAATCCATAGGAGACACATCAGGAGATTTGGTGGATATGCATCTAGAGGGAATGGCTTCAATTGCGGTTTCATATATCACTTTTTGCAAAACATAAAGCGGTAGATTTAGAGGTATGGTTTGTAGCCTTATCCTGATGGAACTTAATACAGTCAAGATTGTTTGGATTAAGTGATGGAATTTCGTCTTTTAATATAGGTGTTTAAAGTTATTTCTGATTGTAATCCGAATTGATTTTGATATTTTTTTCTACTTTCCTTATTTTAAGTTTCCCCTTATAAAAGAATCCAGTAAGAACAATAAAACCTTTAGAAAAAAAAAATTTTTTTTTTCTCTGAACCAATATATTAAGTCTTTTGCTCCTCTTTTTCGGCAATAAATTCATGTTTATCTCTTGCAATCGTTACACGTATGCCCAAGCTTCATGAGTTGTAACTACACTGAAGTGCCACTAAATTAGGGATAGACATGGCTATGCAAATTGAATAGCGCTGCGCCGCATCTGGGCTTACGTGAGGGAGTTGTGATAAATGCACATACACTATGCTTCTCGATAATCAGTTGTTTCTTATACCAGTATAGGTAAAATTTCAATATCGGACAGATAGTAATCTCTCGTCGCTTGGGCCATACAATTTCTATAATCCTCAGCGGGATAGGATTTTAACAGTCGACAGTGTCAAGAGCATACCGAGAATACACGGATGGTGGGAAAAAGAAGTAGCGACTCTGCAAAGTGCAAAGCACATTTAAGTTAGAACAATCGTGGTATGAGAAGTCTCAGCCGTATTGTACATGGTCAATGAAGCCAAATATTAGCCCAAATTACCACCTAGCTAAAGCAAGCGACAGTCGTACAGTCAGTAAAAAGATCGTGTATCGCTCCCTTCAACTTATGGGCTTCGGAAGCCGTAGACACACTAGGGTACCTTTCCTAAATGCATGCCATCGAGTTGCCATTCTTACCTGGGCAAGAGAATATAGAGAATAGACACTAGTGGACATGAAATGTGTAGGAGTGATGAGTCTCGATCCCTCTAATTAATACCGATGGGAGGCTCAGAATATGGCGAGAGAATCATGAATGTATGAATCCGGTGTGACAGATTGGAACTGTACAAGACCTGGAGGCTTAATCATGGTCTGGGATGCTTTCTTCTGGTTGTGTTTGGGATCTTTAGTACTTGTTCTTACCTGCCTCAATATGATTCTGTACGTGGAGTTGATGAGCTATCATCTCCATCCATTTATGTCCCTGTCATTCACACAGAAAGGGAGTATCTCAGAAAGATAACTGCGCCTCTCAAAGGTTACGGTTGGCTACTAGTTGGTTGGATGGAAGAGCATTCCTCTGACTTCTCTGTCATAAATTGGTTACTTAAAAGCCCTGACTTGAATTCTACTGAGCATCTTTCCAAATTAGTATATCTTATTATTGAGGAATGTAGAGAATTGAAGTGTTATGTTCTATTCACTCGTTTTCCATGTTCAGAATGTCTGTTATGATGGTCGTATGAAATGTCGTCGCCTGTTATGATGTCAAAATGTCGTCTGTTGTGATAGTTTCGTATGTAAGCATATGATTGAGCTTATTATTTATAAGCCTTCCTAGCGCTAAATACATTTCCTCTAACAACATATAGGTCATAGTTCATAGGTCTTCGCTTATTTAAGAGGTACAATACCCTGAAATCGTTACCTATCTATATCTGTCCTTAGTGGGTATCATAGAAAAGTCAAAAATAAATCCCAATGTTGGAACAAACCTTTTCACTTGAAGTTCGGAATAACATCCAATGTGGCAATATGTTACAGTGGGATAACTTGTGTAAAATAGCGATTTAAAATATCTGAAGCGTAACTTTCACATCGCAAAAGCAAATTAGCACATCTGTAGCATAAACCCGTTGGCTTAACTTTATCCTCGTTAGTGCTACGGCTGTAGCGTCCTCCTTGCTCCGTGTCTTGAAGCTAACGGAATATCGTGGCCGTAGTTGTTGAGGCATGTAACATGAGTGAGCGGAGCATAGTTGCACAGACCAGTTGTTGAAATTTTTAACGCATAATAAACATCAATGTGCTGCCCCAAGGTTTCGCAAATTCCATATCGATTTATCAGCAATAATTAAGTAAATGTAATAAAGCGTAAATAATGAAAAGTAGAAAAAACACTATGTACACTCAGTACATCGATCACCAAAACTCATTTTGGTGTATCGTTCTCGCTAATTGTATAACGTAAGTTCATGTTACGCTAACCAGTTGATTTTATCTTAAAGAGGTGACTATTAAAGAATTAAAAATAGCTTTATATATATATTTGTATTGTGCATATATTTAGCTTCATTTTTACCCAGTCAAAGGTAGATGAAACCCTTTCCATCAGAGTGGCAGGTAAACATGATTCTCTGTGCTTTGCACTAATAAATCTAAGACAAATTCATGTTTTGAAAGTACTTTTTGTATAAAAAATATTTTCTCAGAGTATTCAAGTATTTTCGTTTTAATAATATTAATCTCTGGTTATATATATATATATATGTGTGTGTACATATAAGTATTAAGTTTATGCTTTGTATTGCAAGAAACTCCCCAAAAAGAAACATTTATTTGAATATGTATGGCAGCGGCAATTTAGCGTTGGTTCGTTTTCCGCTTCCACTTTTATCCCAAAAAATAGCAAAAAGCAGAGATATTAATTAAAAGTTCTTAAAACGCTAATTTTCGTCCTCATTTTTCCGAATGGCAACAGTGCTGATATCATCAACAATGGTGGCAGGGATACAACAGCAATAATGGTTGCGTGCCATTATTGCTGATGTAATGAGAGAGAATTACCGATTTCATCAAAAAAATGAATAAAACAAAAATAAAAAAATAAAATTTAAAAAGTCATTCGAATTTTGGAAACCTCGTTTCGAGGTGCACTGGCTCTTGTCTGGATGCACCTATGTAGCAAATTCGTAGGCCTGGGTCTGTCAGCTTACACGCAGACCGAACGAAAGACAGACTCATAGAATCTTCCCTCTATTATGAGTAGAGTTATATATCAGAATACCTTTCATTGTTACATATTCAAAGAATCCCTTTAATAACGTTCGAAACAATGAATTTACCAATAATTGTTTAGGCTTTGTTGAATTAAAACAAAGTTAATGTATACATTTTTAACAATGCTTATAAACCATAATCATTAGAGATATCAAATCTAGTGGTGCTAAAATCTTACGTGTGGAGCTTATTTGCTTGTTATTTTTAATGCTGAAATCGCATTCGAACCATTTTTAGAAATGGAGTTCTTTTTTTTGACAGTATTGTGTTACGTTTTTATACCAACACCCTTTATCGACAGCCTATTGGGCATACTTATTTGTTTTGCGACTGCCTTCCTTTTGTTTTCTCGAAGAGAAGAGAGAATTCGGGAAAATAATGAGGAGAACTTTATTAACCGTAATGAACACAAGTTTAATGCCGGAAACACGGTACGTAATTTAGATTTCCTTGATTCATATGCTGATATTAATGAATTTAATGATGATTCCTTTGATGTGGACATAGACAGTGACACCGATCTCCTCGAAGCTTTTGATAATAATCTTCTTAAGTTGCATATTGATAGTGATACTGACCACATCGGCCATTTTTCCGAAGATTTCGATAATAATTCTTATGATGTGCACAATATCAGCGATGAAAAGCTATTTAATTACCTCCAACAGGAAACAGAAAAGGATTTTGATTTTCCAAAACCTGATAACTCAGGTAATCAAATAGGCACGAATAGCAGTATAACCATCTTGAACCAGGAAGAATTCAGTTTGAATGCCTCTATTGAATCATTGGATGCTGAATGCATTGTATCGCATAACGATCTTGGAGCACAAAGAGACATCGATTCTGGTAATCTCCTTAACACAAATAATGAACCAAAAATGAATGGCAAACTGGATCAAGAAGACAGAACAGAACTGAAACCAACTGAAGATTCTGAAGAACAGCTCGTTGATCTCGTCGTTGGTACCGGCCCTGTTATCTGCTTTGATGACGAGTACACTCAACATCCTTCTTCGAATCATAGCAAGCGTTTCAAAATTTCAAACATAAGAAAAACATTACTGAAATATTTCTGCTTTAAAAAATTAAAAATAAACAAAGGACTGAAAACATATTATATAGATCTGAGATAAGTTTACACAATTTCAGTTTGTATTCGTGATAGATTTGTTTGCCATGACACCAATCTCGACTGACCAGTACTTGCCTAAAAATTGGACATTGACCAGTGACTGACTAAATGACAATCTCATTGAATAAAAGTAGGACATTGTCTGATCAGTGACTGACTAAAAATTAGACATTTTCTGACCAGTCACTAACTGACGATCACATTGACTGACCAGGGCCTGCCTAAAAATCGGACATTGACTGACTATGTGACGGTCTCCTTGATTGCCCGTTGACTGACTAAAAATTGGACATTGTCTGACCAGTGACTGACTAACTGACTATCTCTTTGACAGGCCGGAGACTGACTAAATTTGGACATTGACTGAGCAGTGACTGAGTGACGATCTCATTGACTGAGAACTGACAGACTAAAATTTGGACATGCACTGAACAGGAACTGAGAAAGTGAAGATCTCCTTGCCTGACTAGTGACTGAATAAAAATTGGACATTGCCTGACTAAGTGACGATCTCATTGACAGCCTAGTGACTGAGTGACGATCTGATTAACTGACCAGTGACAGAATAAAAATTGGACATTCACTGAAAATCGACTGAGAAAGTGAAGATCTCTTTGCCTGACCAGTGACTGAATAAAAATTGAACATTGACTGACCAATGACTGACTAAGTGACGTCCTTATTGACTGAGCATTGGATTTGGACGGAAGAAATTGCCTTTTTCGATAAGAGAGAGGAAAGATGTTTTCAGTCCAATCGATTGCGCTACAGCTGAAATGGAAACAGAAAATCATTTTAAAATTCTTTTCTGCAAAATTTAAATTAAATTATATGGTAACCTGAAATTAAAATATTATTTTCAGTTAATTGCCGTTGCTAAATTTGTTTTTCTTGTGCTCTTAAATTAATTTACTAGTTTATTACACCATATTCAGTTATGATTTACCAATATGCTCTATTTTAAATATAACTTCTCATTGAATTAAGTTAAGCTGTAGCTATTATTGAAATTTTTCTTAGGCATATTTTCCCTTGTTGTCTGCTACTTCCTTTTCGTTTTTCCTATGTGATTTGTCGGCATTTCGTATAAAAAACCTCCAGATTATCATTAAAACCCGAATAAGGATGTTATTTTGTATTTTACATTTTTTTCTCTCTGTGGCCTTCATGTCAAAACTTACTAGAAATAATAAATGAGAATATACTGCTTTCTTTTCAAACGAAGTATTTTCAATATGTGTCTCATAGCAATATGCCCTCTGTTTAAGAATGCTAAGAGTTTTACCCTGTTTGATTCCCCGCCAACGTGCTGGCTGCATGGTTGGATTCTGCAGTTTTCCTTATCTCGATGTATATAAGATTTCCCATGGAACGTTCTCCGCTAAGCCATCCCTCGCGCCAGGCAGGTAACCATCCTTTTCTTTGCCCTTTTCAAATAACCTAACTTTTACTCAAACAAATCAATCATGACATGAAATTTGGAAGAAATTAATTTAAATAACTTTTATAAAAATGTCTCGATTGGATATATACTGGAAGTTAAAGAATTTACACCCCACAGATACACCCAAAACAAATATTAAACTGAAAGCTTTCAGACTTTGTATTGCGCCCAAAGGCATCATTTTTTCATTTGCAGACATAAACGTTTGGACAGAATTCGGGCTAATGTCCCTCTGGGTTAAAAATATTTAAAAACAGCGTATTTTATAAATTAGAAAATGAACTTTTCATATACTTTCATATATTTGAAAAAATATTTATGAAGCATTATTAATAAAAATGTAAATAAAGGAAACTATGAATAATCCTGAAATGTTTAGTCTGAAGTTTAAAATTTAACGTAACTATCGCAAATGACTGAGTGCAGGGGGTTTTCAGGTATCCTTTTAAGGATTTTGCAAAGAATTATATATATAAACAAACGTTATAATTTCATTTTCTAATATATTCCGGCTGAGAGCCCTTTTGTTGAACCATCATATTACATCTTGATTTGTAAGAGAAAAGCCTTTTCCTGAAAACATCAAGGTTGATTTTATGCCACTTCTCGTTCACAATGTTCCACAGTCCGTCCAATGTTTGGGGATGCCACGTATAAAGAGCTTGTTTTAAAAGTACAAATGCACATTAATCCATAGGAGACACATCAGGAGATTTGGTGGATATGCATCTAGAGGGAATGGCTTCAATTGCGGTTTCATATATCACTTTTTGCAAAACATAAAGCGGTAGATTTAGAGGTATGGTTTGTAGCCTTATCCTGATGGAACTTAATACAGTCAAGATTGTTTGGATTAAGTGATGGAATTTCGTCTTTTAATATAGGTGTTTAAAGTTATTTCTGATTGTAATCCGAATTGATTTTGATATTTTTTTCTACTTTCCTTATTTTAAGTTTCCCCTTATAAAAGAATCCAGTAAGAACAATAAAACCTTTAGAAAAAAAAAATTTTTTTTTTCTCTGAACCAATATATTAAGTCTTTTGCTCCTCTTTTTCGGCAATAAATTCATGTTTATCTCTTGCAATCGTTACACGTATGCCCAAGCTTCATGAGTTGTAACTACACTGAAGTGCCACTAAATTAGGGATAGACATGGCTATGCAAATTGAATAGCGCTGCGCCGCATCTGGGCTTACGTGAGGGAGTTGTGATAAATGCACATACACTATGCTTCTCGATAATCAGTTGTTTCTTATACCAGTATAGGTAAAATTTCAATATCGGGCAGATAGTAATCTCTCGTCGCTTGGGCCATACAATTTCTATAATCCTCAGCGGGATAGGATTTTAACGGTCGGCAGTGTCAAGAGCATACCGAGAATACACGGATGGTGGGAAAAAGAAGTAGTGACTCTGCAAAGTGCAAAGCACATTTAAGTTAGAACAATCGTGGTATGAGAAGTCTCAGCCGTATTGTACATGGTCAATGAAGCCAAATATTAGCCCAAATTACCACCTAGCTAAAGCAAGCGACAGTCGTACAGTCAGTAAAAAGATCGTGTATCGCTCCCTTCACCATATGGGCTTCGGAAGCCGTAGACACACTACGGTACCTTTCCTAAATGCATGCCATCGAGTTGCCATTCTTACCTGGGCAAGAGAATATAGAGAATAGACACTATGAAATGTGTAGGAGTGATGAGTCTCGATCCCTCTAATTAATACCGATGGGAGGCTCAGAATATGGCGAGAGAATCATGAATGTATGAATCCGGTGTGACAGATTGGAACTGTACAAGGCCTGGAGGCTTAATCATGGTCTGGGATGCTTTCTTCTGGTTGTGTTTGGGATCTTTAGTACTTGTTCTTACCTGCCTCAATATGATTCTGTACGTGGAGTTGATGAGCTATCATCTCCATCCATTTATGTCCCTGTCATTCACACGGAAAGGGAGTATCTCAGAAAGATAACTGCGCCTCTCAAAGGTTACGGTTGCCTACTAGTTGGTTGGATAAAGAGCATTCCTCTGACTTCTCTGTCATAAATTGGTTACTTAAAAGCCCTGACTTGAATTCTACTGAGCATCTTTCCAAATTAGTATATCTTATTATTGAGGAATGTAGAGAATTGAAGTGTTATGTTCTATTCACTCGTTTTCCATGTTCAGAATGTCTGTTATGATGGTCGTATGAAATGTCGTCGCCTGTTATGATGTCAAAATGTCGTCTGTTGTGATAGTTTCGTATGTAAGCATATGATTGAGCTTATTATTTATAAGCCTTCCTAGCGCTAAATACATTTCCTCTAACAACATATAGGTCATAGTTCATAGGTCTTCGCTTATTTAAGAGGTACAATACCCTGAAATCGTTACCTATCTATATCTGTCCTTAGTGGGTATCATATAAAAGTCAAAAATAAATCCCAATGTTGAACAAACCTTTTCACTTGAAGTTCGGAATAACATCCAATGTGGCAATATGTAACAGTGGGATAACTTGTGTAAAATAGCGATTTAAAATATCTGAAGCGTAACTTTCACATCGTAAAAGCAAATTAGCACATCTGTAGCATAAACCCGTTGGCTTAACTTTATCTTCATTAGTGCTACGGCTGTAGCGTTCTCCTTGCTCCGTGTCTTGAAGCTAACGGAATATCGTGGCCGTAGTTGTTGAGGCAGGTAACATGAGTGAGCGGAGCATAGTTGCACAGACCAGTTGTTGAAATTTTTAACGCATAATAAACATCAATGTGCTGCCCCAAGGTTTCGCAAAGTCCATATCGATTTATCAGCAATAATTAAGTAAATGTAATAAAAGGAAAATAATGAAAAGTAGAAAAAACACTATGTACACTCAGTACATCGATCACCAAAACTCATTTTGGTGTATCGTTCTCGCTAATTGTATAACGTAAGTTCATGTTACGCTAACCAGTTGATTTTATCTTAAAGAGGTGACTATTAAAGAATTAAAAATAGTTTTATATATTTTTGTATTGTGCATATATTTAGCTTCATTTTTACCCAGTCAAAGGTAGATGAAACCCTTTCCATCAGAGTGGCAGGTAAACATGATTCTCTGTGCTTTGCACTAATAAATCCAAGACAAATTCATGTTTTGAAAGTACTTTTTGTATAAAAAATATTTTCTCAGAGTATTTAAGTATTTTCGTTTTAATAATATTAATCTCTGGTTATATATATATATATATGTGTGTGTACATATAAGTATTACGTTTATGCTTTGTATTGCAAGAAACTCCCCAAAAAGAAACATTTATTTGAATATGTATGGCAGCGGCAATTTAGCGTTGGTTCGTTTTCCGCTTCCACTTTTATCCCAAAAAATAGCAAAAAGCAGAGATATTAATTAAAAGTTCTTAAAACGCTAATTTTCGTCCTCATTTTTCCGAATGGCAACAGTGCTGATATCATCAACAATGGCGGCAGGGATACAACAGCAATAATGGTTGCGTGCCATTATTGCTGATGTAATGAGAGAGAATTACCGATTTTATCAAAAAAATGAATAAAACAAAAATAAAAAAAATAAAATTTAAAAAGTCATTCGAATTTTGGAAACCTCGTTTCGAGGTGCACTGGCTCTTGTCTGGATGCACCTATGTAGCAAATTCGTAGGCCTGGGTCAATCAGCTTACACGCAGAGCGAACGAAAGACAGATTCATAGAATCTTCCCTCTATTGTGAGTAGAGTTATATATCAGAATACCTTTCATTGTTACATATTCAAAGAATCCTTTTAATAACGTTCGAAACAATGAATTTACCAATAATTGTTTAGGCTTTGTTGAATTAAAACAAAGTTAATGTATACATTTTTAACAATGCTTATAAACCATAATCATTAGAGATATCAAATCTAGTGGTGCTAAAATCTTACGTGTGGAGCTTATTTGCTTGTTATTTTTAATGCTGAAATCGCATTCGAACCATTTTTAGAAATGGAGTTCTTTTTTTTGACAGTATTGTGTTACGTTTTTATACCAACACCCTTTATCGACAGCCTATTGGGCATACTTATTTGTTTTGCGACTGCCTTCCTTTTGTTTTCTCGAAGAGAAGAGAGAATTCGGGAAAATAATGAGGAGAACTTTATTAACCGTAATGAACACAAGTTTAATGCCGGAAACACGGTACGTAATTTAGATTTCCTTGATTCATATGCTGATATTAATGAATTTAATGATGATTCCTTTGATGTGGACATAGACAGTGACACCGATCTCCTCGAAGCTTTTGATAATAATCTTCTTAAGTTGCATATTGATAGTGATACTGACCACATCGGCCATTTTTCCGAAGATTTCGATAATAATTCTTATGATGTGCACAATATCAGCGATGAAAAGCTATTTAATTACCTCCAACAGGAAACAGAAAAGGATTTTGATTTTCCAAAACCTGATAACTCAGGTAATCAAATAGGCACGAATAGCAGTATAACCATCTTGAACCAGGAAGAATTCAGTTTGAATGCCTCTATTGAATCATTGGATGCTGAATGCATTGTATCGCATAACGATCTTGGAGCACAAAGAGACATCGATTCTGGTAATCTCCTTAACACAAATAATGAACCAAAAATGAATGGCAAACTGGATCAAGAAGACAGAACAGAACTGAAACCAACTGAAGATTCTGAAGAACAGCTCGTTGATCTCGTCGTTGGTACCGGCCCTGTTATCTGCTTTGATGACGAGTACACTCAACATCCTTCTTCGAATCATAGCAAGCGTTTCAAAATTTCAAACATAAGAAAAACATTACTGAAATATTTCTGCTTTAAAAAATTAAAAATAAACAAAGGACTGAAAACATATTATATAGATCTGAGATAAGTTTACACAATTTCAGTTTGTATTCGTGATAGATTTGTTTGCCATGACACCAATCTCGACTGACCAGTACTTGCCTAAAAATTGGACATTGACCAGTGACTGACTAAATGACAATCTCATTGAATAAAAGTAGGACATTGTCTGATCAGTGACTGACTAAAAATTAGACATTTTCTGACCAGTCACTAACTGACGATCACATTGACTGACCAGGGCCTGCCTAAAAATCGGACATTGACTGACTATGTGACGGTCTCCTTGATTGCCCGTTGACTGACTAAAAATTGGACATTGTCTGACCAGTGACTGACTAACTGACTATCTCTTTGACAGGCCGGAGACTGACTAAATTTGGACATTGACTGAGCAGTGACTGAGTGACGATCTCATTGACTGAGAACTGACAGACTAAAATTTGGACATGCACTGAACAGGAACTGAGAAAGTGAAGATCTCCTTGCCTGACTAGTGACTGAATAAAAATTGGACATTGCCTGACTAAGTGACGATCTCATTGACAGCCTAGTGACTGAGTGACGATCTGATTAACTGACCAGTGACAGAATAAAAATTGGACATTCACTGAAAATCGACTGAGAAAGTGAAGATCTCTTTGCCTGACCAGTGACTGAATAAAAATTGAACATTGACTGACCAATGACTGACTAAGTGACGTCCTTATTGACTGAGCATTGGATTTGGACGGAAGAAATTGCCTTTTTCGATAAGAGAGAGGAAAGATGTTTTCAGTCCAATCGATTGCGCTACAGCTGAAATGGAAACAGAAAATCATTTTAAAATTCTTTTCTGCAAAATTTAAATTAAATTATATGGTAACCTGAAATTAAAATATTATTTTCAGTTAATTGCCGTTGCTAAATTTGTTTTTCTTGTGCTCTTAAATTAATTTACTAGTTTATTACACCATATTCAGTTATGATTTACCAATATGCTCTATTTTAAATATAACTTCTCATTGAATTAAGTTAAGCTGTAGCTATTATTGAAATTTTTCTTAGGCATATTTTCCCTTGTTGTCTGCTCCTTCATTTTCGTTTTTCCTATGTGATTTGTCGGCATTTCGTATAAAAAACCTCCAGATTATCATTAAAACCCGAATAAGGATGTTATTTTGTATTTTACATTTTTTTCTCTCTGTGGCCTTCATGTCAAAACTTACTAGAAATAATAAATGAGAATATACTGCTTTCTTTTCAAACGAAGTATTTTCAATATGTGTCTCATAGCAATATGCCCTCTGTTTAAGAATGCTAAGAGTTTTACCCTGTTTGATTCCCCGCCAACGTGCTGGCTGCATGGTTGGATTCTGCAGTTTTCCTTATCTCGATGTATATAAGATTTCCCATGGAACGTTCTCCGCTAAGCCATCCCTCGCGCCAGGCAGGTAACCATCCTTTTCTTTGCCCTTTTCAAATAACCTAACTTTTACTCAAACAAATCAATCATGAAATGAAATTTGGAAGAAATTAATTTAAATAACTTTTATAAAAATGTCTCGATTGGATATATACTGGAAGTTAAAGAATTTACACCCCACAGATACACCCAAAACAAATATTAAACTGAAAGCTTTCAGACTTTGTATTGCGCCCAAAGGCATCATTTTTTCATTTGCAGACATTAACGTTTGGACAGAATTCGGGCTAATGTCCCTCTGGGTTAAAAATATTTAAAAACAGCGTATTTTATAAATTAGAAAATGAACCTTTCATATACTTTCATATATTTGAATAAATATTTATGAAGCATTATTAATAAAAATGAGAATAAAGGAAACTCTATGAATAATCCTGAAACATTTAGTCTGAAGTTTAAAATTTAACGTAACTATCGCAAATGACTGAGTGCAGGGGGTTTTCAGGTATCCTTTTAAGGATTTTGAAAAGAATTATATATATAAACAAACGTTATAATTTCATTTTCTAATATATTCCGGCTGAGAGCCCTTTTGTTGAACCATCATATTACATCTTGATTTGTAAGAGAAAAGCCTTTTCCTGAAAACATCAAGGTTGATTTTATGCCACTTCTCGTTCACAATGTTCCACAGTCCGTACAATGTTTGGGGATGCCACGTATAAAGAGCTTGTTTTAAAAGTACAAATGCACATTAATCCATAGGAGACACATCAGGAGATTTGGTGGATATGCATCTAGAGGGAATGGCTTCAATTGCGGTTTCATATATCACTTTTTGCAAAACATAAAGCGGTAGATTTAGAGGTATGGTTTGTAGCCTTATCCTGATGGAACTTAATACAGTCAAAATTGTTTGGATAAAGTGATGGAATTTCGTCTTTTAATATAGGTGTTTAAAGTTATTTCTGATTGTAATCCGAATTGATTTTGATATTTTTTTCTACTTTCCTTATTTTAAGTTTCCCCTTATAAAAGAATCCAGTAAGAAAAATAAAACCTTTAGAAAAAAAAATTTTTTTTTTCTCTGAACCAATATATTAAGTCTTTTGCTCCTCTTTTTCGGCAATAAATTCATGTTTATCTCTTGCAATCGTTACACGTATTCCCAAGCTTCATGACTTGTAACTACACTGAAGTGCCACTAAATTAGGGATAGACATGGCTATGCAAATTGAATAGCGCTGCGCCGCATCTGGGCTTACGTGAGGGAGTTGTGATAAATGCACATACACTATGCTTCTCGATAATCAGTTGTTTCTTATACCAGTATAGGTAAAATTTCAATATCGGACAGATAGTAATCTCTCGTCGCTTGGGCCATACAATTTCTATAATCCTCAGCGGGATAGGATTTTAACAGTCGACAGTGTCAAGAGCATACCGAGAATACACGGATGGTGGGAAAAAGAAGTAGCGACTCTGCAAAGTGCAAAGCACATTTAAGTTAGAACAATCGTGGTATGAGAAGTCTCAGCCGTATTGTACATGGTCAATGAAGCCAAATATTAGCCCAAATTACCACCTAGCTAAAGCAAGCGACAGTCGTACAGTCAGTAAAAAGATCGTGTATCGCTCCCTTCAACTTATGGGCTTCGGAAGCCGTAGGCACACTAGGGTACCTTTCCTAAATGCATGCCATCGAGTTGCCATTCTTACCTGGGCAAGAGAATATAGAGAATAGACACTAGTGGACATGAAATGTGTAGGAGTGATGAGTCTCGATCCCTCTAATTAATACCGATGGGAGGCTCAGAATATGGCGAGAGAATCATGAATGTATGAATCCGGTGTGACAGATTGGAACTGTACAAGACCTGGAGGCTTAATCATGGTCTGGGATGCTTTCTTCTGGTTGTGTTTGGGATCTTTAGTACTTGTTCTTACCTGCCTCAATATGATTCTGTACGTGGAGTTGATGAGCTATCATCTCCATCCATTTATGTCCCTGTCATTCACACAGAAAGGGAGTATCTCAGAAAGATAACTGCGCCTCTCAAAGGTTACGGTTGGCTACTAGTTGGTTGGATGGAAGAGCATTCCTCTGACTTCTCTGTCATAAATTGGTTACTTAAAAGCCCTGACTTGAATTCTACTGAGCATCTTTCCAAATTAGTATATCTTATTATTGAGGAATGTAGAGAATTGAAGTGTTATGTTCTATTCACTCGTTTTCCATGTTCAGAATGTCTGTTATGATGGTCGTATGAAATGTCGTCGCCTGTTATGATGTCAAAATGTCGTCTGTTGTGATAGTTTCGTATGTAAGCATATGATTGAGCTTATTATTTATAAGCCTTCCTAGCGCTAAATACATTTCCTCTAACAACATATAGGTCATAGTTCATAGGTCTTCGCTTATTTAAGAGGTACAATACCCTGAAATCGTTACCTATCTATATCTGTCCTTAGTGGGTATCATAGAAAAGTCAAAAATAAATCCCAATGTTGGAACAAACCTTTTCACTTGAAGTTCGGAATAACATCCAATGTGGCAATATGTTACAGTGGGATAACTTGTGTAAAATAGCGATTTAAAATATCTGAAGCGTAACTTTCACATCGCAAAAGCAAATTAGCACATCTGTAGCATAAACCCGTTGGCTTAACTTTATCCTCGTTAGTGCTACGGCTGTAGCGTCCTCCTTGCTCCGTGTCTTGAAGCTAACGGAATATCGTGGCCGTAGTTGTTGAGGCATGTAACATGAGTGAGCGGAGCATAGTTGCACAGACCAGTTGTTGAAATTTTTAACGCATAATAAACATCAATGTGCTGCCCCAAGGTTTCGCAAATTCCATATCGATTTATCAGCAATAATTAAGTAAATGTAATAAAGCGTAAATAATGAAAAGTAGAAAAAACACTATGTACACTCAGTACATCGATCACCAAAACTCATTTTGGTGTATCGTTCTCGCTAATTGTATAACGTAAGTTCATGTTACGCTAACCAGTTGATTTTATCTTAAAGAGGTGACTATTAAAGAATTAAAAATAGCTTTATATATATATTTGTATTGTGCATATATTTAGCTTCATTTTTACCCAGTCAAAGGTAGATGAAACCCTTTCCATCAGAGTGGCAGGTAAACATGATTCTCTGTGCTTTGCACTAATAAATCTAAGACAAATTCATGTTTTGAAAGTACTTTTTGTATAAAAAATATTTTCTCAGAGTATTCAAGTATTTTCGTTTTAATAATATTAATCTCTGGTTATATATATATATATATGTGTGTGTACATATAAGTATTAAGTTTATGCTTTGTATTGCAAGAAACTCCCCAAAAAGAAACATTTATTTGAATATGTATGGCAGCGGCAATTTAGCGTTGGTTCGTTTTCCGCTTCCACTTTTATCCCAAAAAATAGCAAAAAGCAGAGATATTAATTAAAAGTTCTTAAAACGCTAATTTTCGTCCTCATTTTTCCGAATGGCAACAGTGCTGATATCATCAACAATGGTGGCAGGGATACAACAGCAATAATGGTTGCGTGCCATTATTGCTGATGTAATGAGAGAGAATTACCGATTTCATCAAAAAAATGAATAAAACAAAAATAAAAAAATAAAATTTAAAAAGTCATTCGAATTTTGGAAACCTCGTTTCGAGGTGCACTGGCTCTTGTCTGGATGCACCTATGTAGCAAATTCGTAGGCCTGGGTCTGTCAGCTTACACGCAGACCGAACGAAAGACAGACTCATAGAATCTTCCCTCTATTATGAGTAGAGTTATATATCAGAATACCTTTCATTGTTACATATTCAAAGAATCCCTTTAATAACGTTCGAAACAATGAATTTACCAATAATTGTTTAGGCTTTGTTGAATTAAAACAAAGTTAATGTATACATTTTTAACAATGCTTATAAACCATAATCATTAGAGATATCAAATCTAGTGGTGCTAAAATCTTAGGTGTGGAGCTTATTTGCTTGTTATTTTTCATGCTGAAATCGCATTCGAACCATTTTTAGAAATGGAGTTCTTTTTTTTGACAGTATTGTGTTACGTTTTTATACCAACACCCTTTATCGACAGCCTATTGGGCATACTTATTTGTTTTGCGACTGCCTTCCTTTTGTTTTCTCGAAGAGAAGAGAGAATTCGGGAAAATAATGAGGAAAACTTTATTAACCGTAATGAACACAAGTGTAATGCCGGAAACACGGTACATAATTTAGATTTCCTTGATTCATATGCTGATATTAATGAATTTAATGATGATTCCTTTGATGTGGACATAGACAGTGACACCGATCTCCTCGAAGCTTTTGATAATAATCTTCTGAAGTTGCATATTGATAGTGATACTGACCACATCGGCCATTTTTCCAAAGATTTCGATAATAATTCTTATGATGTGCACAATATCAGCGATGAAAAGCAATTTAATTACCTCCAACAGGAAACAGAAAAGGATTTTGATTTTCCAAAACCTGATAACTCAGGTAATCAAATAGGCACGAATAGCAGTATAACCATCTTGAACCAGGAAGAATTCAGTTTGAATGCCTCTATTGAATCATTGGATGCTGAATGCATTGTATCGCATAACGATCTTGGAACACAAAGAGACATCGATTCTGGTAATCTCCTTAACACAAATAATGAACCAAAAATGAATGGCAAACTGGATCAAGAAGACAGAACAGAACTGAAACCAACTGAAGATTCTGAAGAACAGCTCGTTGACCTCGTCGTTGGTACCGGCCCTGTTATCTGCTTTGATGACGAGTACACTCAACATCCTTCTTCGAATCATAGCAAGCGTTTCAAAATTTCAAACATAAGAAAAACATTACTGAAATATTTCTGCTTTAAAAAATTAAAAATAAACAAAGGACTTAAAACATATTATATAGATCTGAGATAAGTTTACACAATTTCAGTTTGTATTCGTGATAGATTTGTTTGTCAATTCACCAATCTCGACTGACCAGTACTTGCCTAAAAATTGGACATTGACCAGTGACTGACTAAATGACAATCTCATTGAATAAAAGTAGGACATTGTCTGACCAGTGACTGACTAAAAATTAGACATTTTCTGACCAGTCACTAACTGACGATCACATTGACTGACCAGGGCCTGCCTAAAAATTGGACATTGACTGACTATGTGACGGTCTCCTTGATTGCCCGTTGACTGACTAAAAATTGGACATTGTCTGACCAGTGACTGACTAACTGACTATCTCTTTGACAGGCCGGAGACTGACTAAATTTGTACATTGACTGAGCAGTGACTGAGTGACGATCTCATTGACTGAGCACTGACAGACTAAAATTTGGACATGCACTGAACAGGAACTGAGAAAGTGAAGATCTCCTTGCCTGACTAGTGACTGAATAAAAATTGGACATTGACTGACTAAGTTACAATCTCATTGACAGCCTAGTGACTGAGTGACGATCTGATTAACTGACCAGTGACAGAATAAAAATTGGACATTCACTGAAAATCGACTGAGAAAGTGAAGATCTTTTTGCCTGACCAGTGACTGAATAAAAATTGAACATTGACTGACCAATGACTGACTAAGTGACGTCCTTATTGACTGAGCATTGGATTTGGACGGAAGAAATTGCCTTTTTCGATAAGAGAGAGGAAAGATGTTTTCAGTCCAATCGATTGCGCTACAGCTGAAATGGAAACAGAAAATCATTTTAAAATTCTTTTCTAGAGCTACATTTCAGAACTGCAAAATTTAAATTAAATTATATGGTAACCTGAAATTAAAATATTATTTGCAGTTAAATGCCGTTGCTAAATTTGTTTTTCTTGTGCTCTTAAATTAATTTACTAGTTTACACACCATATTCAGTTATGATTTACCAATATGCTCTATTTTAAATATAACTTCTCATTGAATTAACTTAAGCTGTAGCTATTATTGAAATTTTTCTTAGGCATATTTTCCCTTGTTATCTGCTGCTTCCTTTTCGTTTTTCCTATGTGATTTGTCGGCATTTCGTATAAAAAACCTCCAGATTATCATTAGAACCCGAATATGGATGTTATTTTGTATTTTACATTTTTTTCTCTCTGTGGCCTTCATGTACTAGAAATAACATACTAGAAATAACATGTACTAGAAATAACTTACTAGAAATAATAAATCAGAATATACTGCTTTCTATTCAAACGAAGTATTTTCAATATGTGTCCTATAGCAATATGCCCTCTGTTTAAGAATGCTAAGAGTTTTACCCTGTTTGATTCCCCGCCGACGTGCTGGCTGCATGGTTGGATTCTGCAGTTTTCCTTATCTCGATGTATATGAGAAGATTTCCCATAGAACGTTCTCGCTAAGCCATCCCTCGCGCCAGGCAGGTAACCATCCTTTTCTTTGCCCTTTTCAAATAACCTAACTTTTACTCAAACAAATCAATCATGACATGAAATTTGGAAGAAAAATTATTTAAATAACTTTTATAAAAATGTCTCGATTGGATATATACTGGAAGTTAAAGAATTTTCACGCTACAGATACACCCAAAACAAATATTAAACTGAAAGCTTTCAGACTTTGTATTGCGCCCAAAGGCATCATTTTTTCATTTGCAGACATAAACGTTTGGACAGAATTCGGGCTAATGTCCCTCTGGGTTAAAAATATTTAAAAACAGCGTATTTTATAAATTAGAAAATGAACCTTTCATATACTTTCATATATTTGAATAAATATTTATGAAGCATTATTAATAAAAATGAGAATAAAGGAAACTCTATGAATAATCCTGAAACGTTTAGTCTGAAGTTTAAAATTTAACGTAACTATCGCAAATCACTGAGTGCAGGGGGTTTTCAGGTATCCTTCTAAGGATTTTGCAAAGAATTATATATATAAACAAACGTTATAATTTCATTTTCTAATATATTCCGGCTGAGAGCCCTTTTGTTGAACCATCATATTACATCTTGATTTGTAAGAGAAAAGCCTTTTCCTGAAAACATCAAGGTTGATTTTATGCCACTTCTCGTTCACAATGTTCCACAGTCCGTCCAATGTTTGGGGATGCCACGTATAAACAGCTTGTTTTAAATGTACAAATGCACATTAATCCATAGGAGACACATCAGGAGATTTGGTGGATATGCATCTAGAGGGGATGGCTTCAATTGCGGTTTCAAAAATCACTTTTTGCAAAACATAAAGCGGTAGATTTAGATGTATGGTTTGTAGCCTTATCCTGATGGAACTTAATACAGTCAAGATTGTTTGGATAAAGAGATGGAATTTCGTCTTTTCATATAGGTGTTTAAAGTTATTTCTGATTGTAATCCGAATTGATTTTGATATTTTTTTCTACTTTCCTTATTTTAAGTTTCCCCTTATAAAAGAATCCAGTAAGAACAATAAAACCTTTAGAAAAAAAATTTTTTTTTTTTTTTTCTCGGAACCAATATATTAAGTCTTTTGCTCCTCTTTTTCGGCAATAAATTCATGTTTATCTCTTGCAATCGTTACACGTATGCCCAAGCTTCATGAGTTTTAACTACACTGAAGTGCCACTAAATTAGGGATAGACATGGCTATGCAAATTGAATAGCGCTGCCCTGCATCTGGGTTTACGTGAAGGAGTTGTGGTAAATGCACATACACTATGCTTGTCGATAATCACTTGTTTCATATACCAGTATATGTAAAATTTCAATATCGGGCAGATAGTAATCTCTCGTCGCATGGGTTATACAATTTCTAAAATCCTCAGCGGGATAGGATTTTAACGGTCGACAGTGTCAAGAGCATACCGAGAATACACGCATGGTGGGAAAAAGAAGTAGCGACTCTGCAAAGTGCAAAGCACATTTAACTTAGAACAATCGTGGTATGAGAAGTCTCAGCCGTATTGTACATGGTGTAATGTATTTTGCAGTAATTTACAAAACAGACAATCTTCTTAGTAGAACATAAATTTTATTTCTAGTTCTCGGTGATAGACAAATTTTATACAATTTTTGGTACTTTTCCGTTTCGTTGGCGCAAATCTCGCCAAGCAGAATTTATTGCGACAACATACAGTATACACATAAAAAAGATTTAAAAAATGTTAGTTCTAAGAATTCTTTTTTTGAAGGCATAAACATTTTAATATCACTTAAAATTTTATAAAAAGCCAATAAATAAAGACAATAAATTTCTAAAAAGACATCAATTAAAAATTTACTATGCTTTCATGGTTCAACATTCTGATTCGCCCGTTCATATCACGTGACCCCAAGCGATCTCATCTCACGTAAACTACTCTACAAAAATCTAATGCTCTCAGCAATTATCTACATTAATTTCAAGTTAAATCTAAATTTGGAAATTAAGTTTAAATGCAAGAAATATTCCAATTCGTACGAATAGCTTACTCAGAAATTATGTAAAACTGCAGTGCTTTACTTCGCTAATGCATTCTCATTAGAATTGATGAATTTAACCCTTGACTTTACCTTTTCTATATTTTCGGCTTCGGGTAAGCGCTGTGATTGCATCCTAATTGACTTAATTACCGAAAATGGCCTTAGACATAAAACTGAACTATCTGATAAAAATTCTGTGTAATTATATGCCAGTATTGAAAGAAACAATCAATCTGATAAGAAAAAGCTGCGACTTGTTTTCAAAATGAGGCGTAAAAGGTTACCAGCGAAAATATTCCGTTTGGCATCGGTTGTATCATTATTGGCGACTTTATCGCTTGCGCCGGCAAAATGGAAAAGTACCCAATTTTTAAGTGGCAAAATTTCATACTACTCCTAGCTGTAAAATCTTCAGAATACAAAATCTTCTTTAAAACAATATGCCTCGTTGCTGAGTAACGTTTTGATACAAATATGGCGTTGCCACTTCAACAATAATTATATTTATTTATTAAATAACAAGATATTACAACGTCTCCCCCCTCCAGATAAACTTTAATTTATATTTTTATAAATTAAAGTTTACAGTTTTTAAAACAATAATATCAGCACAACACAGAATTAAAATACAAGCATTTAAAGGAGAATTAAACAAGAAATAGCATAATAGCATACACTGAAGAAGAGAGGAAGGAACAAAATATTTTTTTATCTATATAGAGAAACAAATTATTTAATCAGGCCAGGGAGTACGACTTAATGCGTCTACATTTTTATGGTTTTTACCACTTCGATGAACGATCGTGTAATTGTAGGGTTGTAGTACTAGTGCCCATCTCATAAGTCGTGGATTTAAACTCACATTATTTTTGAGCCAAACTAAGGGATTATGATCGGTTTTGATGAGGAATTTAGTATGGCCGTCTAAATAACATTGAAGTTTCTTTACAACAAATATTATGGCGGCGCATTCCTTTTCTGTGGTAGAGTACTTCTTTTCAGTTTCTGTAAACTTCTTACTGAAATCTGGTGAGTGTGACAGAGGCTTTTGTGGCAGTTTTTCTTCTTCAACAACTCGCTCTTGTGTGTTTAGTTTCTTTAAAAACTTCTCTTTGACTGGCATCTCAACTCCAAAACTTGGCAATTCATCTGGAACTTTTAACTGAGAATCGTTTAATTTTGTCAGTTCTTTCTTGTAAGATAGATTTTGCTCTTTGCGAGATGATTCTTTGTTCTTATCTGCTACTTGCATTCTCATTGAATGTGGCAACTTTGAGTATCCTCTATCATGTTTATGCCTCTTTGCTAAGGTTTCTGACGCGAGCTTATATTCTGAATTTATTTCTAATTTCTCAGCTTTAGAAGCACCTTCATGAGTTCTTTTATAAGAATATCTTTGATCTGCTCCTAACGAACTGTCAAACACATCTTTACTTTTCGGAGAAGAAGGAACTAGGGAACTTGTAGAGGAATAATCATACACGTGATCCATAGAAGATGAATCACCAGGTAAATAAGGTGAGTCAACTTCCATATAAATAACTTCAGTTTCCTCATCAAGAGATGAACGCTTAGATTGTTTGTCAGGTTTCTGTGAAGCATTGACAGGAGCTTGACTTTTAGGAGGGTGAGTATTGACCCAATTACCTTGAGTTTTAGTACTATTATTTGTTTGGTTCTGAATAAAAGTTGTGTAGTTCTGCATTTGATCCCTATATTTTTCAGGAATAACAATTACTTCCCTTTCATTTCCATTTTTATCTAATTTCTTTTTCTCCTTTACTTTGAAATCATTTTCGAAATTTTCACCTTTAGCTTCGCTAAGCATTGAGGCTAGATCTCTGCTTTGATGCTGAGATTCAATTAATTCCTTTGAATTAGAATTAATTGTTTTCTTAATTTCCTTGTCTTTCTCATCAGCTTGCGGTAAAATAGCTTCGTCAGACTCAGTAACAGACAGTTCTTCTTTTTTCCCCATTTCGGTGTCTCTACTTCGGTCTCCTTCTCGAGATCGTTTCACTTGAGATCGTGTCAAAACCGCATTTATTCTTTCTAAATTTAAGAACTGTTTATCTTTGAACAACTGAGCAGTTTTGTTACCCAATACATATCTGCCAGGATCATTTGTAACAACAGCTGCTTTTGTCTTTATATGACCAAGTTCGCCATTAATTTCAATTTCAGCTAACGGGAGACATACTAAATGGTCATTTAAGAGATATTGTACCCAGACATGTTCTCCAATCATTTTTGCTTTATCTACATATTTTCGAGATATAACATCTACTGTGGCTCCTGTGTCTCGAAGAATAGGCATTTCATACCCATTAACTAAACCGTTAATTGTATACGTCTTTAACAAATCATCATTCGAAAATACGCAATTTATCTTTTCATTTGGTTTTAAGCGAGGGCACTGAGGCTTAAAATGTTCATATGATCCATACTCGAAACAACGTGGTCGGTATCTTTTGTCATATAAATTCTCTTGGTTTTTGTTTTGGAACTGATTCCTTTGCTGATGATCTTTCTTGTATTTTGAATCATCCCATCTATCAGAATGCTTTAAATGAGGCGGTTGCTCTATTTTTTTCACAAAATTATCATAACGCGGTTTAAATGATCCTTTGTTAAATTTCTCAGTCTGATTGGTAGAAAATTTCGGTTTTATTGTTTTTCTCACATCTTCAAAATCTTCAATTTTCTTAACTATTTCAGTAGGTGAAATGATGGTTGTCCATTGATCCATAAAATGTTCATTGAAATCAGGAGAGGTACGCTTTTTTATTTGATCAACCAGCATGAGATCTTTTAGCTGTTCAAAAGTTTTAATGTTTAATCCGTTAAGCCATCCTTTTAAATAATTTTTTAATTCATAGTAGAAATCATACCAAGTACTTTCAGTAGATTTTTAATGTTTATTAAATAGTTGTCGAAATTTTTCCGCACTTAATTTAAATCGTTGTAACAGTAAAGTTTTTACATATTCATACTTTTTCGCGTCCTCTTCTGGTTCTCTAGCAATAAGCTGAACAATGTCGGGAGGCAGCAATGAAATAAGTTGAGTCACTTGATTTTCAGCAGGTATATTCATTATTTTAGCTTGACGCTCAAATAACACCAGAAATAAACTTATTTCATCTTCTTTAGGGTTGAAACGTGGCATGACATCGTGAATTCTGATTTTTAAAGGCTGCTCAGGTAACTGCGTTGTTTGTACCGGTTGCACTGTTGCAGCCATTGCTTCCAACTGAAGTTTCTGTAGCTCAAAGGCTCTAATTCGCTCTTCTCTTTCACGCTCTTCTTTTCTTTCTCTTTCTTTTTTTTTCACGCTCTTCTTTTCTTTCTTCTCTTTCGCGTTCCTTTTCTCTTTCTTCTCTTGCGCGTTCCCTTTCTCTTTCTTCCCTTTCGCGTCCTTCTCTTCTTTCTCTTTCTCTCTCTTGTCTTTCGCGTTCTTTTTCTCTTTCTTCTCTTTCGCGTTCTTTTTCTCTTCCTCTTTCGCATTCTTCCTTTTTTTTCCCTTTCTTCTCTAATTGCAGCCAGTAGTTCTCGAGTAAACTCCTCATCATAACCGGGACTTTCAGTAATCAGTTTATGCAACTGAGCAATCTTAAATTCAGGTTACACGGTTAAACCTAACTCTGCTGCTAATACTTTTAAATCCTGTTTTTTACTCCCAGCTAAGAATGACATGTTGACACAAGTTACCTTTAATAGGCTTCCTTTTGAAATAAAATCTAAAAGCTCGTAATTGTATTAAAAATATATAATTTCTGGCGAGATTTAATTTCTCGAATACGAAATTCACACTAACCAATTGGAGAGAGCTATTTAAACAACTTTGCCAGGTTGGCACAAAATACTATAATACAACGTCGGGTTGACGTTTTAACTCACTATTCACAAGCCTCGTTAGTTATAACTATATAAACACCTTTGCCAGTTAGGCAATACAATGGAATTTTACCCACGTCAGTTTGACGACTTTACTATCTATCTCCACGCCTGGTTGGCGATAACAAAAACAATTTTTGCCAGTTTGGCAATACAACTTTTAGAATATACAATCTGTAATACGTCGGGGTGACGTTACTATCTAATACACGCCTGGATGGCGAGAACTCAGACTTTGCCAATTCTGCAATATAATCAATTCACTCTACGTCAGTTTGACGTTATTACTTATTTTCACGCGCCTGATTGGCAACAAATTCAAAAATTCAGCTAGCAGTTCTTTTTTTTTATAAATGCCGGGATGGCTTAAAATATCATTTATCAACATAAAAATTCAATACAAATAAAAGTAAAGCATAAATAATAATTTCAAAATACTTCTATACCACAAATATCAATTATAAATTCAAGCTGAATAATTTTGGGGTCAGTTATTTTAAACAAAATCTTACACGATAAACTATAATTCTGAAATAAAGTATTAAAATTCAATAAAAGCTTTTTTAAGAAAACCAAAAGTTAATCTTATCTTCAGAGATCAGCAGTATCCTATTTTTGACAGTTTTTGTTCGGACGCAAGTTACAGAAGCACAGAAGATAACCTTTGAATGATCCGCTTTAAATCTGGCTTTATAACGGCAGACTTCTTACATCCATTTCTCCTTGAAATAAAAAAAAACTTGGCAATTGGTATTAGCAAACTTGTTCTAAAAAATTCAGCAAATTTCTGGGATTAGGAGACCAGCACCATCGAAATTGATAATTGCACTCCTAATTTCCAGTATCTCGGTGGAACCTCCAATTTATTAAGACTGTAATGTATTTTGCAGTAATTTACAAAACAGACAATCTTCTTAGTAGAACATAAAATTTATTTCTAGTTCTCGGTGATATACCAATTTTATACAATTCTTAAGTGGCAAAATTTCATACTACTCCTAGCTGTAAAATCTTCAGAATACAAAATCTTTTTTAAAACAATATCTCTCGTTGCTGAGTAACGGTTTGATACAAATATGGCGTTGCCACTTCAACAATAATTATATTTATTTATTAAATAATAAGATATTACAATGGTCAATGAAGCCAAATATTAGCCCAAATTACCACCTAGCTAAAGCAAGCGACAGTCGTACAGTGAGTAAAAAGATCGTGTATCGCTCCCTTCACCATATGGCCTTCGGAAGCCGTAGACACACTAGGGTACCTTTCCTAAATGCATGCCATCGAGTTGCCATTCTTACCTGGCCAACAGAATATAGAGAATAGACACTATGAAATGTGTAGGAGTGATGAGTTTCGATCCCTCTAATTAATACCGATGGGAGGCTCAGAATATGGCGAGAGAATCATGAATGTATGAATCCGGTGTCACAGATTGGAACTGTACAAGGCCGTGGAGGCTTAATCATGGTCTGGGATGCTTTCTTCTGGTTGTGTTTGGGATCTTTAGTACTTGTTCTTACCTTCCTCAGTATGATTCTGTACGTGCAGTAGATGAGCTATCATCTCCATCCATTTATGTCCCTGTCATTCACACGGAAAGGGAGTATCTCAGAAAGATAACTGCGCCTCTCAAAGGTTAGGGTTGGCTACTGGTTGGTTGGATGGAAGAGCATTCCTCTGACTTCTCTGTCATAAATTGGTTACTTAAAAGCCCTTAATTGAATTCTACTGAGCATCTTTCCAAATTAGTATATCTTATTATTGAGGAATGTAGAGAATTGAAGTGTTATGTTCTATTCACTCGTTTTCCATGTTCAGAATGTCTGTTATGATGGTCGTATGAAATGTCGTCGCCTGTTATGATGTCAAAATGTCGTCTGTTGTAATGGTTTCGTATGTAAGCATATGATTGAGGTTATTATTTATAAGCCTTCCTAGCGCTAATTACATTCCCTCTAATAACATATAGGTCATAGTTCATAGGTCTTCGCTTATTTAAGAGGTACAATACCCTGAAATCGTTACCTATCTATATCTGTCCTTAGTGGGTATCATATAAAAGTCAAAAATAAATCCCAATGTTGGAACAAACCTTTTCACTTGAAGTTCGGAATAACATCCAATGTGGCAATATGTAACAGTGGGATAACTTGTGTAAAATAGCGATTTAAAATATCTGAAGCGTAACTTTCACATCGTAAAAGCAAATTAGCACACCTGTAGCATAAACCCGTTGGCTTAACTTTATCCTCGTTAGTGCTACGGCAGTAGCGTCCTCCTTGCTCCGTGTCTTGAAGCTAACGAATATCGTGGCCGTAGTTGTTGAGGCATGTAACATGAGTGAGCGGAGCATAGTTGCACAGACCAGTTGTTGAAATTTGTAACGCATAATAAACATCAATGTGCTGCCCCAAGGTTTCGCAAAGTCCATATCGATTTATCAGCAATAATTAAGTAAATGTAATAAAGGGTAAATAATGAAAAGTAGAAAAAACACTATGTACACTCAGTACGTCGATCACCAAAACTCATTTTGGTGTATCGTTCTCGCTAATTGTAAAGCGTAAGTTCATGTTACGCTAACCAGTTGATTTTATCTTAAAGAGGTGACTATTAAAGAATTAAAAATAGTTTTATATATTTTTGTATTGTGCATATATTTAGCTTCATTTTTACCCAGTCAAAGGTAGATGGAACCCTTTCCATCAGAGTGGCAGGTAAACATGATTCTCTGTGCTTTGCACTAATAAATCCAAGACAAATTCATGTTTTGAAAGTACTTTTTGTATAAAAAATATTTTCTCAGAGTATTTAAGTATTTTCGTTTTAATAATATTAATCTCTGGTTATATATATATATATATGTGTGTGTACATATAAGTATTACGTTTATGCTTTGTATTGCAAGAAACTCCCAAAAAAGAAACATTTATTTGAATATGTATGGCAGCGGCAGTTTAGCGTTCGTTCGTGTTCCGCTTCCACCTTTATCCCAAAAAATAGCAAAAAGCAGAGATATTAATTAAAAGTTCTTAAAACGCTTATTTTCGTCCTCATTTTTCCGAATGGCAACAGTGCTGATATCATCAACAGTGGCGACAGGGATACAACAGCAATAATGGTTGCGTGCCCTTATTGCTGATGTAATGAGAGAGAATTACCGATTTCATCAAAAAAATGAATAAAACAAAAATAAAAAAATAAAATTTAAAAAGTCATTCGAATTTTGGAAACCTCGCTTCGAGGTGCACTGGCTCTTGTCTGTATGCACCTATGTAGCAAATTCGTAGGCCTGGGTCTATCAGCTTACACGCAGACCGAACGAAAGACAGACTCATAGAATCTTCCCTCTATTGTGAGTAGAGTTATATATCAGAATACCTTTCATTGTTACATATTCAAAGAATCCTTTTAATAACGTTCGGAACAATGAATTTACCAATAATTGTTTTAGGCTTTGTTGAATTAAAACAAAGTTAATGTATACATTTTTAACAGTGCTTATAAACCATAATCATTAGAGATATCAAATCTAGTGGTGCTAAAATCTTAGGTGTGGAGCTTATTTGCTTGTTATTTTTCATGCTGAAATCGCATTCCAACCATTTTTAGAAATGGAGTTCTTTTTTTTTGACAGTATTGTGTTACGTTTTTATACCAACACCCCTTATCGACAGCCTATTGGGCATACTTATTTGTTTTGCGACTGCCTTCCTTTTGTTTTCTCGAAGAGAAGAGAGAATTCGGGAAAATAATGAGGAAAACTTTATTAACCGTAATGAACACAAGTTTAATGCCGGAAACACGGTACGTAATTTAGATTTCCTTGATTCATATGCTGATATTAATGAATTTAATGATGATTCCTTTGATGTGGACATAGACAGTGACACCGATCTCCTCGAAGCTTTTGATAATAATCTTCTTAAGTTGCATATTGATAGTGATACTGACCACATCGGCCATTTTTCCAAAGATTTCGATAATAATTCTTATGATGTGCACAATATCAGCGATGAAAAGCAATTTAATTACCTCCAACAGGAAACAGAAAAGGGTTTTGATTTTCCAAACCTGATAACTCAGTTAATCAAATAGGCACGAATAGCAGCATAACCATCTTGAACCAGGAAGAATTCAGTTTGAATGCCTCTATTGAATCATTGGATGCTGAATGCATTGTATCGCATAACGATCTTGGAACACAAAGAGACATCGATTCTGGTAATCTGCTTAACACAAATAATGAACCAAAAATGAATGGCAAACTGGATCAAGAAGACAGAACAGAACTGAAACCAACTGAAGATTCTGAAGAACAGCTCGTTGATCTCGTCGTTGGTACCGGCCCTGTTATCTGCTTTGATGACGAGTGCACTCAACATCCTTCTTCGAATCATAGCAAGCGTTTCAAAATTTCAAACATAAGAAAAACATTACTGAAATATTTCTGCTTTAAAAAATTAAAAATAAACAAAGGACTTAAAACATATTATATAGATGTGAGATAAGTTTACACAATTTCAGTTTGTATTCGTGATAGATTTGTTTGCCATGACACCAATCTCGACTGACCAGTACTTGCCTAAAAATTGGACATTGACCAGTGACTGACTAAATGACAATCTCATTGAATAAAAGTAGGACATTGTCTGACCAGTGACTGACTAAAAATTAGACATTTTCTGACCAGTCACTAACTGACGATCACATTGACTGACCAGGGCCTGCCTAAAAATCGGACATTGACTGACTATGTGACGGTCTCCTTGATTGCCCGTTGACTGACTAAAAATTGGACATTGTCTGACCAGTGACTGACTAACTGACTATCTCTTTGACAGGCCGGAGACTGACTAAATTTGGACATTGACTGAGCAGTGACTGAGTGACGATCTCATTGACTGAGCACTGACAGACTAAAATTTGGACATGCACTGAACAGGAACTGAGAAACTGAAGATCTCCTTGCCTGACTAGTGACTGTATAAAAATTGGACATTGCCTGACTAAGTGACGATCTCATTGACAGCCTAGTGACTGAGTGACGATCTGATTCACTGACCAGTGACAGAATAAAAATTGGACATTCACTGAAAATCGACTGAGAAAGTGAAGATCTCTTTGCCTGACCAGTGACTGACCAATGACTGACTAAGTGACGTCCTTATTGACTGAGCATTGGATTTGGACGGAAGAAATTGCCTTTTTCGATAAGAGAGAGGAAAGATGTTTTCAGTCCAATCGATTGCGCTACAGCTGAAATGGAAACAGAAAATCATTTTAAAATTCTTTTCTAGAGCTACATTTCAGAACTGCAAAATTTAAATTAAATTATATGGTAACCTGAAATTAAAATATTATTTGCAGTTAAATGCCGTTGCTAAATTTGTTTTTCTTCTGCTCTTAAATTAATTTACTAGTTTACACACCATATTCAGTTATGATTTACCAGTATGCTCTATTTTAAATATAACTTCTCATTGAATTAAGTTAAGCTGTAGCTATTATTGAAATTTTTCTTAGGCATATTTTCCCTTGTTGTCTGCTACTTCCTTTTCGTTTTTCCTATGTGATTTGTCGGCATTTCGTATAAAAAAACCTCCAGATTATCATTAAAACACGAATAAGGATGTTATTTTGTATTTTACATGTTTTTCTCTCTGTGGCCTTCATGTCAAAACTTACTAGTAATAATAAATGAGAATATACTGCTTTCTTTTCAAACGAAGTATTTTCAATATGTGTCCCATAGCAATATGCCCTCTGTTTAAGAATGCTAAGAGTTTTACCCTGTTTGATTCCCCGCCGACGTGCTGGCTGCATGGTTGGATTCTGCAGTTTTCCTTATCTCGATGTATATGAGAAGATTTCCCATAGAACGTTCTCCGCTAAGCCATCCCTCGCGCCAGGCAGGTAACCATCCTTTTCTTTGCCCTTTTCAAATAACCTAACTTTTACTCAAACAAATCAATCATGACATGAAATTTGGAAGAAATTAATTTAAATAACTTTTATAAAAATGTCTCGATTGGATATATACTGGAAGTTAAAGAATTTACACCCCACAGATACACCCAAAACAAATATTAAACTGAAAGCTCTCAGACTTTGTATTGCGCCCAAAGGCATCATTTTTTTCATTTGCAGACATAAACGTTGGACACAATTCGGGCTAATGTCCCTCTGGGTTAAAAATATTTAAAAACAGCGTATTTTATAAATTAGAAAATGAACCTTTCATATACTTTCATATATTTGAATAAATATTTATGAGGCATTATTAATAAAAATGAGAATAAAGGAAACTCTATGAATAATCCTGAAACGTTTAGTCTGAATTTTAAAATTTAACGTAACTATCGCAAATGACTGAGTGCAGGGGGTTTTCAGGTATCCTTTTAAGGATTTTGCAAAGAATTATATGTATAAACAAACGTTATAATTTCATTTTCTAATATATTCCGGCTGAGAGCCCTTTTCTTGGACCGTCATATTACATCTTGATTTGTAAGAGAAAAGCCTTTTCCTGAAAACATCAAGGTTGATTTTATGCCACTTCTCGTTCGCAATGTTCCACAGTCCGTCCAATGTTTGGGGATGCCACGTATAAAGAGCTTGTTTTAAAAGTACAAATGCACATTAATCCATAGGAGACACATCAGGAGATTTGGTGGATATGCATCTAGAGGGAATAGCTTCAATTGCGGTTTCATATCTCACTTTTTTCAAAACATAAAGCAGTAAATTTAGAGGTATGGTTGTAAGGATCCTAAGTTCTACTAACGTTTATTTTATTTTAAATCTTTACTATCACTTCTAAATTTCTACTTCCGGCCAGAATTAAAATCGTTAACTTATGTATGCAAATTTGTCTTGCTAACGCCAAGTACTTAAGTTGTGGCTTTTTGCCAAGCAAGAGAGAGTGAAGTGATGCACAACTTTGCACAAGAGCGAGTCAGCTTGGCGACGGAGAAGATGAAGACCCGATACGACACAAGAACTACTGAACATCAATTCCACGAAGGAGACAAGGTGTGGTTGTGGAATCCGACTCGACGGAAGGGACTCTGTCCGAAATTACAGTCACCTTGGGATGGTTCGTACCAGTACCTCCTATAAACGAAGCCACGGCACGCCGCACACTACGTCACTAAAGTCGTCCTTATGTACAGAAAGCATGGTTGCCACATGAAACCACTTATCGCTGTTATTCCTTTAAGAGGAGAGAAAATGAAAAGTAGTTTTTATTTCCTTGCATAAGGCTTACTATATCGTTTGGTTTTAAATATATATATATATATATGTGTGTGTGTGTGTGTGTGTGCGTGCAAATATATATATTCCGATTTGATTTCATCGACTGCATTTTCTAATTTCAAATACCTAACCTTACTTTCCTTATATATTTTTACGCTTAAAATAATAACAGTATAGTAAAGAAATTAATTCAACATACTTCAGATTAGTAGTAATAAATATATACTGAATATCTGGCTGATGCTGGTTTGCTTTCTGAAGAATATATATTTTATTAAATATTTTCTTCCTTAACAAAGAGGATAACGCATAATTAAGCAAGTTTACAGTTGATTAACACTAAAAATCCTTAAATTAATTTTAATCAATTTTTAACGGCACTTTCTGTTTCTCGTAAATACAAATTTACACATAATTGTTTAGTCATTTTCCGCTTTTTTTTCACTTCAGTGTGGGACTGAATTTCTTAACAGATGAGAAACCTGGAGAATGATTTGAAAAATACTATTTTTTAGCATCTATCAATATTTATTCATTGGTAGTTTTAAAATACGGTAGCAAAACATTTCATATATTTAGGCATTTTAAATTAGATCATTATTTGAGAATACATAACTGCATCTTCCCCAATAATAAAAAAAAAGAAAAATTGTAAAAATTCAACAAACTTGACACTTGCTAGGAATTCAAAATTCTTATTGTTTCTTATTCTTATTTGTAACATCCCTTTTGTCTAATTATGTGCATATAATTTTTTTTGTAACTTGTAAATTTTTGTTCCTGAAAGCATTTCATTGTAACTTATTTGAGAATTTTTTAGCAAATGATAAATATGAAGTTTATATATGTACTTACTGGAATTTTTATCAGGGTAATCAGTAGGAACTTTTAAAACATCTAAATAGATCAAATGTCCTCAATTCTTAGAATTGAAAGAATAACAAGTTTTATGTATTTTCCTATTAGAAATGAAAATAAATATAGCCTGATTGTTAAGATGTAAAGTAAGATTTAAAATTTTCAAAATAATTCAGATTTTTATTAAAGGAAAGCAACACAATTAGGATGCAAAACATATAAAAAGGATTTTATTTATTTTTTTTGGCCTGAATTTTTTGTACTAGTAAATTTATAACTGGAAGTAATAGGAAATGGCATTGCATACTACAGTGGGAAAAAGGGTGGGATGACTATTTATTTATGTAACTTGATGCTACTTATTTTTTATTACAGTTAAGTCTTTTTAATATCAAAATAGTTTAGTATAACTGCATGAAGCCTTACAGCTGAGAAGGATTAAAAATATTTTTTTACTCAATTTATTTTTGATAAGTTTTCCCCTGTATATGTACAACCACATCATTAGAAATTTTAATTCCAAAGTATTTAATTTTAGTTTTGACAGAATTTAGCATGTATTACAATGAAAATATTGTATAAGAATACAGTGAATTTCCTCCATAAAAATGCATGAATATCTATAAAAATGACTCATATGTAATTGTAGGTAAAACCAAATTGTATTTATTTTCTTCTTACAGTGTAAAATTAATGTAATAAACATGTCTGCTTCAATTAAAATAACATTAAAAATTGCAAGATACTGATTTCAAAATCTAAACAATATTAATATTAATTGGCAAAGTATTTTATCTTCAAAAATCAATATTTCTCTAGTTTACAATAAATACACCTATTTTGCACAAAATGATATTATATAAGAGACTTAACAACTTTAGCACTTTACTGTCATAATTAGTTAACTATTACAAATGCTTTTTTTTTGTGTGTGTGTGTGCATGCATTTTGAAAGAGTTGGTAAAGATTTCACAACACAAATAGAAAAAGCACTATTTTTTTATTTAACATACTATCTACATTCTGCAAAAAATATTCATTTAAATAAAATGAATTACAAGTTAAGTCTGAAGATAATAAGAAACAATAGATTAGTGTCACTATCTTATTTTATAAAGTTTACTAACTTATAAACATAGTATATGTCATTTCTGCTGTATGCATAAATTATTTTTTTAATGTTTTCAATTTCCGTTGCTTATTTAAATTGTTACTTAAAAGATTATCATTCAACTTTTTGCAGTAATTATTTAGAAAAATATTCGTTGATGCTTGTATGATGTTTTTCAAAATAATTTGAGGGTCATGAAGTTTAGGACAGTCATTCAACTCTAAAAAAAATTTTTCATGAAGTAAATTTAGAGTAATTTTACACACTGTAACTCGTGGATTTGCCGAAAATAAAAATTTTTGCTCATATTCATCTGAAATAAGTTTCTTAACAACAATAAAATTGTATGTAACAGCATGTAAAATATCAGGATGAGGATACATAAGACCTCTATCAAAAACCTTAATCCATGAATGAATATTTTCATCGTTTTCTAAAGCTAACTCCTTATCAATAGTAATATTGGATTTACATACATCACATTTTAACTTTTTTAGCATACTATAACAGCAATATCCAGCTATATAAGTCAAAATAGGTACATCCAATTTTATGTTGTGTATATCACTATCTTCAACTGTTATTTCATCTATGAATGTTTGTACATCATGTCATCAAAAGTTTGTTCTTCAGTGTCTTTAAAATCAGATACATGAAGAGGAATATTTCCAAATTTTGAAGAATTTATTAGGGTTGGTAATGTACTCTGAAGTCTTAATTTACCCTCTATTTCATAAACCTGTCTGATAGAAATATTATGGTGAGCTCCAGCCAGTTGCCTGTACTTACCAAATCTAGCCTCTAACATATCTGTTTGTATTTTTCCAAGTAAAAGGTATTTAAAACCCAACTCATTTATACAATACCTTGATATCTCAATTAAAGCATACGTTGTATGGTATACTGCAAAGTGAGTTTCTTTGGTTAGGCAACCAGAGGTTAAATTCAAATTTTTCCAACTATCTAGCCAATTCAAAAAGTTATTCATAAAAACATATTTTTCATCATTTTCTGCCACAGTGAAAGGTGTTTCAAATACATTATTTTTATGAACCCCTTTAAAAATAGATTTCACATTTACAATTGACCACCATGTGTTTATTATTTTAATAAAGTTTCCAGATAATGCTTCAACAACATTATCATTAAAAATCTGCAATGCAAGCTTTACACTTTGTTTTTCTAAGTTAGTTGGGTATAGAGCTTTTATTGTCAGACCATAAGCATACTTTAATAACTTACCAGTTTCAGATTCATGTAATTTTTTAATACAAGAAAAAGATGCAGTTTCAATATGTGAAGCATCATCAAAACTTGGGAAAAACATACTCTGATTATTATTTTTTTGATTTATCCAGTTATTTCTAATGCATTTTAAAATATGCACTGTATCAATAATAAAAAACATTGGCCTAGATTTGTCAACAGGGTTTTGATAAACAATACTAACTTTAGGTTGTTCGGAAAACAGAGACGACAGCCTTTTTATTAATCGAATTATTGTCAGTGACAATAGCAATAATTTTAAACCCAATATTTTCTATCCCACAACAATTTTTTTAATATAAATATACAAATTATCCGCACTAAGTGTTTTCACCGGCAAAATATGTCCAACATCCTTATAAACAGATAATAGGCTGCGAATCATGAAAACATATGCACTAGACGCAGCATTTTTGCAATTATATGCCATTCCACACAAATTACCACCTTTATAATCAAATGCTTGATTTAGATGAATTTCATCAATCATTAAAATAACAAGCAGATCTTTTTCTGATAGTTCTTGAAATTTAAATTTTATGTAGCTTAGGAACTTTTGGTTGTGTATTGTTCATTTATTGGATATATATTAAAATCTGAAAAAATTTTCTGAATGGTCTGTGGATGAGGCATAATAATATTTTCTGAATTTCGAATAAAATTATATGCATGTGGTGAAATTGTGTGAAGTAAAGTGGAAAATATTAGAAAGTCTGCAGAATACCTATATTGTTGTTTTTCTGAATTCAAGTTTGATAGTTGCTCAACGAAAAAATTTATTTCATTGTTTTTATGTGGAATTTTCTCTTTTAAAATTGTCATTAATTCATTTACAATTTGTAAATAATTTTGAATACTGTCTTCAGATGAATCATTTGAGGCAAATAGGTCTAATTTCTCTAAAATACTTAAAAGATCTTTAAGGTTGTTAATTTTTGATGGGATTACATATTGCTTCAGTGATTTAATAGGTATATTTCTAATTGCTACAGATATATTCAAATTACAATCAATAAATAATGATTTTAGAATTCTTGGATGATTGTCATTAGAAATATTAAGAATCATAGTATGTATAGGCCTGTGTATAACTATCCAGTTATCTGGTAAATTCACAGTATTAAAACAAATTTTTAGTTCATCTAAATTATAAAACATTTGTTTTCGTTCATACTCTTCCTTTTCAGCTAAGCTACAGGCTAAGGATTTTCGAGTGCATCTTGTTCTCTTTTGAGTCTTTTATGCTCTGGTGATTCCCTTGATGAAACACTGGAACTAAGATGACTCGGACCATCAGGAAACAGACTTGGAATTGCACCATTCTTTAAACGAGGATATGACAATGGTATAATGATCTTATTTCCAGTTTTCTCATCAAAGAATTCAGTTTGCCTCAGAACATCCTCTTGCTTGAAGTGAAGTTCACACACCTTTTAATATGAAAAAGAACAAATAAATAAACATGCATCAAAAGGTTAAACAATTATAAAATCTTAAGCATTCGCCATCCTTTAAATACATGCACAGTCTAATAAGGGTTTTAATGTATTTTTATTTAATCATGGCAAAGCACTCAAGAGCTATCTGCTTAAGGGAAGGGTTACCATTGTGGAAAACGTTCATCATTTAATTTCTTTAAAAATAATACAGGGCGATAATGTTTGGATGGTAACAATTTGAAGAGATATAGCCATTTAAAGTGCACAACGCAAAAAAGTGATGCAGCCATTTAGAGTGAATAATGCAAAATCTTAAAACAAAACTAACTCTTTTGGGCTAAAAAGAGCCATGGATGCTGTCAAAAAGTTTTGAAAAGTGCAAATAATTAGCACATGTTTGTTGTCATATGTCAAATGCATATAACATAAGTAATATTTAATTGATACATCCTCAGGTAACATACAATTGCTCATGTATATATAATTGCTACATCCTAAATATTTCTTTCTTCAGTTATTTGAAAACAACACTTGGTTATGGAATTACATTCAAAATGGTGATAATACAATTATAAAAAGAATAAGATTAACCATCAGTTGATGGATAAGAATAAGATTAACCACATTCATTCGTACCATTCAAATATAAAGTTACTGGCTCTTTTTCTAAACATTTTTACAAATGATATATGACTAAATATAATGATAAATGATTTTTACAAATGATATTTCACAACCAGAAGTACAAATTTACTTGTGTGCCTATGAATGTTTATATTTAAGAGCATAAAACATCATTAGTCATTAAAAAAATTCATTTTTCTTGAATTATTGAAAACATGTATAAGTGCTAAAATATGATACACAAAGAAAAAAACAAGAATTTGTATATTTAACAGTTTATTTGCAGTAATTAAATATTTTAGGCTATTCTTATGTAATTTTGGAGTGAAATATTCACATTCATCAATCGTGTTTGACATTATATTACTGTGGAAGGCTCACTAGATTGCTTATTTTCCATATAATTTTCTTAACTTTTTTCAAAAATTTTAAAAGTTATATAACTTATTAATACAATGAAACATTTTCATATTCCACTGCAACAAGTATAAATAAACAAAACCCCTTATATAAGTGTTTTTAGATAAGAAATTAATGTAAATTTCAAGCCCACAAGAACTTACTGCCAGTAGCAAGTGAACCACTGTAACAAGGTAGGTGTTATTGGCATAAGAAACTCGTACTTTTATAGATGTGTGTGTGCATGAAACAATTTAATAGGCTAATTAGGATTTATGCTAACATGTAGTGAAAACTAGTAAGCTTACAATCTTAGGCAATATTATTTGAACAAGACAGTTTAATTTAAACACCTTGTAACTTATTCCAGAAATTAAAATAATTACTGTCAAAACTAGTCCATTTATACGATTGTTTTCTTTTACATATATTTCATAATTTTTTTAAGGATTTTAGAATTAATAAAGTTTAGAACATTGCATAATTAGCATTAATTTCCTGTTCACATGAGTTACGAGCAAAATGCATTCTCAAATGCTCCTAGCATATAATAAAGGGGCATTGCATACATTCAGTTTTAAAAAGAAAAAAAATAAAAATAAAATAGGTGAAACGAGACTTATCTAAATCAAAAGAAATAGTATACCCAAACAGTTAAATACTTATATCTAAAACAACTTTAAATTAACGGCTTTAAAATTACGACTTGAAGCATTTTATATTTATCTACTTAAAGTTATAATATGAACTTTATAAGGTTGGTGGATTTTCTATTGACTAGTTATTGAGAAAAGGGTCCATTTTATAATCACTTTAAAATTCAGTATAAGCTCTGTATAACATAAATTCCTGAAAGATTAATCAATCCCAAATCAATGTGCGTGTTATAAAGATCCCGACGCCGAAAATATAAATTACTGAAAGAATTCATTAATAATACTCATTCATAATGGGATAAGAGAAATTTCTGCCTAGTAAATAAATATATAACTATGCTTGTATAGAAAGTAATTAAAACTTCGTTTTATTTTCTATGGTTGAATACAATGGAACTTTAGTAAATTATTTCCCTTGCATTGAGAATTTTTTGTTTTCGCATTTTCAAGTCATGTTTCTTTCAATGACATTAATCTTTCAGGAATTTTCTAATTTAAAAATGAAATGCATGCTTACCTTTGAATGTTTCGTAGGCTTGAATCCATCTTTTCGTTTGCAGTTCCAAATCCATTGTTTTCTCAGTTGTTCTTCCGTAGGAAAACTAAATACAGCCACCTTCGGGCCATTCTTATAATTTCCTTTGCATGTTGCAACACAGCATTTATGTGGCATAATAAAAAATAAATAAATTTAAATGAAAAATGTTCTATTAGAGCACACTACACTTTCAAACAACAGTCAGTTCACTACGCTACGACACCGAAGTATATTCTTTCATTCTTTGCCGCGAGGAAGATGGTAGGAATGACGACTTAGATGACGTCAGACCGTTCAAGCAACCCTAGAGGCTTGGCTTCGTATATAGGAGGTACTGTCCGTACACGGTCCTAAACAGGCTGAATGACGTCGTGGTTCGGATTCGTAAGTCTTCGAACTCTAAACCTAAAGTAGTTCATTACGACAGGTTAGCTCATTACTATGGCCATAGTACGTAATGTAAATAATTGTAAATAGTATAAGACCATGGTCCTTTTTGTTTTTAGATGTGTTTTTGATTTGATTTGTATTTAGTATTTGATTTGTATTTGATAGCATTTGATTTGTTTTATTTATTGTATTTATTGTTCATGTTGTTTAGTATTGTAATGTAATGCTTATTAATGCATTTATGCCACAGTTGTAAGTTTAGCTTCCTGTCCAGGGATTGTACTGCCCGGGACGTGCAGTCCTTGGGAAGGGGGCAGTCTTACGAATTTGGTATCTAAAAAGCTAATGTTAGTTCAATTATAAATTAAATGGTTTTATTTCCCGCGCAGTGCAGCGCGTGACGAATATTAAAAGAAAGCTAAGCCGGAAAAATTGAAAATACAAGAACACGTGCATTTAACATTAAATAAATAAATGTCTTTTTGATTTCGAGAAAGTACCAGAAAATTCTCACACGCGATTTAAAAATCTTATAAAAGGAGGAAAACCTCTCAGTTCGTGGTAATTACTTAGCTTGTTGTTTAGAAAACTGCTCTTGTTGACTGTAGCGAATTCGCGGATTAGCTTTCTTTAGCTGTTTTGGAATTCAGTTCTATTGGACATTTGAGTAGTTAAAAGATAACTACTGTGAGATATTGTAATACTGCATGATAATTTGAGAAAATTTAAGCATTTTTGTTGTGATAATAATAAATTTTTGTTCATTTTTCATCGGACTTGTGCATTCATTTCATAACGTACCCGTACGCACGCAACAATAGGTTTTATATATGAAATAATCACAGACAAGACTTGCAGTCTGCCTGCAGCACAGTCTAGCCATGATTTCCTCCAAGTGGTTCATAGTCCACAAGTCACTTGCCAGAATTTGTTAGATTCAAAGCCAAGGTAAATATTAAGAAATGTAATGCTGATTTTTCAGTTACTGATCTTACCTTACAAAGTGCCAATCTGTTCATAAAATTTCTCGAGTGGATGAGATCTTTTAAATCTGGTAATTCGACCAGAGTTGAATTCCTGGCGAATGGGTTGTATAATGTTTTCATAGTTTTCTCATGAGCCAGATTTCTTCAGAAAATGTGCCACTAAGGCATCGCTCCGTTTAGGCAGATAACTCTTACGTGGTGTGCTTTGATCTGCTAAGACTTTTAGACTGTTATTTTACTAACCAGCCTCAAAGAGAGAAAAATTCACAGAAATGGGCTGAAAGAAATAGTTTTACAGAACTTTGATTTTTTTAATATTGTTGTATGTTTGTAGGGTAACATAGCTTTACGAAAGATTTTATAAACAATTACATTAATTAATAGTATTATACCGTAGGTTGCTAGTGAGATTAAGAACATTCCGATTCCTCTTCTTTTCTTTTTATTCCAAAGGGCGTTAGCCCAGAAGGGGTATTAATTACGTTTTGGTATATTGCGTTGATTCACTATAAACGGGTAGTCACTTTTTAAATTGCTGCCACCAAACATTAGTATCATATTTAAAGAAATTAATTAATGAAGAATCTGCATCAATGTATATATGTTTCTCCCATTATGATGAAACAACGGTACATAGAGCCATCCAATTCTGAATAACGAACGTCTCCACTCGAATATGGGCATCTGGAAGCCCGAATTTTGAATTTGTTTTATTACCTATTTCATATTTTGTAAAGTACGAGTTTTTGATTGAGAAACTCAACAATTTCAAACCAAGCCATGGCAACACTGTACGGGGGGGGGTATCTCCAGCGCGGGAGACTGTGTATCGGAAATTTTAATGCTCTTTTAAATATTTTGCGATATTGCTGTTGAATTGAATTTTATGGTTTTAGAGTGGAGAACATGAAATTTAATAACTAAAGGTAATACACAAAAAGTTACCCCCCCCTTTGGGCGTAATGTAAAATCTCAAAGCTTTCAGACTTTTACTTCTTTTTTAATTAATTTGTCACTTATTTATTTCTGTAACTTGTCGTATTTTACAGAGTTTGTGACACATTTGAGGTGATAAAAACTAGACATGCAAGAATTTTTGCATAATAATTATTATACTGTTTCCTCCGGAACAAAAATACAGTAGTCGCCGCTTTACGTGATTGCGGTTAATCTTATTCGGATATTGTTATCGAATTGTCGACGTCCTTTCCATTTTTATACGAAAACAGGTAACACACAATAAAAAACTACATCGCTTATTGTGATCAACAATTCTGTTAATGGGATCAAAACATCGATTTTTTAAACCGAATTAAACAAGTAACCAAATAAAAGTTAAAATCATGAAATAAATATAAAATACAGAAATTGCTAAATGACAAAGACATGTATCCAAATAGTGGATCTAAAGTGGGCTTAATAAAGATGAGTTGTTAGAATTTAACGCTAGGCCGGATTTTAATAGGGGGAGGGATTCTGAAAGATTTCATATTTTAAATTATGTCCAAAGAGGTCTTTTTTAAATGTTTTGTGTGTTACCTTTATTTGTTAAATATCGTGTTCTTCGCACTCAAAACATAAAATTCAGTTCAAGAGCAATATCGCAAAATAATTATAAAATGAGCTTATCTTAAGAATTTCCTATACACGGCCTGGCGCGCTGGAGATAAAAGTTTTTTTTTTTTTTTTTTTTTTTTTTTTTTTTTGTGTGTGTGTGTGTGTGTGTGTGTGTGTGTGTGTGTACAACGTTGCCACTGGCCACTTTTTAAGCCCTTGAGTTTGTTAAAGTTTTACAAAATATGAAATCGATAATAAAACAAACTCCAAATTTGAGCTTCCAGATGCCCATATTCGCAGGAGGATTACGTTCTTCAAAATTGGATGGCTTCAGGTACCATTGTTTTATCACAATGCGAGAAACATACATACATTTATGCAGATTCTTCACTGTTTAATTTCTTTAAATATAATACAGAACGATAATATTTGGTGGCAAGAATTTGAAAAGTGAAACAACGCTTGTAGTGAATCAACGTATGTGTGTGTGATTAAGGCAAAGCCTCGAGGGCTATCTGCCTAAAAGGAGGGATGCCTTCGTGGAGGGTTTTCTAAGAGAAACTGGCTCGTATACACGTTACACATGGGGAAAACCACGAAAACGCCCATGCAGCCAGCCCGTTCGCGGGATTCGAAACTCGGACCGAACTACCAGTGTTCAGCGACTTTACCGCTCGGCCGCTGGTGGGCTGTAGTGAATCAACGAAAAATGCTAAAACTTATGGATGTCAGTGACGGTAACATCCATAAACATCATGAATATAAACAGTTCATAAAGGAACTTTAGCCTAACATTTTCAGACTAAAGACTTTTTGCTTATCGAAATGTTTCTAGTTATATTTAAGATAAATTTCCGTGGCTGTTTTGAAAAGCATTTTTTCTCATTCCTTTAATGTTATCAAAATGGTGGTGGACAAACGTGATCACAAACCAAGCATCCTCTACTGTAATGAACCTCTTTCATTCTGTTTTCGAATAACTTTCCCACATGAATGGTATGGGCAAAGGTTAAACCTTTATTTATTAGTTTTTTTTTCATTAGCTGAACACGCATCAAACAGAATGATACTAGATGCGCCATCATTCCTACGCCATGAACGACAGGGAATAGAGTTGGAAGTCGGTATTTTCGATGACTCCAGATCTAATTTCGTCTCCAAATACTAGTAATTTGTATTGTCTATATCTCCTCCGCCAAACCTGAAAGCAAAAATGAATAACGTTTTTTGCAGCTGCTCTCTGAAACAACTCGTGTTGGATCTTTTTCGTTGCGGCGCAAAATTAGGCGGCGTATCCCTTCTTAAGACTCCTAGCTAGAAATTATACTTTCGTCATCAGTTCATTTCGACTGTTGTCAGATTTTTCTAAATTTAAGAAACATATCTTGGGTTAGTTATTTCAGTTAAAAAAAAATCTGAAAGCTTTTTTATTTAACTGAAATTAAACAGATTTTATATTATGCTCAGGCGTTTTTTTAACGTTTTGTGTGTTACCTTTACTTATTTCAATAACATGTTCTTCATACTTAAAAGCACATAAAATTCAATTCAATAGCAATATCACAAAATATTTAAAAACAGCATATCTTTAGAATTTCCGATACACAGTCTCACGCGCTGGAGATAAAAATTTTTCCTTACAATGTTGCCATTACTCTCTTTGAAATCGTTGAGTTTCTTAATCAAAAACTCATAAATGCTTTACAAAATATGAAATAAATAATAAAACAAATTCGGGCTTCCAGATGCCAGTATTCGGGTGGAGACGTACGTTATTCAGAACTGGATGGCTCTAGGTACCGTTGTTTTATCACAGTGCGAGAAAAATACATACATTTACGCAGTTTCTTCATTATTTAATTTCTTTAAATATAATAAAGGGCTCTAATATTCGGTGGCAACAGTTTAAAAAGTGAATCAAGGCAAAATGCCAAACGAAATCAATAGCCCTTCTGTGCAAATCGCCGCTTTGGGCTTAAAAGAAATGAAAAACGAAAAAAAGCAACCTTTTATTAGATGTTTTCATGGTTCCCCCCAAGGAAGAAGGAAAAGGGAGGAAAATTCTACTAAAAGTTTTTTTTCTGCTCCTGAAGAAAAGAGACTTCAGTCTGAAAGCTCACAAAAATCAATGTCAAACTAAGGTTGCTTCTTTTGCTTAATTTTAAATGGTTTATTAAAATCCAAACCAAGCTGTTAGGTCATCTAATTCCTTATTTGGGGACATTTGTCTGTCGCGTGGAAATTTTTGTAATCTATTTTAATCGTATTTGACAACTTCACTTCAGTTTGAAAAAATAATTCTGTAATATTTGATCGTACTAACCGAACCATTGATCCCAGTAAGCAATGCATTTTTCTTATTTTCGTATACAAACGAAGAGGCGGTTGGGATGACAGTATCCGAATGATGATATTACCCGCGATCACATGAAACGACGTTTACTATAATCGAAAACGTAATTACACTAATAAAACAGTTCGGGTCTTTCATGTACTTTTCGTACATTCAGCAGCTGTCAGTATTGTAATAGTAGCTATTAGTATTGTAATAGCTGTTAGTATTGCAATAGTAGCTATTTGTATTGTAATAGCTGTTAGTATTATAATAGCAGCGTCACAAAATTCTTGCCATTAGATATGCAAAGCTAGAGTTTTAAACATGCGTTTAAGAAATATAAAATTCTACAGTAGCGGTATGTGGAAAGCTTCGAAAACTGTACATAAATATCGTTTCGGCCCATACACGTGTGTTCGCTGGGCTGTATGTGGTCTGTAGATTGAGTATGGATGATCTAATGCCTCTTCTGTGACGTGCGGTGTAGTGGAGTATTATTTGTTATTTGGTCGAATATGTTTCTGGCTTTTTCCATTCTTGTTTAAGGAAATGAGAATATAAAGATTTATCGCATCTCGCGTCCTTTCCCGTTGTGTGCATTTATGGTGTGAGTACAGTGTGGAAAATTCTTCGTTTGAATCCTGACAAGGACATTGCTTATATCTAATGTTTCCTGATCTTAAAAGGGTCTAATATCTGTCCATGGCATCCGAACTCAAATCTGGTGGACCTAGATTTTTTGGCCCTGTCAGCTCTAAAATATGTTGCCAGATGCCTCATTAACTTCTAACATCATCGGTTTCACCGACCCTAGATGGATGATAACGCCTCACCATTTGGTCAACTGGGTCTCGGGCTCTCCCCGGTTTGCCTATAAAGTTGGCGAAAATGTAAGAAATCATTTCATTCTCTGTGTTCGTGGCTTCATGGTAGTACATCCGGCTAGCAACCGGAAGATCCGCAATTGGAATCCCGACGAGGAGATTTCTAATTTTTCAAATTTCTTGCTGAGGAAAATAAACTCTAAAGGTGTAGGATTTTACGTTAAGCAACCAATTGTTATGATTTAAATTTTTCCGCATTCCTCGTCAGAATAAAAAGGAATTGTTTTATATTGAAGCCGAAGGTTTGAAAAGCTTCAGGGAGCCTCCGCGTTGCAGTTACGTACTGCCGCCAGCTCTGCCAAAATTTGATTGCGGCTTTAGCCATCGTGGTAGCCGACTTTTAAAATACGCGCCGTTCATTACCTGAGCTATCTTAAGCGTGTAGTCTCAGACTGCATTATGTAATTTTCAATTTAATGTTACGTTAAATACCGCAAGTAGCGGAGGTTCATATGTAGCACAAGTGGTGCTTTCTGTTGCTTTCGAGCGTTAAATAAGAATGTTATTTGAATCTTCTCAGGACTTTGCCTTTGCTTCATACTAAATAAACTTGCTTTTCAGTTTTAAAGCTTCTACATTCATTAGGCATTACTCTACAGTCTCCCCAACTAAGTTTAATTTAGTTTACGAGTATGCTGCAACCCTCCTGGCCGACAATAATCGGCCTCGTGGTTAACGCAGCACACCCGACGCAGACAAACAAACAAAAAAGATTAAAATATTAAAATATTTAATGTCCTATTCCTATGATAGTCTTGTTTTCATTCACAATCCTCATAATTTCTGTTGCCTAGCTATTCAAGAATTTTCTTTTTTCAATTACATTCTGTTCATTTATTTTTCCAAATCTCGTCCTCACACTCTCGGTCAGTTTACATTCTTCCACAAAATGAGCTACATTTCCGTACTTCCCACAAGCCAAGCATTGATCATTGCCCTGGAGATTAAAACGTTTTAAATAGGCCGGGAATCTACCGTGATCCGTGATAACTTGAATAGTATCTATATTATTAAATAAATCCATTTTTCTTTTTTATGGTCAAAATCCTCAAGTAACCCTTATTTTTATTTGAACCATTCCATTCCCGAGCCCATTTCTCAATTATACTTGCTTTTATTTTTCTCAAGGTAATTCTTCTGGAATCATTAATAGCGTCATAAATATCACCCTCTCCCAGGGCTGCCTCTTTTTTACATATCCGCCCTCTCATTCCCGGTAACACCAATATGAGCCTTGACCCAATGAAAATATGTACCATTTTTCTCTCTTATTTTGTTATAAATGTTTTTTATATGCAAAAGAAGTCTATTGCTTGTTTCCGGATTTGCCAAGCTTTGTAGGGTCGAGAGAGCATCAGAATAAATATGTATTGTAAAGTACTGTTTTAAGCTTTTATAACTCCACCGCAATGCCCAACTAAGTATTCACTCGTTCTGCCTAATATAGGCAAATGTGCGGTACTGTGTGCGACAGGCTCAACTTTATTTTAGGCAGGAAAAGGGAGTTCGCTATCCATGCTGTGCTTTAAGAGGACTCATACACCTTAAAACCCATAAGATCTTCGAATAGGTGACTGTTGCTAGAATTTAAATAACTTATTTATTTTAAAAGCAATTACTTCCAACTTTTTACAGCTGACTACATAATATAGCTGCTTTCTGAAATACTAATCAGAAAGTTTGTGTTGCCACAAATATTTTTCTTCTTTAATCCGCTTTGTGACAAAATGTTTCGTCAAGTTTCCACCTTGCGCGCACAGTTTAAAACAGTTTGTTGCATCATTTAATTCCATATTTAATATATAGCTTTTATAGCATTTGGAAACTACTCTGAACCTAAAATTCTAAGAATTTCATGTTAAATTTTTATTTTATTTGGAGTTCAGTTTATAAAATGAATTTTATTTAAAAACATCTGCAATGTTTTCGAGCATAAATTTTTTAATACTAAAATATTCATCACATTTTTGGTTCAGTTAGAAAATAGCGCTCATATAAAGAATTCCATTAAATTTCAAGTATATACCATTAGCTATTTTTAAAATATCATGCACGCAAGGTGGAAACATGACGAAAATTTTTGTCACAAAGAGGATTAAATAACAAAAATATTTGTGGCAACACAAACTTTCTGGTTACTAGTTTCTAAAGCAGCTACATTATGTAGTCAGCTGTAAAAAGTTGGAAGTAATTGCTTTTACAATAAATAGAATATCCCTATTCTTGCAACACTCACATATTCGAAGTTCATAAGAAGTTTAAGGTTTAGTTGTAGAACTGCATTATTATCATTTAAAATCAATGCAAAGCACTCGAGAGCTATCTACTTAAGAGAAGGGATTTCTTCCTTATTATTGTCGCAACTGGCAATCCATCGAGTTTCGTGAATTAGTTTTATAATAGACAATATCTTACAAACAGTGAAATAAGCAAAAAATAACATGAAAGAAACTCAAAATTAAAAAAAAAAAAAAAAGTTTATAAAAACAAAATCTGAAATGTTTCAGATTTTAAATTACGTCCAAAAAGGCGTTTTTTAACATTTTGTGTGTTACCTTTCTTTATTAAATATCATGTTCCTCGCACTTAAACCATAAGATCCAGTGCAACAGCAATATCGCAAAATAGTTTTAAAACGAGCATATCTTTAGAATTTCCGATACAGAGACTCACGCGCTGGAGATAAAAATGTTTTTTCTGCACAACGTTGCTATTGCTCGCTTTGAAATCCTTGAGTTTGTTAATCAAAAAATTCGTCAAAGTTTTAAAAAATAGGAAATCGATCATAAAATAAATTTCAAATTTCAAATTTGGTCTTCCACAAGCTCATATTCGTTGGAGGATTACGTTATTCAAAATTCGATGACTCTATGTATCGTTGTTTTATCACAATACGAGAAATATACATACATTTATGCAGATTTTTCATTATTTAATTTCTTCAAATATAATGCAGGACTCTAACATTTTGTGGCAACAGTTTGAAAAGTGAACCGACATTTATCCGTCCGACGCAAAATGCCAAAACGAAACTAATAGTCCTTCGGGATTCAAATCCCTTTGGACTAAAAATAAACATTCCGCGCACAATTTTACTCTGCAGAACAACTTTATAAAAAACATCAATAAAAATGTATTATACGTATATATAAAAAATGACAATGAAATATGCTAATCTCTTAAAAACACTGACATAGAAATACTATGAAAAATTGTTGAAACCCATATTTCTAAAAGAATGAAACTATTCAAAATGATGCGATTTCATCAAAAATCTATCAACAACAATAAGAAAGAAAATTGATGCCAAAATCACAATTTTAAAGATGTGAGAAGTGTACTCGGAAGCTTCATTTAAAAAAAAATTTTTAAATACAAAATATTATCATTTTTCCAAAATTCTTTTTTGTAAAAGCAGTCGCAAGGATGAAAGTTTAACGTGTCCAAAAATCAAAGAAAAATAAACTGTACATTTTCAAACATAAACTTTTTTAGAAAAAATCCCGTTGAAAAGGTGTTAAGCTCACTTTGTTAAATAAATTCGTATTAAATGGATTTATTGAAACACGAAATTTATTTTAAGTTCGTAAAATAGCCCACGTTTCATGACGATGTGGAAATGGAGTGTGTAGAGTAAAATCTCGCTTTGCTATAGCCTATTATGTCTCAAAATGACGCGATTTCGTCACAAAACATAAAATAAAAAAATTCGAATTCGAATTTCGAAAAAAATCGCTTCGAGGTGCACTGGTTTCTTGTCTAGATGCACCTATGTGCCAAATTTCGTAGCAGTGGGTCTATTAGCTTACGCGCAACGCGAACGAAAGACACACACACAGACAGACAGACTCTTTCTTTAATTATACAGCCCACCAGCGGCTGAGCGGTAAAGTCGCTGAACACTGGTAGTTCGGTCCGAGGTTCGAATCCCGCGAACGGGCTGGCTGCACGGGCGTTTTCGTGGTTTTCCCCGTGTGTAACGTGTATACGAGCCAGTTTCCCTTAGTAAGTTCTCCACGAAGACATCCCTCCCCTTAGGCAGATAGCCCTCGAGGCTTTGCCATAATCACACACACACACCTTGACTTTCTTTAATTATACGTAGAGAAGAGAAGATGGCGCTACCTCTTTTCCATACATACATTTTATTTTGTTTGTTTCATGCTTATCGTTTCTTTCACATGCAATTTTTCCGTTGAATTTGCCAAGAGTTTTTAAAATGCCCTCTTCGAAAATTTGTTGACAATTTACTTTCAAATAAATTTCACGTTTGCGTTACAAAGAAGAAGCAAATGAACTAACTATTGTCTCAATCGCCAGCAGTATTTAATTTACCTCTCTTAAATTCGTTATCTCTGTTTTTTACTTCTTTGTAACGAATTAAGTTGCAATCGAAACTACGTACGAAGTAAGTTGTAGGTAAATCGAACGAAGTAAGTTACATTTTGGTAAGAAGTGTTGCAATCGTGAAAATTTTCGGGTATCCTATTTCAATGCAAATACCCATATTGACTACTATCGGATACAATTAACGATGTTTTTGCCTGACATCTGTAGGTGAGAACAGAATAAAGGACTCTTTTTCCCAAAACGGGTTACAAAAAGGATTCAGGACAGATTTTCTTTTTTGTGACGTCTGGACCGAACGTACGTACGCGCGTATGTATGTGGTATGTATGTAGGTCGCATAAATCAAAAACGAGTAGACTCAAAAACGTTGAAATTTTACATATGATATAACATGTAGTTGTGCACCTACCTTTTTGGTTGCACCAAAAGTAAATAAATATGCAGATATACCCACTTTGTTACTCGGCTGCGTGAGCTCAGTTTTTTTTTTTTTTTTAATTATTTTTATACGTTGGTAAATTTTGCATGTTTTGCTTTAAAAATGAATGAATTATGTTGTTCTTATCTTCCAGTTAAAGTTCTTATGCCTTTAGTTAATCTGCATGCAATAGTTGTAGAATTACTAGAAATTTAAAAGTTTTTTTAAGTGCGGCTACGCCTAATTTTTTTCCTATAGCTGCCATATTTGTTTACATTTGAAACTTGCAAAATAGTGAATTCAGTTTCTGCACCTTTAGTGTCTTTTTCCTGTGTGGGATCCAAAGTAAACTCAGTTTTGTGCACCGAAAAATCTGCCTTCTTGCTCGCTGGCTTAACTGCTTGTTTTTGCGTAGAAACAATAATTTTTAATTGTAAAAATTGTTTTAATTGTATTTGGTGTTTTAAGTTTCTCTATATTTTTCAGTTTTTAATAAAGATATTTTGTGGTTTTATGTATTTTTGTCTTGTCGCGAAGTGAGAACTGAATTAATTGAATGAGAAATCTATCTCTAATGAGATTCGAGGAAATAAGTTTCAATGATATGCAGAATAAAATATGCGTATAATTTAATATTCCGCTCAAGGAAGTCCACATGATTTCCTTGCGCGGAATCAAATAAACCAAGTCATGTGCACTTCAGACTTTTTAATGCTGTGCTTACAACAAATTGTTTGTAAATATAGAGTTTGACAACTAAATATAACAGTACAGAATCGTGTGTGTTTCATTCACTATAGGAGCGAAGTTCTTGATATAATCCATATCTATAACATTTAGGAGCTCACTATCAGTTATATTAACATCGATTAATTGATATTATATATCTCAAGTTTCATAAGCGATAAAAATAATTGATAATTCTCCCTGAATAAAACAAAAGTCGGCTGCGTTTTCTTCCGATCTAGTTCCTTTCAATTTCGTAGAATTAATAACTAAATTACGTTTTTAAAGGTTCTTGTAACGAGCAAACTTTTTGTTTACGTTTGAACGTAAAGAGCTCTTTGTCCCCGCTAAGGTCTTTGAAATATTAAACTGTAATCTGTTAGCTAAAAGTTGATTACGTTCGATTAGTAATTTACTTAATTAAGTGATTAGACGGAAATTATAATTATTTAATCGTTTATGTTTAAACATTAAAAAAGTCGCACGACATATTGTTTTTACTTATTACGTGCTCCGCCCTTAGTCACTACACGAAAAGGGAGGGATGTCCCGTGGAGGTCTTTTTAAGGGAAACTGGCTCGTATCCACGTTGCACATGAGGAAAACCACGAAAACGCTCATGCAGCTAGCCCGTTCGCCGGGACTCGAACCCCGGAACGAACTACCAGTGTTCAGCGGCTTTTACCGCTCGGCCGCTGGTGGCGCTGGACGACACATTAAGTAGCAAGTTTTCTGTTTATGCTTCAACCTAAGACACAGAGAAGTCTTTCTGCTCACAGGGTGTTGACTTTGATTAATGTATTGAGATTACGGTAAAGCACACTAGGGCTATCTGCCTAAGGGAAGGGGTGCCTTCGTGGAGGACTTTTGAAGGGAAACTGGCTCGTATACACGTTTACACATGGGGAAAACCACGAGAACGCCCATGCAGCGAGCGAATTCAAACCTCGCCCGTTCGCAGGATTCGAACCTCGCTCGAACTGCCAGTGTTCAGCGACTTTTATCGCTTGGCCGCTAGTGGGCCTCTGCCTGCAGGTCGAAAGATCAAGCTTAGAGAGAACAAAGGGAAATGGAAAAGGGAAATTTTGTGTGAGAGAAAGCTAATTGCGCAGCATTTTAATACGAAATTTTGTAAAAACCAGATAAAAATACTGCGTTAAAAAAAGCCTAAAGACTTCCTTGCCAATTGTGCACAAGATGCCGTTAACTAGAAATAAACCATTTGCCTAGTTAACCTTTAATTAAGTGGTTAATTAGCAGTTGAAAATAATTCTTTGAAATGTTCGACTGCAATGTATTAATTCCTTCTCATTCAAGGCGATTACGTTTAATTAACAATTCACTAGATTTGTTGGGAATTAACAGAAATCTTTCGAAAACTAGATCATTTAGGATACGGTTTATACGCTTTCGCTATAAAGAATCAAATTGGAAAAAAGTTAAAAAATCGCGAAGTCTCTCTCTCTTCTGTGTTATAACGGCAAAAAATATCTTTTACTTATATGTGCTATGAAAGAAGTGTGTTGCTCAATACAGCGTAAATTGATGGTTTAAAATTCATTTTATCTGGGAAGTATCATTTAACTTTTATAGTGAGTGTTATTTTTTATCCTATGAGTATCATCCATAAGCAAGGTTTCTTTCTAGCAAGCTGTAAAAAAGTCGATTGCAAAATTTCTGTTTCATATTTTTAACGGCCTACCTTCAAAGTGAAAATCTGATCTTTTGCTTTTGTTTATTATTTGAAAGAAAACTACTAATTAGTAGTAAAATTTTCAAATAATAATTGTAAGGAAAAAAAAATAAAATAAATATAAATTTAAAAAAAAAATCTGAAAGCTTTCATATTTTACATTACGCCCAAAGGGGCGCTTTTTTAACGTTTTGTATCTTACCTTTATTTATTAAATATCATGTTCTTCGCACTTAAACCATAAAATTCAGTTCAACAGCAATATGGCCCACCAGCGGCTGAGCGGTAAAGTCGCTGAACACTGGTAGTTCGGTCCGAGGTTCGAATCCCGCGAACGGGCTGGCTGCATGGGTGTTTTCGTGGTTTTCCCCATGTGTAATTAAATACGCCACCACACCACTATCAACAGCAATATTGCACAATAATTTTAAAGTGAGCATAGCTTTAGAATTTCCAATACACAGTCTCGGCTGTGGAGATAAAAATGATTTTTTCGTACAGTCGGAGTTTGTTAATCAAAAATTTGTTAAAAGTTTTACAAAATATAACATCGATAATAAAACAAATTACAAATTTGGCCTTCCAAATGCCCATATTCGGGTGGAAATGTTCAATATTCAAAGCTTGATGACTCTAGGTACCGATGTTTATCACAATGCGAAAAACATACATAACATTCATGCAGATTCTTCATTATTTAATTTCTTCAAATATAACACAGGGCTCGCCGCCCACTCGGTATAGTGCTCAGGGAAGCTGACTGCGATGCCGAAGGGCCTGTGTTCGAATCCCGGAGAAGGCATGGTTGTAACTGTCCGTCCCTTCATAGGAAAGGCGATGGTGGCCCACCTATTAGGTGCCTCCATAATAAAGAGACCACCATATCCGGCCTTGTATAGATTAATGGACTGGGTTACATTTGTAATTGTTCACAATCTGTCATTTGGAAAAAATAAATAAATAGAAGTAAATAACACAGGGCTCTAATATTTGGTGGCAACAATTTGAATAGTGAGCCAACGCAAAATGCCAAAACGATATTAATAATCCTTCTGGGCAAATTGCCCCTTTGGACGAATGAAAACACAATTTATTACAATGATGGGAACGAAAAGCGGAATATTGGGACATTCATTTATGCAGAAATGCTTTATTAATGTCGCTTTTAAATTGGATGATTTTGTAGAGTAAACCAGTAAGCCAAATTTTGTCAAACGCCTTTTTCGAAGTCCAGGAAGCAAGCAACGAAACAGAATTTATTATTAAAAGCTGCAATTTTTTCTACTAAACTTGAGAATTAGTTGTTGAATGTCCTTGACGAAAGCCGAATTGATTATTCTGAATGTTTGGAGTGGAATCTGACCTTTGTGTTTTCACTCCTCTCATTTTAAACAAAGTTGCTGCCGTGGACAATTTTTCACCAAATATAAACAAATCTTTCACTCCCTTTTCCGATGATTCACTCTTCCCGCCCATTTTTGTTTTGCGAGTAGTTCGTTTTATGATACTGGAATACTTGGGGAAAAAAAAAAAAAAAAAAAAAACCTTCGAAATGTATCTGTTGACCTTTAATGCAGGAAGTAACTGCTGATTTGACCTTCCTTCATTTTCTTCCCTCATTGTTTTTGAAGCTGCTTCCCCCCATTCTTCTCAACCCTGCGTTTCGTCCATGGAGGTAGGAAGTAAGGATGTAAATATTTTGTAATTACGTCGTAAATATACATATAAATGTATATATTTTCTTTTTCTACAACACTTCAGAGTCCTAAGTATGTGAAAACAACATATTTTTAAACAACATTTCATTCTGAACGGAATTAAATGCTATACATTTCACAGGACAGTTTTCTCAGAATGGTTTAATTTGAATGAAATATTTTCACAAGTTTTCGTTAATTACATTAAAAAAAATTAAAGTAATTCGATTTTATTCGGTTAAGGTACAAAAATTAAGATCAAAGTTTATTGTATTATTAATATTAAAATTATGCATTATTTCTTTTCTATTTATAGAGCTTCTTCCTAAAATACTTTCTTAAATATGACATGATTTTTGGGCTTCTGAGGCATCTTTTAAATCGAAAAATGTAAGTCAATTTATAATTAATCCTCTATTCGGTTCATTTTAAATTAGAGAATTAAATAGGTATTAAATAGTACTTGACTTTCTCTGAACATTTCTGAAAGGGAAAAAAATAAGTTTTTTATTTATTTATTTATTTTTTATTTTTATTTTTTAAGTATTATTTAAAACTTGTAACTGAGTTATAAAATGTAAAGGGAATAATTCTTTTAATTATACTTATCAGATTTTTTTTTTTACCCTTCATTTCAACAATACATATTCCAAAACTCTTTATTACGTTCTTAAGTGCGCATCTCATAGCATTTGCTTTACAAAACCTTTTAACAGATTGCATTCCAATACGAACAATTCTTGCTTAAATAGTTTTATAACGTATTTGTCAACAGGATTTCAATTTATGTTTACAAGTCAATATTAAGGTTATTATATACTTAGATAACATTTATAATCATTATAAATTAGATACATTTAATAATTAGATTTCTTCGCATTACTTTCACAGTTGTTTATAAGTGAATAAATTCATTTCAAATACATTTATAAATAATTTAATGAATATTTAAGTATTTTGTCAAAGCTTTTTGCAAGCACATGCATAAATACCCATACATATTTCCTATTTTTCATTTCCGGCATGTGGAAATCTTTAATTTCTGTGCATTCACTATATTTTTCGTGTAAAGTAATTTACACTAATTTAGCATACACCCGAAAGTTTTACATAAAAAATATATATGAATATAATTTGAATGAAAATTATAAGTATTATTTTTAATACCCACTCAAAGGTCAGTTTTTCTTAAAAATTCCTCCACGATTGCATCTCTCTCTTTAGGCAGATAGCCCTTGCATGCGTTACTCTATTTAATAAAAACTTAATCTGACCTATGTGCCTAATTACAAATATTTTAACATACATAATTTTATATTTATAAAACGTGTAAGCCCAAAGTGATTATTTTTCAGATATATAAAATTAAAACGATGGGTTTAAAATGAGCAGCAGTAAAGCCTTTCCTCTAAAAAATTTTAAAAGGTACATGTTACAATAATATATGGATGTGAAAAAAATTTGTTTTATTTAAAACATTTTGACGTTTGGAAAATAAAATAAAAGTAGCGAATACTCTATCAAGGGTATCGAAAGACGTATACAATTTTAAATGTACCGTAAGGTATTTTTCATTCTTTAAGCATAACATTTTTCTTAAAATATATATTTTTGTAGTGCAACAGCTTATAATTTTATAAAACAAATTCATAATCAAAATGGCTGTTGTTAGTTATCGGAAAATAACCAAGATGTGATTTTTGCGTAAACGTCACTAAACTATACAAATTGCTATTATCCATCACACTATGAATGTTTCTTTCATGCGAAAGTGTCCCTTTTTCGATTTCTATGGAACTGTCGTGTGTCGAAATACTATCAGAATCTTGTCAAGCGAGCTTCTGAATGTAAACAAAGAACACCCCAGCTGGTGACCCAAGCTTCAAAGCAGTGCTTCACTTTTAGCGCGGGTTGGCCCCTCCTCCCTTTCCTACCTCCATGGTTTCGTCGCCTTTTGGATTACCCATGCAGATGAAACTTTTAAGTAACGTAACAAGTTAATTATATCCAGGCATCGGGTTTAAAAAAAAAAAAAAAAAATCTGAAATTTTTCAGATTTTAAATTACGTCCAAAGGGGCGTTTTTTTAACGTTTTGAGTGTTACTTTTATTTATTAAATATCGTGTTCTTCCCACTTAAACCATAAAATTCATTTCAACAGCGATATCGCAAAATAATTTTAAAATCAGCATATCTTTAGAATTTCCGATACACAGTCTCGCGCGCTGGAGATAAAAATGTCCTTTTTTTTTCTTTTACAGTGTTGTCATTGCTCGCTTAGAAATCGTTGAGTTTGTTAATCAAAAATTATTTAATGTCTGACACAATATGAAATAGATAATATAAAAAATTACAAATTAGGGCTTCCAGATGCCAGTATTCACTGGAGGATTACGTCATTCAAAATTGAATGGTTCTAGGTACCGTTGTTTTATCACAATGCGAGAAACGTGCACACATTTATGTAGATTCTTCATTATTTAACTGAAAGCTTTCAGATTTTATATTACGCCCAAAGGGCGTTTTTAAAGTTTTGTGTGTTACCCTTATTTATTAAATATCCTGTTCTTCGCACTTAAACCATAAAATTGAATTTAACAGCAGTATCGCAAAATATTTAAAAGAGCATATCTTTAGAATTTCCACAACACAATCTCACGCGCAGGAGGGTTTTTTTTTTTTTTTTTTTTTTTTTTTTTTTTTTTTTTTTGTTGCCATTGCTCTCTTTGAAATCGTTGAGTTTCCTAATCAAAAACTCTCATAGATAATAAAGCAAATTCCATATTCACAATTTGGGCCTCCAGTTGCCTATATTCGGATGGAGACGTGCGTTATTCAAAATTGGATGGCTCTACGTACCGTTGTTTTATCTCAATGCGAGAAACAAGCATACAGATTCTTCACTATTTAATTTCTTTAAATATAATACAGGGCTGTAATATTTGGTGGCAACAATTTAAAAAGTGATTCGCCATTTATAGTGAATCAACGCAAAATAACAAAACAAAATTAACAGCCTTTCTTGGCTAACCCCTTTGGGCTAAAATTGTGTTTATCTCTAGGAATAAGCGCGTTTGAATAGAGGAAGTTAAAAAAAAAATTCAAAAGGTTCAGATTTTAATGATTGCGCAAATGGACTATTTTACAGTTTAATATTTTTTAGTAGTAATAATTATCGATCGAGATGTCCCAGACAGAAATACAAAACATTTGATAAGAAATTAGATGGATATGCATTTAGACTAACATGGGAATGATATGTATCTTCTCTACATTAAAAAAGTTATAAGATGTGTAAAGCAATTCTATAAAAATACTGAATGTTTTTAATTAGATATATCGTAAACGAAATGCTTATTTTTTTAAATCAGTCGAGTTAAAAAGGGAGGGAAGTAACATTTGTCTTAAACAGTTTAGTTTGTTCATGAAATAACAGATACTAGATTAAATCTGAAATAACAATGTCACGTTTGCGAACGGGAACAGACTTGAAACAAATAGAAACGACGCAAAATCTCTTTTCGAGACCAATAGCCCTTTTAAGTAAAAAAAGAGAAAGGTAGTGGGCACAGGACATTTAGTAATTAAAAATTCAACTACTATTTTTTAAAAAATGTTTTTTGTAGGTAATACTGTACTATATCTTTTACGATGGATGAAATTAAATAAAACTAATAAAGGAATTAGTTATTTTGTATATTTAAATATTTTGTTATTTTAATTATCTTATCGTTTGAAAAATTAAAGTTAAAAATATCTTGGAACAATGCGGTAATAGATATGATAAAGAACCAATTCTGATAGGCTTTTCTTGTAAAACAGCTGGAAGAATTTTAAGCTTTTGAAAATATAAGGTTCTAGTTTTTCTTTGTTAAAATGGGTCGAAAAAATTCTGAGATATTTTTTTGACGAGAGAAAATTTACAACTTGCTTTTAGAATCATGGAAAATTAAAGAGAATAATAAGTGTAGTAGCACGCATGAAATCTACTATTCAGAATATTATTTCGAAATACCGCAGAAAAAATTTGTTTAAAAACAAATTGCGAACAAAGCGTCCAAGGCATTTCACTAGCCCCATGGGAGATGGAATCATTAAAAATAATATTAGTAATCTTTTAAAACGATAGCAGTTAACCTGAACGAATATTTAGAAAATCTGCTAATTTAGAAACATTTGGGCATATTTTAAGAAAAAATAATTTTCATGACCCAAATAGTTTGAAATAAACCATTTCTCGTTGAAGCGAATTGAAAAGCAAATTTGCACTTCGTTAAGATTTGTTTTAAAAACCTTCAAGGTTCTTCGTATTCACTCAGATTGTAGGATTTTATGTTAAAATTAACCAGTTACGATTTGAAATTTTACTATTAATCTTCATCAAAATGAAACTTAGTTAATGATTATTTAAGTCGATGGTTTGAATGTTTCAGAATTAGAGCTCGCTTACAGTTACGTATTATTGCCAGCTCTGCCAGAATTTATTCCGGCTTTAGACATTTTGGTAGCCGACTTTTGAAAGCGCGCCGTTATTTATTCAAGTAAATTATTTTGTGTGTAGTATCCATGGAGGTACTTCCTACCTCCATGGTAGTATCAGCCTTCGTTACTTGAATTTAAACGCTCAGTTCTATGTTATTTTAAGTACCGTAAGTGGTAGAGTTTTATCTGTAGCCCAAGCAGTGCCTCCTGTTAATTTCAACAGTTCAATAAAAAAGTTATTTTAACATTAAAAAATATTCTGTCATTTGAATTCAAGCTGGAGCGGTAACTTATTGTCAATATAATAGGATCTGGGATAGGACACTGCGTTAAGTGCTTGAAAGCTTAACGCAGTGTCCGTTTTTTTACAAGTTTGTTATTGTCTTACGAGTTAAGCATTGAATAACCATTGAGTTGACATAAGCTTCTATATAAGTAAAACCCTATGATATATGTAGGTGAAAAGGAATTCAGCATTTTTGGGAGTGATTGAAATCGAATGGTGTGAGGTATAGAGAAAAACCCCATATTGAACTTCAAATGAAAATGTTAGGTTTATAAGGTTTTTCTCCTGCCTTCCTAGCGTGCCTTCGTGGTGTAGTGGTTCTGCACGCTGGGCCGGTATTCCAGAGGTCCGTGGTTCGATTCCCGGCGAAAGCGATTGCTCATTTTTCATCTCTCTGGCTTTTCCAATTAACCTAATGTCTCTACAGTGGCGCCCGAACTAAAAGGGTGTTGGATGATGATTCTCCTCACCCAGGATTTGGCGATTGGGTCCCCTAAAAGCCCCAATCGCCCTTTAAAAGGAGGAGTATATAAGGTATTTCTCCCGCCTTCCTAGCATGCCTTCGTGGTGTAGCGGTTCTGCACGCTGGGCCGGTATTTCAGAGGTCCGTGGTTCGATTCCCGGCGAAGGCGGTTGCAAATTTTTCATTTCTCCGGCTTTTCCAAAACTACTTAATGTCTCTACAGTGGCGCCCGAACTAAAAGGGTATTAGATGATGATTCTGCTCACCCAGGATTTGGCTATTGGGTCCCCTAAAACCAAAGAATCTCTAAGGAGAAGAATGGAAGCTTCCATAGACGCAATGTAAACCTGATTCGCCTCTGCGCCGCTGTACCGAAGAGCCACGGCTATGCAGTGAAACACCAGCGCAGGGTGGAATTTAAACAGCGCAGTTCGAGGAGATAGTAAATTTTTTACTTTGAAATAACTCAAAATTTTAACAGAACTATTTAAGTGTAATTGAACTATTTTATTCAACGCCATGAACTCATAAACTGTAACCGAACTATTTTATTTAAACGCGATCTCGTGGCGATATGAAAAAACGTCAGTCGACCTCCAGCCGCCATGATGATAGTTTACTATGTTATGTTATTCAAATGTTTGATGTTCCATTTGGTATATGTTTCATTTTTATGTATATTTCTTTTGTTTGTAACCGTTCCTGTGTGCTCTGTTAATAAATCCTTTTAAAGCTAGCCGGCATTAGCGTCTATTGAGGAACGGCTACATAACATTGGCGCCCAACGTGGAGCCAAATGCATAACGGGCACCTGTAATTTCAGATTACATTTTTAAATTTTTAGGTATATTCGCTGCATAACGCTCTGTAGAGTTGTTAGGATTTTTGAAGAAGGATACATATGAAAAATAAGCTGTGCCCTCTCCCGGAGACGTAGCTAGGGTTTTGAGCGCTCGGGGACATCTGAAGATTTTGCGCTTCTTTCTATGTGCAAGAATGGAAAATATTTCATTCTAAAATTTGGTAATATCAATTTGTCGCCCCCTGGTTGCTGCGTCCGGTGGCAGTTGTCCTTCCTTGCCCCATCCTAGCTACGCACTGCCGTCGCCGGGATTCGAACCTGAACCTCTAGATTACGCACTCAGTAATCTAGAACCTCTAGGCCTGTAATCTAGACGTCTACGTAAACTTCATACTACAAAAGGAAAAAAGAAAATTTGACATTGTATGTTAATTCGCACAAGACACAAAATGCGTTCTAAACCAGTGTTTCTCAAACGCCGGTCCGCAAGAAATATTTGCTGTCCGCGAAATATCCAGCTATCTGTCCAAAAATTGTGCCAATGGGTCGAACTAATAACGTAATCCTCCACCGAATATGGGCATCTAGAAGCCCTAATTTGGGATTTAGAATTCATTTTATTATCGATTTCATATTTTGTAAAACTTTAACGAATTTTTGATTAGTAACTGAACGATTTCAAAGCGAGCAATGGCAACACTATACGGAGGGGGGAAGCATTTTTATCTCCAGCGCGCGAGACTGTGTATGGGAAATTCTAAAGATATGCTCATTTTAAAATTATTTTGCTATATTGCTGTTGAAACGAATTTTATGGTTTGAGTGCGAAGAACATGATATTTAATAAATAACGGTGACAAACAAAACTTTAATAAAAATAAAAAAATCCACTGATCTCCGGGCCAACTCAGCTAGGTCTTAGCGGATAGTAGATATTTCCACAAAATGAGCAATCAGTTGGTAGTCTTAAAAAGGCGGTACACAATTTGCTATGCCATCAATTTTTTCCCTGCAGCATCTGTTACTTCTTTTATATTAAAAAAATTAGCTGTAACCCATGCGTATATGTTTACATATGAGGGAGTTGGCTAATTTTGTGGTGACCTGTCCCATTTACCTTAGAAAGTCTTTCACGTAGGCATCTCCCCATAGGCAGGTTGCCCACGCTCATATCAAAAACCTAATGTTTGTAACCTAACCCTTTAGGTAGACAACGTTTACCTGGTTTGCGTAATTCTAATCATTTGTTCAATTAATTAATCGTAAATAGAAGCGATCTCACTGCCTAAGGGGAGGGATGCCTTAGTGGAGCACTTGCTAAGGCAAAACTAGATCTTATACATGTTAAACATGGGAAAAACCACGGAAACACCCATGCAGCCAGCCCGTTCGCGTGATTTGAACCTCGGAGCGAACTACCAGTGTTCAGCGACTTTACCGCTCGGCCTCACGGAAATATACCGAAGGAAAAACGAAATTGGGGAACAAAAACTAACAAATTAAAGAGCGATGATTAAGGAGCAGTGTAAATAATTTGTGTTAATTAGTAGTATTCAATATTATTCCGTAAATAGAGTTTAGAAATTTTTTTTTCCTTTTTACATATTTATTAAACTTATATTCCTTTCCTCTTTCCCCCTTTCTTTTTATTAATCCAAAAGGGCTATTTGTCTCGAAATATAATTTGCGTTGATTCATATTAATGCGTTGTTTCACTTTTCATTCGAGTCTATTGGCATTTGGAAAAACTTATGATTCTTTCATATTTAATTGGTCTGCAAGTAACTAAACTATTTAAAAGCAATCAGTGCAGCTCTTAATGTAATTTTTTTTAATATTTAATCTGCTTAATTTAAATAAAAATTAGTTAAATTCAGGAGACATCTAATTAAATGCTATTTAATTTAATATTTAGAATACATTACATATTTTGTCTCTTTAAATATACCGAAGTTATAACATTCCCATTTTAGTCTAAATGCGTATTCATCTAATATCCTATAAAATGTTTTGCTATTCCATCTAGGCCATCTCTATTGATAATCTCTACTGGTAAATCATACTGAACTTTAAAAGAGCCCTTTTAGATGATCTTTAAATCATAACCCCTTTAGATTATTTATTTGTGTGTGTGTCTGTTCAGTATTCGTGTAATTTATTTTGTGTCTGTTTCGGATCACGCATTTATCGGACCAACTTATTTAATTAATAAATCAAATTTTTGTTGAATTTTAAATGTGAGGTTGGATTCCGAATCATAGGAATTTTTCGAATATTAATTATTTCACGCATTTTTTAGACGATTTTGCTATAACAAAAATCACCTGCTTGAGGAGGGGGCGGGAATAACTGCAGCTATATTTTTAAAAGTGTAAATTATCGTGCGCTACTTAAAAACATTGTTTTCATGCAAAATGGCGCTTTTGAAGAAGCATTGGGCGTAAGGCTATGTTTGAGCTCTTTCCAAAGAAACTTATTCTTATATAGTTATTAAAAGGTGCTGCGAAAGCCTTGATTTTTCGGTATCTAAAACAACGCTAGATAATATTGGCAATAAAAGAGGGTGGGAAGTCAAAGTTTGGCTTCAAGAAGAAACATTGTGCAAAAGACACATCCAAGGAAAAAACGGAATGTTTCGAATTTTATCAAACGTAAGATCTTTAATGTTAAAAGAAAATCGGCCAAGTCAAAGGTCAGTGCAAAATCATAAGAATCCTCATTATCAACTGTAAACAAAGTGATTAATGCTAATTTGAATCTTAAACGCGCGAAAAAACGTTATACGGTATTTCTCCCGCCTTCATGGCATGCCTTCATCGTGTGGTGGTCTGCAAGCTGGGCGCGTATTCCAGAGGTTCTCGGTTCGATTCCTGGCGAAGGCGTTGCTAATTTTTCATTTCTCCTGCTTCCAAAAATACCTAATGTCTCTACAGTGATGCCCGAATTAAAAGGGTGGTAGATGATCAATCTCCACACCCAGGATTTGGCTATTGGGTCCCCTAAAAACCGGGGGAGTATATGAAATATTTCTCCCGCCTTCTTGGCATGCCTTCGTGGTTTTCTTCGTGGTGTGGTGGTCTGAACGCGGGGCGCTTATTCCAGAGGTCCGTGGTTCGATTCCCGGCGAAGGCGTTTCAAATTTTTCATCTTACCTGCTTCCAAATATACCTAATGTCTCTACAAAGTAATGTGCACCGTCTTTCTCCAGGACATACCGCCAAATACAAACATTTATCGGGGGGAAAAATGGAAAAATGCTGTCACAATAGATGAATCTTGGATATATTTAAAGGACTTCAATAGAAACAGATCCATTTATTATCACCAAAGAGGAAAAGAAAAAAAAAAAAATCTTAGAATCTTGTTCAAAGGATGAAGAGAGTTTTTCAAAGGGATTTACGCTTTTCATATAACCATATAACGGGAAATAAGAATTAAATAGAGTAGAGAAAACTGTGAACTCCACATATTATCAGGAACAAAATTTTACATCCAGTTTTCAAATAGTATGAAATACATTCTCTTCACCCACAATGCCATCAATAAGTAGAACTGCATCAAGACAAAGCAAGCAGATACATGGTTGCTTTTTTTAATTCATTGTTAATTTTCTGGAAAAAATGGAACAAGAAACGGGATCAAGGCCATACTCTTCACTCATATCTCTACTAAATCTCCTGATGTATATTATTTTGCTCGACTGTTAGAATGCCAATGCGAGTTGTCTAAACATCGACCTACAACATTACAAGTTCTACAAGAAGAATGGGATAAAATACCTCTTTCGATATTAAAAAAAGACTTTATTTTATTGTCTTGGAAATTACGGTGTAGAAAGATAGTGAAGAATAAGCGTTGTTAAATGAAACATTTAAAACGCAAAAATTTTTGGTAAAATATTTCTGTAAATACATTGAAAATCTTCTAAGAAATGTGCAAAGAGCCTAATCTATGCCTAGCCAACCAAAAAAAAAAAAAAAAAAAAAAAAAAAATTCATTTCGTTACAGATTTGTTTGAGTTCTTTTTTTGAGATGAAAAGCAAAAGCGAAAGCAAAGTTGAATTTCCCAGCCAGGGAGTCTCTAACGGTCGCACAAGTCTCATATAATAGCAGAAAATACGAATAAAATTCTGCTGACTTAGCTTCTTTCGCTAGGCGCCAAAGCTGAAACATGCATACTGTTCATGAACTTTGCAGCTGGTTTTTTAAAACGCTCCCAAGTGAAGTGAATATTATGAGTCATGAATTTCGTTACATCTGCTTTTTCGTTTCGAGTGTTTTCATAGTAGCTAAGGGTTGCCATATTCTAAGACTAATTAGAGGAAAAAAAAAAAAGTACCATTTAAAGTGGTGGCTACTTTGAAAATGGCTAAAGTTTCTTGCACATACAAAGCATATTGATCGGATCTAATAAAGATATGCAAATACGAACATTGTATTAAAAATTTTTTACGCGTATTTACTGTATCAGCCCACAATGCAAACGTCGAGAGAATATTTTCCTTAATGGTCCTCAATAATCGAATAAAAGTAACAAGTTTTCCGTGGAGACAGATGATGCAAATTTATTATAATTTTATAACGACTTGACCTCATTTTTATAATTATGTGAAATAAGAAAGGGATATAATTAAGGAAGTACAAATCAGTATAAAGTATAACTGACCACAAAAAGGATGAGTCTTGCATCTTTTTTATTATTCACTTTTTAGATTCCACGAACTTAACTGATCTTTTTATCAGAGTAAAATTACGCAATAACAATTACGCCAATTCGATTCATAGCAGTAAAATGTTAACGTAGGAAGTTCACCAGCTGCCGAGCGGTAAAGTCGCTAAATACTGGTAGTTCGGACCGGGGTTCCAGTCCCGGCGACAGGCATGACTGCATGAGTGTTTTCTCCGTGTCTAAACATGTATACGAGCCAATTTCACTTCGGATTTTAACCAATGCAAGCAATTTTTCTTTTTAAATCCGAGAGCTTCCAGATTTTATATTACTCGCATATTGGACTGTTTTTCATTTACAAACACACATTTCAAGAGCATTTCGTCTAACGCCGCTTTGGGTTAAAAATGTTTAAAAACGGCATATCTTAAGAATTCCCGATAGAAAGTCTCGCAAGCTGGCGATAAAAATGTTTTACTCCCTACAATGTTGCCACTACTCGCTTTGAAATCGTTGAGTTTCTTAATCAAAAATTCCTTAAATTTTTACAAAATATGGAATAGACGATAAAATAAATTCTTATTCCTTGCTTCCTGGTGCCCATGTTCGGGTGAAGAATTATGTTGTTCAAATTTTGTCTCTAGGTACCGTTTTTTTTTCACAATGCGAGAAACATGCATACATTCATGCAGATTCTTCATTATTTAATTTCTTTAAATATAATACAGGGCGGTAGTATTTGGTGGCAACAATTTAAAAAGTGACACGTCTTTTATAGTGAACCGGCGCAAAATGCCTTTTCGAGACTGACAGCCCTTCTAGGCTAAAGCTCCCTTGAGCTTTTTTTTTTTTTTAATTTTTCTTAAAACTTCAGTCGGCTTAAGGTAGTTTTTATTAGAATTTACGATTACTTGGATTTAGTGTCAAAATGTGCTTCAGTTTATAATTTTTTTTTATTGTTTATGTCGCGAATATTAAATCTGAAAGGGACAATTTTAACAATCATCTAGAAGGGCTTTTGTTTTAAGTAGAGATTACGAGCAGAGATATCCCATGTGGAATATTGGAACATTTCAAAAAATGTTACATGAATATGCATTTAGACTAACACGGGAACGTTCTGCATCTTTTGTGTATTTAAAATGTAAAAAAATATGAAATACAATTCTATATAATTAGACATATGATGAATTAAATCCATTTTTACTTAAATCAGACATATTTAAATGTAAATAAAAGAATAGTCTTAAGAACTGCATCTATTTCTTTTAAAAAGCTTAGCTTGTTAATTAATAACGGATAAATGAAAGAATAATATCTTACGTTTTTCCGAAAAGCAACAGACTCGAACGAAAAGTGAAACAACGAAAAATTGTTTTTCCCTGACTAAGAGCCCTTTTTGGGCCAAAGAAAGTCAGTGTCATACAGAAAGACAGAGACAAGACAAAACGCGCCAAACAATTTTCTACAGAAAGACTAAGTTTCGGCTAAGGTTAAATTTTTCTAAATTAAGAATTACATATCTTTGAGTTAGCTGTTACAGTAAACAAGTAATGAAGTAGAAATGAGACGTTCTAAAAAGTTTCAGTTTTTTTTTTGGGGGGGGACTATTTAACCTTGGTAAAATTAAATGAATGTTAATTGGTTAAATTAAATTAGTTGAATTAAATGGAGGAAATATTGGCCCGTAATGCGAAAATAAGAAATAAAAAAGGACATTTTTTTTTTTTTTTTTAAATTCAATCTTTTTCTTAGTCTTTCCCACACCCCACCAGTGCCCGCTCAATACCGGTAGTTCGAATAAAGTTGCAAACTACTTGAACTAGTTAGCTACATTACTACTTCTGGTAGTTTCTCACTTATCTGCAACATGAATATGAGCTAGTTTCCTGAGAAAGTCCTCCACGTATCCGATCCACGAGTCCGATCCCTGAGGCTGATATCCCTACTGTGCTGTGTGTATTCAGTTAACGTAACCTACTTTTTGTAACCCAAATGTGCGGTGCGAGAAAGGCTTAGTTTCAAAACGTTTTACTATGAACGGCGAATCACTTTTTAAATTGTTGCCACCAAATACTCCTGTATTATATTTATAGAAATTAAATTATGAAGAATCTGTATGAATGTATGTATGTTTCTCACATTGTGGAAAAACGACGGTACCTAGAGAGCCATCCAGTTTTGATGTAATGCTCCACCCGAACATGAGTACCTGGACGCCTGAATTTTGAATTTCGAATTTGTTTCATTATTTGTTTCCTACTTTGTAAAACGAATTTTTGAGTAACAACCTCAACGTCAGTTGCGGAAGAACCTCGGACCACCCCACGGGCTGTTCTTCGTTAAAATTGGGGTTGAAATAGAAGTCCAACCTTTGGGGAAAACAACATCACGCAAACTATCCTGTTGCCAGCCCATTCGATTTTGTATATAGTAAAGTAGAGTAGATGTCGCTTAACGTTATCGTTTTGATACTGTTATCGAATTGCCGAAGTCCCTCCAGTTTGTATGCAGAAGCATGAAAAATACATCGGTTGACATGATCAAAGTATTACGGAATGCATTTTTTTTTTAAAAAGGGTTCTTTTAAATTTTAATCAGTAGAGTTTATTGGTAGAAATGGGTCAAGTGGAATAAAGACAGAATTTAGAAGATATTAGATGAATATGCCTTTAGACTAACATAACATATTTTATATATTTGAAAATATATTTAATGTAATTCTGTAAAAATATTGAATGTTTTTTATTAGACATATCATTAATTAAAAGCAATTTTTTAATCAATCCGATTAATAAATAAAAAATTTAAAAAAATCTGGATTTTATATTACGTTCAAAGGGGCGTTTTTTTAACGTTTTGTGTGTTACCTTAATTTATTAAATATCAACTTCTTCGCAGTTAAACCATAAAATTCAGTCCGAGAGCTATATCGCAAAATATTTAAAAGAACAAGCGTATCTTTAGAATTTTCGATACACAATCTCGCGTGCTGGAGATATTTTTTTTTCTTCCTCTGTACAGTGTTGCCGTTTCTCGCTTTGCAATCGTCGAGTTTCTTAATGAAAAACTCATAACTGCTTTACAAAATATGAAATAGATAATGAAACGAATTCCAAATATGGTCTTCCAGACGCCATATTCGGGTGGAGACGAACGTTGTTCGAAATTTGATAGTTCTAAGTACCGTTGTTTTCTCACAATGCAAGAAACATACATACATTTATGCAGTTCTTCATTATTAAATTTCCTTCAGTACAATAGAGATCGATAATATTTGGTGGCAACAATTTCAAAAGTGATTCGCCGGTTATAGTGAATCGACGGAAAATGCCAAAGCAAAATTAATAGCCCTTCTGTGCGAACGCACCTTTGGGCTAAAAATCTATTGATGCATCTATTGCATATATTATCATTAAGTTACATCGATGCCAGGAACGGGAAAAATGGGCAGTGCCCTCGACGGGATTCGAAATCCGGACCTTCCGAATACGCGTCGAGCATGCTTCCAGCTACACCACGAACACACATGCTTAGAGCAGGAAGAAAATATTTTATATGCTTTTAAATACTTTACATTAATAACAGAAATAATAACTAACAGAACAGAATTAATTAATAACGGAAAAACGACTGTTATTAAATAACAGTCGTTTTTCCGAATGACAACTGACTCGAATGAAAAGTGAAACAACGCAAAATCCTGTTTCGAGACTAAAAGCCCTCTTGAAACCATCTAGTAAGGTCACAGTTTTTACGTTATATTTTTACATATATATATATTCAGCGAGGGATGCCGTCCGAATATTAAGATTTGGCACTCTGCATCGACCAAATAATTTCCAGAAACGTATGAACCCTTCATAAATGCGGACAGTCTTTTCCTATTTAAAATTTTACGTAAGTACCTGTTTATATAGTTCTGATTTCTGTTTTGAAGGGCAATATTTTTCCTAGTGTTCAGTGTTATCATTCGGTTAATGTTACCAAAATAGCCATGGACAAACATTGTTGATGTGACTGATTTCATTTGTCTGACAGTAACATCAAAACAAATCCAGGAAATTCATCGTGTCAAGGAATGCCAGATTGCGCCTGTCGTTGGCGCAATCTGAGCACCATACAGGGTGCACCATACAGGTATAAGAGCTTTGAGCACCATACAGGCGACAGTACGGCTCAGTTCCGCCCCCAGTTTCGAAGGAGAGCACCCCTCGGGACGTATCCGGGGTTTCCCACTCCTCTTCCTCTACTTACAATCTTTCGAGAGGCCTTTCGGCTCGCCGCGTATTTAAAGTGACCTCCATGCCGCACAGACACTATACATTTACAAACATCCATGCCTTCTCCGGAATTCGAACCCGGGTCTTTCGGTACGGCACTCAGAGTCACTAACCACTATCCCGGTTGGACAAATGTGATCACATTTAAGAGCGTCTTAGCGTATCTCGGTGGAACGCTGTTTGGACACAACAGGGTGCCTAGGCACTGTTGCCTTAACACTTCTATAACAAGTTAAAAATTCCTAAAATTGTGCACAACATAACTAGATATAATTTACATATGTGTATATATATATATAGAGAGAGAGAGAGAAAAAGAACATGTTTTAATTCTAGTTTACAGTACACACAGGATTTGGCGACATTACGATGAAACAGTAAACGCAATAGTTATGAGCAGTAAACGAGTCATTTTGGCGACAGTTTACAAAATCGTGCCAAGGCTGTACCATATACTAGGATTTTAACTAGACCATAAATGATATAAAACAGTGGAAGGAAAACTCAAGACATAGAAGTCCAAAAACAGTATAAGAGAATAAAGTAAGCAAAAAATATACTAAGTTTCAGTAATAAAACTTTGGTTTAAAATGGCCATACGCTCTTTTGCTGTAAATATCTTTAAAATCATAATTATACATTCCGAGTTCGATATTACTAAGATTTCTTAATTTTAAATGAAAGTTTCTTGTCAGGTGGGAATAGAACGTTTTTTCCCGGCCATTTATTATATGTTTGCTACAGTAAAACTTTCCCCCTTCCCAGCTAATCAAATTATTTCCTTTGTCTAAAACTATAAAGTGAAACTCGTGTCAATCAATAAAAACATCTGTCACAATGTTCACACTTCTAAAACGAAGTGTTTATTTTTAGGGAAAAAAACCACCTGCCTTCGGTTCGAATTTGCTGCTTAATAAGCGATACTACTTTATCCAATGAAATTTTACAGATATTTTTAACCAATTTGTCTAATTGGCTACAAAGTGCGCAATACTATGTGATTGGACATTCTGAGTGATTCCGAGCGATTTCGGAAACGCAGAAAGAATTCCCGCTCATTTCTAGTTCGAACACTGAGATCGACTAGGGCGCAATTACTGATTAACTTTATTATCTATTACTTTACTTATTACTTTATAACTTATTACTTTATAACTTATTACTTATCATATATTACTTATTTTTATATTATATATATAACCTGATTATTTAACTAACTTTAACTACTTTTTACTAACTTATTTAACTGTATATTACTTATTTAACTGTATATATTATATATCTAACATTTATATTTTACTTATTTAACTCTATATATTGAACATTTTATATTTATTTAACTTTATATCTTGTATTTAACCTTTTGCTTTATATTATATTTAATTTTATTCATTTATAAGTATTTTAAATTTTTGAGTATATTTAATAAATTTTGGATTGAAAATGAGCGCACTTAGGAGCTCCTCAAGGTAAGGGAATTTTTATCTATTTACGTATTTATGTTGGTGTATTTAGTTATTTCATTTTATTTGTTTTTTCATCGTTACCGGTTACATATTTCCGAATTCTATCCCTCCTTTTCGAATTTAAATAAAATCGTTGCTGTTTCGTACCGTTTAAATCGTTACTGTATTTGGGTAAAGTGCAGAATCGCCCACTTATTTGTTTGGCGCTTTTTACCAGAGTAAGAAGAATTGAATTTTTGTCAATTTTCTTTGACTTTTTAAGTGAAAATAGCAGAGGCGTAGCTAGGGTTTTCGGCGCCCGGGGACAAGTGACAATTTTGCGCCCCTTTCTCTGTGCCAAGAATGGAAAAGATTTCATTCTGAAATTTCGTAACATCAATTTGGCGCCCCTGAATGCTGCGCCCGGGTACAGACATGGCCAACTACAGGAGTCGGCCATGGTACAGATGTCCCCCCTATCCCCACCCTAGCTACGCCACTGGAAAATAGGTCGATGTGTACATCGATAAAGCCAAAGGAGTGGGCAATGCCACTTTTGTGCAATTCTGGGATTTTTTTTTAAGTGCAAATAGGTCGATGTGTACATGGACACCGAGTATGTGCAGCTCTTCAAAACAAGCAGTGAATGATTCTGGACTCCCCCCCCCAGTATCTAATAAACTCTTCTTGATATTTAGTCAGATTTTTATTACAACTAAAAAGAAGAAATTTAATTAGATGTTTGGCCATCATTCCCATTTTCATTTCATTAAACATCCAAAATTATTTTGAAATGCCGTACATTTTTTGTTGTCAAATAAAATTTTTTCGAATATAGCGATCCGCAAAAATTTGTTCGCCACTCCCAGTTTTCAGTGTTTCTTTGTATTCATGTAAACCTGATTAATTCTGAAGTGGTTTAAATTTTGTAAAAAAACAATATAAGTTATCTTTTTTTCAATTGCATTTGAAAAAAATAATTTCAGACTTATCTTTTTAACCAAACAACATGCAACAGAGTATTTTCAAAACGGGAAAGTGCGACTTAATGTGAAAATGGATATACATCAGCTGTCCAATGTGAAAAATTAGTGTCAAGTGAATTAAGGTATAATATATTATGCCCATAGCTCATATATGTTGATTATTAAACTAAATAGAGACCGATCTATTTCTTCAAACTTCTGTCTTTTACGACTAATTAGTAGACCAGCATATTTAGAGCTTTTCTTGAAAATGACTTTTTTTGGTAAAATCCTAGTATACGGTGCAGCCGTGGCGCGATTTTGAAAATTATCGCCAACACCAAAAATGATCCAAAGAACGTCTATATACTTATACACTATATACTATGTGTGTATATAACATAATATATACTATATATAACTATATTATTTGAATGACCCATTTACTGCTCATCGTATATGTCCCGTTTTTACTGCTCATCCTAAAGTCGCCAAAAGTAGCCAAATCCCGTGGGCACCGGAAACTAGGAAACTAGGATTTTTTTTGTCAAAATGACTGTGTAGAGACGTTAGGTATTTTTTGATAGCAGGAAAGATGGAAAATGACAACGCCTTCGCCGGGAATCGAACCACGGACCTTTGGAATACGCGCCCATGCTAAGAAAGCAGGAGAAATATCTTATAACTGGATAGCTAGGAAATGTTGAGAAAATGGTACTGTTCCATTCAAATTAACACATATAATCAGCTTATTTAAATTAAAGTCGTTTTTTTTTTTTTTTTTTTTTTTTTTTTCCCAGTAAGCTAGAGAAGTGCTGATAACAAATTCACCATATTGAGAAAGTAGTATAATATTTTTAAACAAAATGTTACTGCATATTGACCTGAAATATCAAAGAATGTTTTAAATATTATTTCTATTCGTAAATTTTCTATTTTAAAATAGATTAAGTATAATAAAATCAAAGTTTTTAGTTTTCTATAAAAAACATTTCGTAAAACATCCCATGAGATTTGGTGTTTGGTTTGATTAGCTAAAATATTTTGTCCAAAAGCATGTTTTCATTTTTTTGAGATTCATTCATTTAAGTTCTTCATTGCTTGGTCTACCAGACTGTATTTTCTTTGCTCCTGCTCTAATTTTTCTTCTGGACTCTGCCATTGATTGCACTTTAATGTTACCAGTTTTTTTAAGATTTAGTTTATTGGAGTACAAAGATAGAACTTGCTTTGGTGTTGATATTTTATCAAGATGTACATTAATTTTAGAAACGGCATTTAAGATACCTTCTGAATAATTTTCATTTGCAACTTTAACAAGTTTAGAGAAGTTTGCATTCAATTTTTTAATTTCTGAAGAAAATGCAGAATGGTTTTTCTCTGCTATAGATAAATCTTAAACATGCTTTGATGCATTCATTATCTTGTACTACATCTATGTACATCTATCATGTACCTGTAATTTTAAATGCATCTAATTGACTGTTTTGCACATGAACATTTTTGGCAAATGAGGTATCATCTGATTCAGGAATTGGTGTATTTATCATGCTTTTGAAAAATTCGGGTTATGTATACCCCATTGCCATATTATACAATTTCTTTGAAATCTTTGGGAAGCAGCTTCGGCAGATTTGTGAAATTTACATTCAGTTCCATATGTGCAGCCCAGAGATGTTTGCAGAATTTTCCTCGAGTTCCAGTAGCACAAGCGCACATTTCCATGCCTTACAAAATAGTATAAAATGTCTTTTCATTTTCAGAAGCTGACTCATAGTACATGTTTTGATCAGTGTGGTAGACATCTAAGTACTTAGCATTTGCTTTTAATTTAGAAGCCATACAAGGAGGTTTCGTGATTTGATGGTTTGTAAATTCTAGCATTATTTTCATGTAATACTTTCCATAACTAAGCATGCAAATGAAACTAAAGAACACATTGTTAAAAGCTTTACATTTTTCTAGTACAGTATCTTTAAATATCCTTATGAATGATTTAACCATATTGTTTGTAAGAAGAAAAGAAGCCCCCTTTAACAAATTACCCTTTCTCATTTTCTGTTCAAAAGCATTTCAATGAGAGCAAAGTTCTCATATTTAGTAGCAATTGAATTGGATTATGAAGAAATGTAGAATATTTTTCAGTACATGCAAGTTCATTGGGTGCTTGTAAAATATTTCTAAAGCGTAAGTAAAAGAAGTATTGTAATTGTGAAAAGTTCTGGGTATCATAATTTCCACGAAAATATCTATTTTGACCGCTATCGAAGGCAATTGAATGATGTTTCTGCATGACATTTTGTACATAAGGACAGAGGACAGCGAGAAACAGACAATCATTTATGCAGATTTTTCATTATTTAATTTCTTCAAATATAATGCAGGACTCTAACATTTTGTGGCAACAGTTTGAAAAGTGAACCGACGTTTATGAGTCCGACGCAAAATCGCAAAACGAAAACAATAGTCCTTCAGGGACAAAGCCCCTTTGGACTTCTGGAATTCAACATTCAACATCTATACTAAGGAGGATTTCACAAACAAATGATATTTTTATACCATAATTAACTTATTAAGATTTTCATTTTTGTCCCTTTAAGAAAGACAGGGAAAAGGGGTGACAATTTTTAGCCATTTAGAATTAATTTATAGATTCATTTTTAAATTCAACAGAAAGTTTCTGGAATTTTCTTAAGATCATAGGAATAAATGAAAACACAAGAAAAACTTATCTTTAAGTAGACATCTTGAAGTGAAGGAGAACTTTAACTCTATCCTTACAACACCTGGCAAATCCACACCACAGAGACTCGAACGGCACGACAATAAATTTCATCAGCTACACCGTCCATTCTCACGCCTGCTACTGGTTTCCATAGAAGAAATTATTCCCACTGGAAGCAAGAGAACAGCTGGGACCACACAGCTGTGTGCCTAGACTCTCAGCTCCACCAAGGAAAACATAGACAGTTAAGCTAGGTATTTTAGAGAACAGCTAACTCAGGTTTTCATTTGTCTAAGGTGACAATTCCTTCTGTTTTCAAGTCGAAGTTCAGAGGACATCATCCTGACCTTTGCGGACACAGATATAGACCAAAGTCTCTGTTAATTTTAGTTATTCGCTCAACAGTTCTTTTTCCCCTCACATTTTTGCGAAAACCCGCGGACGGGGAGCATAAATGCCGCTCCCCGCCGGAAGCACTGCTCGATGACGAACTACTTTTTCTCCTTTCTACTGCTCATCCCAAGTTCGAAGTCCAAGTCTTAGTCAAAAAAGTGAGTCCAAAAATGATTCAAACTCGAATTTTCCTCGTCTCCTTCTCAAACACGGGCTCTCACAATGGCTTCATTTATCGCCCCCTTAATTTGGACAAGCTTTTGCCACATCCTGCTTACTCCCCAAATATTGCCTCAAGTGATTTTCACTTATTTCGTGCCTTACAAAATTTTTACTTGGAAAAAAAAAAAAATTCTAAACGGGATGTACACTATGAACTTTAAAGTTTTTATGCATCAGAACCGGAGTCTTTCTACAGTAATGGCATAAAAAAGCTGCCTGTAAGATGGCGAGACATTGTAGATAATGGAGGAAAATATATGATTGATTAAAAGGTTATATTGTGTTTCTTTTATATTATTTAAAAATTTACCAAAAAATGGGCACGAACTTGTAGTGTCGTGTGGCGCCAACTTGTCAGCACCTGTGGTAGTGACTGCTACTAAGTGTAAATTTACACAGACACGTAAGAAGGGTTTAAAGCCCTTTTTATTCAACTTTAAAAATAACAGCTGCGTCCACTTGACGCTCACAAACTACTCCAACCGGCGGTTAACTGAAACAGAACATAAAACTGAACAATAATGACTGGATGAATAAAATAGCAAGATCACTATCCACGAGACTCTGAGATCTTAAACTAACCTAACCGCGTTCTAAAATACCACTGAGATTCAATGAGCTTATTAATTAACACTTTACCGACCGGTAGCGGTTGGAACATACTATGCCCTTTCACCTCCCGCTCAGCCGCAGACCGTCTGAGACACCGGCTCGGTTTCGGCCTAGACTGACGTGCGGGAATATATGTGCTTTTCTTAAACTCTGGTAAAATTGTATGCTTCGTGTTATTGTAGGGTAACAAAATTGAATAAAATCTTTTACTTTAATCATATTAGTGTTAAACAATATTTATTTTATCTATTACATTCGTTTTCAGTTTATTATTTACGTAAAATATACCATAATCCATATAACAATATTTGTTGACAAAAGAAGTGGTTTAATATTTTTTTAAACTATTATAGCACTCGAAACAGTTACCTTTGTGTAGTGGGACGTTGCAGTATTTACAAGTGAAACCTGTTCTGCTTAGTTTTTTTTTTACTTGCACAAACTCTGCATTGTCGTAGGGGTTGTTTACATTGACCGCTGGTCACTATATTTACTAGTTTATGCTTTCCGAAATTTGCCAGTCTTTCGGGATCATCAAATGGGGATGTGGTTCTTGTGGGTTCGAAATTAGGTAGATCCTTACCTTGTTCTTCAGTTTCACAGTCTTCTATCAATGAAAGTGCCGTTTTGTGCAGAAAATTTTTATATGTAATCTTCTGTCCGTTCAGAGTTGTATCTACTTTAAAGGAGTTAAAAAGTGCACAATTGATGAAGAACATTACGACACGTTTCGTCCATTTTTTTGTTTTCCTAAAAATGGAGTAATAGGACAGATATTGATTTGCGTGATCTACGCCCTTCATATATTTATTATAATCTATTATTGAAATAGGCTTCTGTATGGGGCAATCTGATCTCCTGCTTCTGTTTCTAGATTCCGCCATTTGTGCAAAATGTATTGTCGATATCATGTTTACATTCCTTTTGCCATTATTCCATACTTGTAATAAAATATGACCATTTCTAAGAAATTGATGTTAGTCTGTTGAAAGCTTGACCGTTTGAAGTATTTGAGGAAGACCTCTGTTCTTTCGAATCATCCCGCACACTCGCAATTTATTTTTTAAAAAAATTTTAGCTATGTTGACACTATTATAATAATTATCTTGATATATATGGTGCCACACGTTCTTATACGGTCCAATGACCGATAATACTGTCTATTCTAATTTTTTTCCATCAGCAGCATACACACAAAAGTTGGATACGTATCCTGTACGAGCTTCAGACAGCACTCTAACCAGTATTCCATATTTTGTAATTTTTGCCGGATTATATGTTTTGATTGACAGTCTACCTCTCCACGGAATTAAACGTTCATCTAGAGACAATTGTTGATCTGGTTTATATACGTTGTTAGGTTTTCCTTGAAATAGTCAATGACAGGCTGGACCTTCAACAGCCTATGCGAATTGGGAGCAATATCGTTATTATTACAAAAATGCCAGCTTTGCATTATTTGTAAAAATCTGTTCCTGCTCATAACCTTCGAGAAGAATGGCATTTCAATAGATGGGTCTGTAGACCAATAATTGTAGAGAATGTCCTTCTTTACTTGTCCCATGAGAATGATCAGGCCCAAACATTTCTTCATTTCAGTCACTGTGACGTCTTTCCATTTTTTTCGTTTTTGATGCAATTCTATATTTTTCCACAATTTGATAATGATATCTATTAGACCCCCTCACGAAGTGCTGAATCAGGTCACTTCCAATGAATAAATTCACAATATACATTACGCTTTCGAAGGAACTTGGCACAATTTTTACGCCAGAGCTGCCTTCGAAAAGTTCCAAAATTGTACTCTTGTCGTTCATTGACCATGTATCATTGTTGTCTTCAACATTATTATTCATGTCCTCATCTTCTGAATCACTGTATATTAATGGTACAGGACGTAGCTTTTGAATGGCTATACTACTGCTATCACTTTCGTCATCAGTACTACTTACTGAATGGCAGTCAAGACAATCTGACAGGTCATCGAGAGAAAACTCGCCGAGACTATCCTTTCCATTCATTTCTAAGGGCTAAAGCTTACAAAAAAGCACCGATTATCTGAATAAAGAATGTGAAATGCTTGCTACTTGTCAATCTAACCTAACCAAATCTAACAGAAAGATCAAAAGTCGATTAATCGACGACCAGTCGGTAAGCGCTGGGGATCAAAAGTCGATTAATCGACGACTGGTCGGTAAGCGCTGGGGAGCAAACATCGATTAATCAATGGCTGGTCGGTATGTGCTGAGAACAAAACATCGATTAATCGACGGCCGGTCGGTAAAGTGTTAAGCAGTTGAAGATTCAGCAAAAACTGCCGAGATAGGCACACAGGCCGAAATGCGCGGTTCTTAAATTTCTACCTAGCGACCTTCACGTTCGCGATTCAAGAAGCACACCTACAATCTCGTTTTTCTTCTATTTAAACTCAACTTACTTCTGCTAAAATTTGAATATACTGTGTGCTCTACTACAATTTACATACTCTAGCATTGGCAATTCTAGGGGAAAGTGAAGGCTTGACAGGAAAGATAGTTTAAACTTGAAATAAATGTTAGTTAAAATAAATATAAACCCTACAAACTTAATAACTTTATAGATTATTTCCATTTTTAAATATTTTGCTATAATATTTATTAGTTTTTAGTTATTTTAACAAAATTTTAAACAATTATTTAGCACATATTTTAGTACTAATTAAATTTAATAAATCAAAAGTATTTATATTAAATTTATATTTCACTGGATGAATCTACCTTAGATTAATATATTTAGATGAAATAAAGTAATGAAACATTGCAAAATAAATCTTATGCGGACTTCAGGTTCTTGATAGGGCAGATTTTAGTCTTTTTTCATTCTAAAAGTTACGCTGATGAACTATGAAAAAAATGTTAACGAGGTCATATTATAATGTTTCAGCAACGTCGACAAATTGCCAAGATCCAACGGCAAATATTATATGTCTTCGCAACATTGTAAAGACTTCGTAAAAGTTACCACGACCATTTTGCAACCACTTGGACCAGTTTGCAACGTCATGTGCTACTTGGGTACGAGCAATATCGAACTCTTATAATAACTGCTTTGAAATGCAAGTACTTGGAACCAGGTGATAACATCATTGCAGTTGTTTGCTTTTTCATGTGAGATGTTTGGACTTTGTTTAATCATCCTTCTAGAAATGATTTGCATTTTTGGTGGTTTTATCTTACAGGACTGTACAAGTTTCAGGATTCGTGGATAGCTTATAGATCTTAAAGCATTCTAACTAGCATGATCAGACCATGATCTTGACGGGCTTTTGGTTCAAGAATTGACCTTGCCCGATGGCAAGGTAATTCTCAAAATTGGGAATTATGGTTATGTACTCGACTTACAGGTTATCATATGGCAGAAATACAAATGGGGGCACCTATATCTATGTGAAATGTTTGATCTTCTCAAACAGCCGATTTCAATGTTTTGGAAGCGACAGTAATCAAAATTTGCATTCAAATTTCTTTTCCACTCACTAATAGCTGTTTTTGCTTGCTTGCCTCCACAATCAGCTGCACGTGGAAGGGCTATTTTTCTTGTTAGTGATTTTGACAAACTGTTAAATGTTTCAAATCACATATTCTTTGCTGGTGATCTAAATTTGTGTCATACTGCATGGCTTTGTCTGAATAGGAACAGGAAGTTTGAATTTATGATGTCAGAGTAACCATGAGATCATAGATCAGGTGTCAGAGTAACCATGTACAGATCATAGATCAGGTGTTAGAGTAACCATGTACAGATCATAGCTCCTACCTTCCTGATTTACTACTGTGTCAGAGGGTCCACTGCAGTTCTTCATCTGGCTGCTCTCCGTAATATATATTTTCAGCATGAAATTAAAGTGGTACAAGTCTTAGGCTCTGGTTTGACAGGTGCATACAAAATTTGGAGTCTGTACTCAAGGAAGTGGTGGGATTTCTTGTGAAAACTTTGGCAAATGTCATGTGATCCCAGTATCCATGTCCAATTTTTCAGAATACAGAAACAGATAAGAACTGAAACCCAAATGCATAAAAAGGCAGAGTAGAAACATTGAGTGCCTAGCAATTGAATGCAGATCGGTTAGGCACACTGCCACCCAATTATGCAAACAATATCGACCCATCCATGCCTTGAAATGGTCAATAATGCACAGATGGCATTTACAGACAGTGACAAATCTGAAGCTTAGCTGACAGCCTTACTATACAGTTCGCATCAAGTAACAACACCTAGTGTAGTTGTCTGATTATACAGGGAAACATACATGCAGGTGTTGAAAAATTTTTAACTCAAATTCATGCGCCTGACGTAAGGCCTACTGATCCCATGTTGGTTCTAGAATTTATTGAAAAACTGAAGTGCAAAAAGGCCCAGGCATAGATTCTATTTTGAATTGCATGATCATAAACTTTTCCATAATGTTTATAGTTTAGATTATTTTTCTTATTCTTAGGAAAAGCTACTTTCCTGATTGTTGGAAAATTGCAACAGTTGTCCCCATTCCTAAACCAGGACAAAATTTAAATGTACTGCTCTATTACAGGCTAGCTCAATTACAACTTTTTTTTTAAAACCCTCGTAAATGCCTGAATGAATTCAGCTGTGATCAAAATGCGATTATTCTGGAAGTTTGGCTTTCGGTCTCAACAACACCACGGTACACCAGTTACTCCATGTAGTTGAATTCATTCACAAAGGCTTTCGTAAACAAGAGAAAACTGGAATTGTCTATCTTAACATATTCATAACATAACATAGTCAAATGCCTTTGATGTAGCCAACGCAAAAATGTGAAGGTTGGTCTTCTTTAGTTATGGTACATTTTCAAGTGATTTTCCCCGTATTTTAGGCAGCATTCTGGGTTGTTCCTTGAGTGTCGCCGAATCTTCGGCATCAGAAGCATTGCTAGGTGAATAAGTCTGTGCTGGTAGCTAGATGAATATACATTTAAACTAATATGGGAACATTAGGTATATCTGAAAAGTGAAAAAATATATATTATAAATTATTCTGTGTGAATGAAATGTTTTTAATTTTTATATCATGAATTTTTATTTAACTGAATCAGATTCAAAAGTAAAAAAAAATTAAGAACTGCATCTGTTGCTATTAAATATCTTAACTTATTCATCAGTAACAGAGATTAACTTTAAAACATAAATATCTTATATTTTTCCGAATGAGCATGCACAACACGTTAAGGTGAAGCAACACAAAATTTCAAGACTATTGGTCCATTTGGGCTGATAAACTCATCTCTAATTTCTAAAGTTTTTCAAATTATTGATGCTAATAACTCTTTTTCTTGATCCATTGAATATTTATGTAAGAAAATAGTATATAATAATGTTATAATTTATATTGTAGTTTTCATAATTGCTGAGCAGTATTCTTTATAAATTCTTCTGTTTAAACAAATAATAACCTATATTCTGTTACTTAGGTCCTCAAAACAACTTTGCACACTGCCCCGTGCACCAATATGCACGCTGACCACATTTCAGCAGCCGGAAGCGAGGATCCGAGGGAGGGTGATTCGCACCCTAGACCCCTCGGAATACCCTGTGGCGCAGATATGCTCCCTGTCGAGGCATTTCCCAGGTAAAATTAATACTTTATTGTATAATTTTTTCTACATATTGTTGCTTGCATACAGGTTCATAATAATACAGAGTTCATACAGTCCTTAAGAGTCCTTAAAAGTCCTTAGATTTTTTGGAATTGATTTTTGTTCCTTAAAAGTCCTTAATTTTGGCCAAACTCGGCAGAAGGTCCTTCATTTTAATCATCTGAAATTTATGTCTGGTTTTACGACTGCCATTTTGAGTGTGAATTAGCATTTTGGAGGAATATTTTTGGCAATTCACCGACATATATGATTATCTTTTGAATGGGTTCATGGGTTATAATTTGTTTCTATTTCTAATATAAATGATAGGATACTCGAGTTTCTAAGCAAGAAATGAAACATAAGCATTTCGAAATTCGTTTACTAAAGAGCTTTTAAACAACTTTTCACTTTTGGGGATGTGAATTCTTTTATTAAACGGTTCTAAATTTGGCGACTTATCAACATTTTGGGGATTTTGAGATCAGTTTCCATAGAACATTTTTAGTTCCCGAGATCTGAGAAATTTTCGACTATTTTTTTTAGAACATTGTAACATTGATAAATATCATTAAAATAATGGTAATGTATTGTAATTATTTTAAAGAAATAACATTAAAGTAAAGCATTTTTATTTTTCACTGCCGTATTATAAATTCCATTTTGGCCACTTATACAATATCTTGAATCTGAAAAAATAAACAAGGTATAATGTTATAAAGCACCCTAGACCCCCAATTTACAAAACATTTCTTAGCAAAAGCAAAATAGCTATGTAATTAATTAAAAATTTTTTCTTTTTAATTTTTTTATGGTAAGAGTTTTCCCATGTTATTGTCTCATATGCATCAGTTTTCTCTGAAATTAATTTTACATTTCCCCCTCTGATTTTTTTCTCAAAATATTTCTGGATCTTTGTTGTTATAGAATTCGTAGGAGTAATTTTTCTTTAGGATTTTAGACATTGCAGCTTGGAAGGTTTAGAAGAAAGCAAGATTTATAGACCCACAATTCTAGAAGATTCGAGAAATATGTGACAAAATTTGAAATGTCTCCATGGTATCAACACGTAATGGATGCATTTTACAGAAAGTTTGCAATGAATTTCTTACTTTATGGAGAACATCTGGAAGAACAATGAAAACATATATTTGAATGTTTTACTTCTGATACTAGACTCTTTTAACATGTTTATCATCCCTTTATTTTCTCTACTTTTCACTAGACTCAAGCATGGAAAATATTAAAAATGCTTCTAATCTTAGCACATGGGCAGGCATTACAAAAAGGGATTTTTTTTATTAACAAAGAAATTGAAAACTTACAATTTAAAAGATTCATCTAATATGTCCTAATGCATCATACATATAGCTGGCATTAGGCATTTTCCCACCTGATGCAATCTCTGTGGATCCTAAATTCTGCTGCCTAGTGTCTTTCTAAATTCTGCTTCCAATGCCTCCTTGAAATTCTAAAAGTTCTGCTATGTCTAGATTTTGTTGTTTGGTGTGCCACTAAATTCTAAAAATTCTGCCACATCGGCTCTGTAATCGGCCTTTACCGTATATATTTCATATTTCTTCTTAATGTTCATATTACTAAAGAAATAAAATTAGCCACTTTTTCTATACATTCTAAATGTATTTAGTGTTTTTTAGAATAACAGAAATCCTTAATTAAATCCAAAAATTCTAAAATGAAAAGGAAACATGTTGAAGAAAGAAACGGTATACATAAAGAAAATTATTCTTCAAAGATATGTGCAGTTATTATTATTATGTAAATATTATGTAAATTACCCAATTGTTTATGGTCTCAGCTTTTACTATATTTTCCCGTTTCTGTTTCCCTATATGATAGAGTTACTGAGCCAGATTAAATTAAATTGTATAGTCTTTGACCACTACTCCACATTATTAGTTTGAATTTGACTGTTCTTGTTTAATTATGTCACCATGAGCTGTACTTGATTTTGTTAGCATCAGAACGTGCCTTTATGTTTTAAGTTCTTTTTAAATAAGCCTCTTATTTAAACCATTGTCTGATATTGTAGTTACTTTCAGACATAGTGATAATATGCTTCACATCTGCCGGAGGTTTTGGACTATTTAACTTTTAGCAAATAAAGTAAACCCTCGTAGGTACATTATGGAGAGGTTGACAAGTTAGGAGGTAAAGCATGCAGAAACTAGCAAGGGCAGTGGTTTGCATATTAAGACAAATCTCTAACTGTTAGAAAAGATGCTTAAAGCGAAGGAAATCGATATAATCTAGCCAAAATATTTGGGAAGGCTTTAAATTAAAACGACGAATAAATTATTTATTCAAAATATTTAAAACAAAATATTTAAACTCAACAAAATATTTAAAATATTTTGTTGAGTGTTTTTGTTACAAAACATAAAGTTACAAACATAAATGTTTTGTAACTTTTAATGTGTAATAATACTAATATCATTTAAGAATCAATGCCATAAATTACATGTATTTTAAACTATGAAATTTTATTAAATTTTGATTTTAGTAGGGCTTTTTTAATAGATTTTGTTCAAAAATAAAATTTAATAGTAGTCATGTAAATCCATAATGACTAAGGATATCAAACTACCTAATTTAATCATTTATAACTAACTACTTACCCTTAAAAATTATCTCTACACATTGTCTCATATGCATCAGTTTTCTCTGAAATTAATTTTACATTTTCCCCCTCTGATTTTTTTCTCAAAATATTTCTGGATCTTTGTTGTTATAGAATTCGTAGGAGTAATTTTTCTTTAGGATTTTAGACATTGCAGCTTGGAAGGTTTAGAAGAAAGCAAGATTTATAGACCCACAATTCTAGAAGATTTGAGAAATATGTGACAAATTTTGAAATGTCTCCATGGTATCAACACGTAATGGATGCATTTTACAGAAAGCTTGCAATGAATTTCTTACTTTATGGAGAACATAATATTTGAATGTTTTTCTTCTGATACTATTAAGCGAGTTATTGCTTTTCATTAATACCCACTGTGGTCACAAGGTAAAATACAAAAATGTAAAAATTTGAGTAAAACTTATTCTTTGCATCTAGTGAAATTAAAATAATACAAAATAACTTATCACCTCTGGTGCTTTAATGGCTTATTGGAACCTTTAAGTATATTAACTGGGTTATAATCCCTGGAACTCTACACGAACCTATGACACTAACTGCATTAAACAGAGCCTGACTAACTTTCAACACTTGCTAACCATGCCTACATCAGGCCTTTCAGGTTTGTTCTAATCAGCAGGTCTTTCTCTAAACAAGTAGCAGTGGTGACAACATTCAGTCTTTTGTTATGAATCATGCTGATTATTATGATCTTACTTCTCATTTTAACCTATGCCATTTGACATAAAATCTACGTGCTATTTACTAAACCTCTAGACTGACCAAGTGTGTGACATAATGAGACATTAAAAAAAAATCAACATAAAGCTTACTGTTAGTAAACGTAATGTCACTTGTTGTTTGACTTCTGAATCAGTATAAAGCTTACTGTTAGTAAACGTAAATGTCACTTCTTTCAAACATGTCCAATAAGTGTAAAATATTTACTGCTACTTGATCAGCTGTTTAAAGTTTATTTTATTTTCAAACTTATTAATAATTATGTTAATTCATGTGTAGTAATAATGCACACTACTTAGGGATCTACTTATTTTTAGGATGTTATTACAAATGTGAAATGCAGGCATCAATAATATTTTTAATTGAATTTATTCAGTTTGCATTTGCTCATGGGTCCTTAATTTTTTTCATTAATGGTCCTTAAAAGTACTTAATTTCTGTGTGCAGAAATGTGTGCAAACTATGTAATAAATGGAGAGTCCACCAGCGGCCGAGCGTTAAAGTCACTGAATACTGGTAGTTCGGTCTGAGGTTCGAATCCCGCGAACGGGCTGGCTGCATGGGTGTTTTTGTGGTTTTTTCCCATGTGTAACGTGTATACGAGCCAGTTTCCCTTAGAAAGTCCTCTATGAAGGCATCCCTTTCCTTAGGCAGATAGCCTTAGTGTGCTTTGTCATAATTAAATAAACCAAAACCAAACCAAACCATAATAAATTGAATGAATAAGTCCGATAAAAGGTTAATAAAATTTATTCTTATCAAAAGAAATGTAATAGATTGCTCAAATTTTCCTCAGAGATATTCGTACAAGTGTTCACAGTATCACGCAGTATAATCAGTCGTTATACTCAGGGCTGTGGAGTCGGTAGGGAAAATGACTGACTCTGACTCCTGGAATTTTAATGACTCTCATTTCCTCATACATATATATGTAAACATATAACATGGGTTACAGCTTATTTTTTTAATGTAATAGAAGTAATAGATTCTACAGGAAAAAAAAAATTGATGGCATAGCAAATCATATATATTAATTAACATTTATTATGAAATGGAAAAACTGGCATTAGTTATTTCTAAGAAAATGTACAACTTCGGCAAGATTTTCTTTGTTGGAGGGCCATAGATCAGATTTGATAAACTTCAGAGCTGAGAACTTTCCAGACTAACTTGAGTAGGAGGAAGAGCTATTACTGTTAGGCCTACTTCTTTTAACTTTTCAGGATAGATTTTTATATTTCTCTATTTCTTCAAAGGCCATGTAGAAATCTTGTTTGTATTTTTTCATTTTTCTATCTAAAGGCTCTTGGTTTTTTTTTTTTTTTTTTTTTTTTAATTTTTATTTTCATTCGCTTTGCTTAGCCTTTTAAGTATTATCCAAAAATATTTCTCAAAATCTAATTTATCAATGGAAAAGAAAGATAGAGCCTCAATTGCTACTTTTGCAGTTTGACTGTCCTGATTCGAATTCTCCAATTGTTCTAAAAATGATTTCATTCTTAATGAAAGTTCATAGATGACTTTTTTGCCTTTTCACTTCCTAAGAATGGCATCAATTTTAGGAGTTGTTGCTCCTATTGCTGCTTACCTAAATTTAGCAGTGAGATTTGTAATTAAATGGACCAGTTTAATCATTAAGAGCAAATATCACATCCATCCTCCTCCCTTATATTTATTTATTAATAGGTCAATAAAATAGAAAATAAACATTTATTAATGTATACAGTGCATAAATAAAAATAACTCAGCTTGTCATTAATTTTTTTCAGTTCATTTTAATTTTATTTCAAATTCAAACTGTCCAACGAAAACTGGAGTCGTAGTAGACCTGATTCTAGTGACAACAGTTCCGACTCCTTTTACCCCAAAACCTGCCCGACTCCGATTCCGACTCCATGACTCCACATCCTTGGTTATACAGTCAAAAGTCGTTAATCCGGACTCGTCAGGATTTCGGCGATTCCGGATTATCGATTTTTCCGGATTATAGATCATCAGTTTAAATCTGGTAAGATGGCATGCAGAAATTATAAAATTAAAAATATGAAACCATAATTTATGAAATAAAGAACAGTTATAATCTAAAGGGTATCAAATTTTACAAAAAAAAGCTTAATATTTATTTGTTTACTTTACTTTCTTCGCTATCGGAAGCGAATTGTAATGATGAGGAATTTGATTTAAATCATATCAAAGACGGAGTACATCAAGATGAAATACTACATTTAGTAAGGAATTAAAAGCCAAATAAAATAAAAACATCTGCCCTGAAGATAAGGATAGTGCTGGCAGATCAACTTCCAATTCATTGCGTGCTGTGGCGTCCCCCTGCGGCAGAGCTTTGTGAAATTGATAAACAGATTTTGGAATGGTTAGATAAACAAAGGATATGCCTTTATCCATTCTTTGCAGCAATTCCACTTTTTGTTTAATGGATTTCGAAATATACTTTCAAGCTTACTTTTATAAAATTGCTCTAACAGTCTGAAAAAAATAATAAGCCGGATCCAATTCGAAGATTAAGGAACAACGCAATCTGCAACACTAACTGAATTAGATAATTTTAGCTTAGCTTATACCATCCGTTATACATTAAACACGCACGCATAAACTTATTTTGGGCCTGCGCACATGTATATTCGCAGCTGTAAAGGTCTTACGCGCATGAGTCAACACGACACATGCACAGAAAGTTTGTAGCTTTGAGGTCTGGATTATGGATGTCCGAATTAATGAGTTTTGACTGTATGTACTTAACTATTAAAAATGTTACAATACAATGCAATGCAGAAAGAAACCTAATCCAATCTCATGCTGAACAGCTAACTAAACAGTTGAACTGAGATGTTCTGTCTCTGGCATTTTTTAGCATTTTAATTGGTTACGAGAAGTTTTGAGTAATTTCTTTGCTTCTTGAGATTTCTAGAAACCACCAAGAGGAATTACAGTTGAAGCTAGCATAGTACAGTCAAAAGTTGTTAATTAGGACACCCATAATCCGAACTTCAAAGCTACAAACTTTCTGGGCATGCGTCGCGTTGAAGCATGCGCGTAAGACCTTTACCGCTGCAAATTTGCGTGTGCGCGTGCGCAAAATACGTTTACGAATGCGCGTTTAATGTATAACGGACGGGATAAGCTAAGCTAAAATTATCTAATTATCTATTTCAGTTAATGTTGCAGATTGCGTTGTTCCTTAATCTTGGAATTGGATCCGGATTATTATTTTTTGCAGACTGTTAGAGCAATTTTATAAAAGTAAGCTTGAACTTTCGATTATGTCAAATAGAATTTCCGATATATATTTACTAATATGTAAAGGATATACAAAGCAAAAGTATCTTTCGGAGTCCATTAAACAAAAAGTTGAATTGCTGCAAAAAATGGATAAAGGCATAATCCTTTGTTTATCTAAACTTTAACGTTTGTTTATCTAAACTTTGTTTATCTTTAACGCTGCACTGCCTGCAATGAATTGGAAGTTGATTTGTCAGCACTATCCTTATCTTAAGGGCAGATGTTTTTATTTTATTTGGCTTATAATTGCTTACTCAATGTAGTATTACATCTCCATGTACTTGGTCTTTGATATGATTTAAATCAAATGCCTCCTTATAGAAAGTGACAGAGGTTATTGAAAACGAAAAAATTTCGATTGAGAAATTAGTCTGTATTCTCGACAGCAATTATAGGACTTGAACAGCGGCAACTTACATTGAAAGAAATGCTTAATAAAGTAAACAAATAAATATTAAGCTTTTTTTGTGTAAATTTTGATACCCTTTAGATCATAATTGTTCTTTATTTCATAAATTACGGCTTCATATTTTTAATTTTATAATTTCTGCATGCCATTTTACCAGATTTAAACTGATGATCTATAATCCGGAATCGCCGAAGTCCCGACAAGCCCGGATTAATGACTTTTAACTGTAGTCAATTACATTTATTCAAATTAAACATACATTACCGAGATAAACGTTTACTCAATGTTGAATGCACATGGTCCTGTATTTTTACTTTTCTGGCAATATCTTTCTCACATGTTTCATTTATCACGTGCTGCATTGCATAGGAAAATAAAACAATTATAATTCTATTAACCCCTTCGCGCCGACTGTCACGCCTATGTGCCAGCAACGAACACACACACTTCCCGGCTGACACGCTGGCGTGCCCATAGACCTGTTATATACTAGACGGAGCATCGCCATTCAAAACCGGGTGAAAAAGTGGCACAGAAATGAGCTGCAGGAGTTTGGGCATGAAATGGAACTGAATCCAGACTTTGGCGTACTATCGCCATGGCTGGCGATTTTTTCCTCTCTTTTCTCTCAGTTCGAAATGCGAACTTGGAAAGACGTCATTTCGCAGAAGCTGCCGTTGAATTTGCAGAAGAGGTTAAATCGATAAACACCAGCCAAAATTAATAATTTCCCTAAAATTGGACACTTTATTTTAAAATTTAACTTTATTTTAAATTTTAATTTTTAAAATTTAAATAATTTTCATGCTGTAGAATAATATTTTGCAATATGTCCATCGGCGTCTACAAAATTTAAAATAAAATAAAAAAAACTGGAGAGAACAAACTAAATAATAAACTAATAACTAAATAATAAACTAAATAATAAATAATAAACTAATAGCAAACTAAAAAATAAATAAGTAAAATAAATAAATAAAAATGAAGGCTTTTTAGTACTTAGGACAGAATAAAAAATAAAAAAATAGATAACATAAGAAGAATGAGTGAAAACAGAAAATAGTACAAAAAGGAAATTTAATATTAATACGAAAAGGAAATTTAATGTTAATACAGTGTATTGCAGAGAACTACAGAGTAGACAAATCAAAGTGAGAAAGATATTAAATAAAATGAACTAAAAATGAATGTCAATATAGCAGATATAAGTTAAAAGGAAGAGAGAGAGTGGTTAATAATTAAATTATGAAACAAAAAGGTGGTAAATTAAGACTTCCTTTTACTAGCAAATATATATATATATTATATATGGTGAAACAAAAACAAATATTTATTACAAAAAGGTGGTAAATTATTACAAAAAAGTGGTAAATTTATTACAAAAAGGTGGTAAATTAAGACTTCCTTTTACTAGCATATATATATATATATATATATATATATATTATGCACGTTGCACAATGTAGTCGTACTTATTTTAAATAATTTTAGAAGGTAAAATTTAAATAATGTTCATTATTTTTAAAAAGAAACTTAAAACTATTAAAGTTTTGAAATTTAACTGCTATATAATTGCTATTTTCTTAATACTTAACAAATTCTTAATATTTGAATAAATGCCAGAAACATGATATAAGAAAGAAAATACGTGTTTGAAGGTAAACAAATTTGTTATATTTGGATGCAAGAAAAGGGGATAAAATAAAGTCATTCATGTCCCCCCCCCCCAAAAAAAACATAATTTTATGCAGTTCTTACACAGTATTACATCAACATTACCAAGTATTAAATACATACATTACTACTTCGCACATGTCCGCATGAGCAAACGCATACAAAGAATATATAAACAAACGCATTCAAAGCAGTCTGTTGGCGTATAAAAAATGTCGCCAAAGCAGAATACTAGACTAATTAAAATTATATTGTATTACTAAAATTTTAACATTTTTTTCAGAAAACAGTTATTAGAAACATACATATATATTAAGATACTTTTATTTAAATGTTATTTCAAGTATGCATATATTATATAAAATTAGAAAATCTATTTTTTATTAGAAAAAGGCAAGTAGAGTGGATAAAAAAACCTCTACATTTTATAAAATTAGGTTTTAAAACATTAGAAAAAGCTCATTTGTGAAATGTTACTCTTCCATCTTTCATATATCTGGAATTACATCCATATGCGGAGCACGAAAGTATCATTTTTGAAGTCTGAAACAATGCGCTTACACGCAAAACACTTGCTTCTCACCAATTTTCCATAGAACTGTAATGGTAAGGAAGATTCGCGGGAAATACGGTTTGGGAAATGTTCCAAATGTCACGTGGTTCTCATTCCTGTTCCCCTTCAGGGTTGCCATTTCTCTCTCTAGTACATTACAGCTCTATGGGCGTGCCAGAGCGTTTTCCCGTTCAGTCCCAACTGTCACATATTTGTGCCAGTGTCCTGGAACGTTTTAAAAATTATAATTTCTGCCACAAGATGGCACTGTATGTCCATATGGTTTCAGATACATGTACATTAGACCTTCTACTCGAAATGAGAGAAGCATGACTCGCATACACGTGTTTTTGATTATATAAACAAACGGGGAAATAAATGTTTCCGAATGGCATACTTTATGACGTCTCTTTAAACTCCCACATGGTAGTTGTTTATTGTAAGTAGAGAAGTTTTATTTTTGCTAAAGCGTTGGGTATTTTGGTTTGCAGTTCAGTTTTTAGAAAGTAATTAGATCTTGTTAGACGTGAATTCTTTCTGTTTTTACCGTTGCAATGTCGAAGCATCAAAAATGTTTAACAGAGCATGAAATAGCAGAAATGATGCAAATTATTTCAGATATTGATTTTGAAACAGATTCTGATAGTAGTGATAGTGATACTGTGATATATTCTGATCATAAAGAATCTGGTGAATCTAATGATAATGAGGACATTTCGGACATCTATATGCCGAGTACGTCGAAAGCAAGTACTTCTCCATGGTCATCCACAATAGAAAATTTATCAGAATTACCATTTAAAGCTGTTCCTGGAATTAAAGTGGATAATTCGGTTGAAAAAGAAATTGATTTCTTTAGGTAATATTTTGATGATACAATAATGAAATTAATTACTGAAGAGACTAATCTGTATCAGAGGAGCAAATATCCTGAGGATGAATCTGGAGCACCTTCTTCGAAGTATTTACCTGTTACAGTGGAAGAAATGTTTGTTTTCTTTGCTCTAACAATTTTGATGAGTATTATAAAGAAACCCACAATTATTAAATCCGCTCAGATTAACTGAAAGACATTTTCCAAAACTTTGTTCGGAAGAGACTGAAAATGAGACGACGATGCTTCGTTTGTTCACATTCCCAAAAAAATCCTTCAAAACGGCAAATGAGTTATTATGAGTGCAAGGAATGTAATGTAGGATTGTGTGTACATCTGTTTTTAAATTTTTCATACGAAAAGAGAATTTTAAGTAAATATATTTAGTTTTCAGATGTATAATGTTAAAAGTCATAATAATTGTAATGAAATGAAAATAAAATGAGTAATGAAAATAAAATGTGTAAAATATGCATTTAAACAAGAAATAAGGTATTTAAAGTATATATAAAAATATCTATAAAGCATAAGCCGTTTAAATACTCTATAGAGCATTATTAAACAATGCATTGATACTTCGGAAATTTCATGGATTTAGGCTTAATAGCAAAAAAGCCCCCGACCCTGGACAGGCGCTCGCGTAAGACACTGCCGGCCTACGCGATAAGCGCGCGTTTGCGCTACCTGGCGTGAAGGGGTTGACATTAGCTATCTAAGTACAAAATTTGTAACACTGCTCCCTTGCCAAGGACTGCATGCCCTAGGCAGTACAATCCCTGAACAGGAAGCCATGCTTATAACTAAAGCATCGGTGCAATAATACACATTACAGTGCAGTAACAGACAACATCAACAATAAATGCAATAAGTAATATAAAACAAATCAAATACTAAATCAATAAATGAGGGTAAAAATTTTCAAATTTTGAAACAAAAAAAGGAACCACGGTCTTGTACTATTTACATTATATACACCATGTACTACGGCTATAGCAAGGCGCTAACCTGTCGCAATGAACGACTTTAGGCTCAGAGATCGATGACCTTACAGATCTGAACCATGACGTCGCTCAGCCTGTTTAGGACTGTGTAAGGACCATCCCAAGGTGACTAGTTTAGGACCGAGTCATTTCCATTGAATCAGATTCCACAACCACACCATGTCTCTTTTGTTGAATTGATGTCCTGTAGCTCTGGTGTCGCATCGATCTTCATCTTCTTCGTCACCAAGTTGACTTGCTCTTGACTAGTGCTCAAAATTGTGCATCACTTCAAGCTGTGCCTCAAGATCTTGGATGTACTCCTCGGGTGATTGAAGGCACATCCTGAGGTGGTGACCAAACAAGACATTGCAAGGCAGATGAAGGTCATGACCAAAGAGCATCTGAGATGTGGAATAGCTGGTAGTCTCGTGGACTAATAGCTAGGATCTTCTGGATAGAAGAAAGCTAATGCATCGGTGCAATAATACTATTCAGAAGATTTCTTCTGGATATCCAGAAATATGATGAACATGAACTTACTTCTTAGGTGGCTGTCTAGGGGCTTGAAATGACTAATCCAACTTTGTATTTCTGGTACAAGACACTGTTTTGAATATGGAATGAGTCTCAGAGTGCTGAATATTGTTTTGTTCTCGGACTGTAGATCACACTTTTCTTTCAGATAGGTTTTGTGTTTGAAGACTGCATTTAAGTCGGGTTTAATTTTGCCATTTTCTAGGTGGATTTTCCTGACTTCATTGTCACTCCATGGGTCTCAATTAGCCAATGCTGATGTTGTAATTTGTCTTGTGACCGAATTAAGCAGAAGGATTTCTTCTGATGGTGGATAGTTATGTCCTCAAAGGCTGAATGCAGTTTGTTATTTTTAAAGAGAAAGGAAAAATTGCATTTCCTTAGAAAGTCCAGTTCGAGTATAATGATCGCCACATATACTATGTGATAGTAGGCAGCATTTCCAAACATGATGTTTACATTTAACTTCCCATCTATGTGTATTTTATCACCAGATGCCACATATAGGAAAGCTTCTAAATGAGGATCAGGATGTATCCAAAAATACAGAATGGTGTCCAAATGAGTTCATCTTTAAACTGTTGAGATAAATCTTTCTGAATGAGGGTAACATTTGCTCCTGTATCGATCACCATTTTGGAAAGAACTCCATTAATGTGGCCCATGATAAAAAGTCCATTTTTGCCACCACTCACTGCAGAAATCTGAAGTGCTCTAAAATGTGGCTTCTCATGATCTGGCAACCTCCACCCTGCGAGATGGCCACCTCCCATCTTTGGGTGTTCTGATCAGTGCTGAAACGTGGAGTATAATATCGACTCGAAGCTTTTGTGATGGAAAGTGACATGAACAGTTCCATTAACTCTTTAGCCTCAGACCTCTTTGGTATTGAAAGCCTTTCACAGGTATGGCCATGGAGAACTGCCACTCCAAAGCAGATATGATAGATTCGTTTGCGTGCTCCGCTGAGTTCTTCAGGAGAATGGTGCATTCATTTCCTCTCGTGTTCTTGGCTTTTACAAATTGCATGAAACAAACCATTCCTTCACACTGTTATGTCTATGGGCAGGGATGAGTTACAGGCTGTAGGCTGAGATATGGTTACTGCCACTAGCTAATCTTCGTCCTTGACCGGTTTCAGGCATATGGCATTGTTGGAGAGTTCTCTCGTGATAGAACATACCTGAACCTTCTGAAACCATATATGAACCATGCATACAGTGTTCACTTGTTCCTCCTCATCATCTCATGCCTAGGTTAAATCAAAGACTTCCTCAACATATTTGTGAGCCATACTGTTACACCTTGCACAAAAGTAATAAAGATTGAAACGCCAATTTTTTTATTTGCATTTTATGCAGTAAATTCTCTCAATTCCCACAAAGGCTGACCTCCTGGACCTAATACCATGGACGATGTAGTGAGTTTTACTGCTACCAAAAGTATGAACTAAGTTTCCATGCATTTGAAATAAACGAGGGGGTTGTCGTAAGACAGACGATGTTCAGTGGTCAAAATGACCCCTACCGCCGTTCTAGTGTTAAATAATGTTTGTATATTTTTCCTCTTATTTTATGATTTCTTTCTTACTAAACAATATAGCTTTATATCAAGAAACAGTTAGGAATTTTATCAATAATTTTCAGTATTTAATAGGACCTTAATTATGCTGGTGCGTTGCCAGTTGTCAATTCTGTAAAGAGGTCCATAAGACCTCTTTTCTACTTATTAGAAATATTTTGTAAAAGTTGAAAAAGTAGAAAAATATCAGATTATCAGAAAATGATAGGGAATGTATGTATTTTAGCATATGATTCTCACAGCGTAAACAGTTAGGAATTTTATCAATAATTTTCTTTATTTAATAGGACCTTAATTATGCTGGTGCGTTGCCAATGCATATTTGAATATCGGCTTCCTTTGACCTTTAACTTTCCTCAAGGCTTAATTTCTAAAATTAGAAGTACCTGAGCCCTATGGAAGACTGTCAGGAAAAAAACAAAATGAAATAAATAAGTAAAATGGGTAGAAAGTAATTAATAATTAATTATCAAAATTGAATAATTAATGATTAGAGTAATTAAAAATTAATATTAAAATTTAATAAAATATAAAGACATAAACATGATAAGTTATTAAATAAATGGTGAATAATTAAATATTAAAATAAAGTATGAGACCTTGACTTATTTGGGAGCTTCAGCTGGAATTACAATTTTGCACAAAAAATAAGAATTAGCTGTACTGGTTTCCAGTTTAATTTAAGCTCTGAATATAATGTACTACTGCAAGGGTTAATAGAAATGAAGACCATTCTTCTTCCAGCACACCAATAAAAATTGTTAAAAAAGTTAAAGCGTCACGAATGAAAGTATAGAGAATGTTATAACCAGCAGCAGAATATAGAGAAAATTTTGACGGATGAAAAAAAAGAAGTGTCCAACATTTTCTGACTATGATTTCCTCTGAATATAATTCTAGCTGTCAAGCAGAATATGACAGGAGAACAAACTTTCACCGAATCCGAAGGTTAGTTGAAAAAAAAAAGTAACAAGTGACAATTTTCATTTCCCGTCTTTGATTACATCATTCCAAAAGTCTGCATGTGCTATTTTCCGCAGGAAGACACTAGCGTAGGAACGAAAAATTTACCTGCTCTCATAAATTAATTGTACTTTCTGGAGAATAACCCCTTAACATGTAGGTGGGGGCTTCTCTTTCCTTAAAAATCTTCACCTCCATACAAGGGCTCATTTCCCAAGGAAAGAGAATTATGCATTCAGAAGTTAGAATCAATTTTTAATATAATTTTATTTCTGAAAATAAAATTTTCAAGATCAAATTTCTACTGAAATTGCTGTTCTGTTACATTAAAGAAGTGCCAAAGCCTTCTTATTTAAAGCTCCAGTGTGCTCTGGCTAGAATTAGGATTTATTCCCAAAACTAAGAAGCACCGGAGCCAGCTCTGACTTTCCTTTCATTGACTGCCTTTAAAATTTCATCAAGCCTTGGCTTTTAGTTTGAGAATCGTGTAAAATAATGCTGGGGCTTATTTTCGAGAAATATTTTGGGTGAATAAAGCATTATTATTAGTGTACACTCAGATTTTACATTATGCCCAAAGAGGCATTTTTTTAAATATTTTGTGGGTTACCTTCAATTATTAAATATCATGTTCTTTGCACTTAAACCATAAAATTGAGTTCAACAGCAATATCCCAAAATAATTTTAAAATGAGCAGATCCTTTAGAATTATCGATATGCAGTCTCACATGCTGGAGATAATTTTTTTTTTCTATACTGCCATTGCTTGCTTTGAAATCCTTGAGTTTTTTTAATTAAAAATTTGTTAACATTTTACAAAATATGAAATGGATAATAAAAATTCTACTTCTCTTCTAATGAATATTTCTAATTAGACATCTCATGATTTTAATGCATGTTTTTATAAATCAGTATCATTAAAAAGTAGAAAAATGTATTCATAACTGTGTTTATTGCTTTTAAATTGCTTTTTTATTATGCAATAAATGTCTAGATCAAATTTGAAAGTATTTTAGACTTAACTGAATGGCAATATGCTAGCAAGTGGAAGATAAAAGTTTTCTATTTGAGGCAGAAGCAACACATTACTTTCGTAGAACCCAGTTTCGAAGTTAAAATTGAAAGATAAACATCCTCCACTTTTTGAATGACAACAGTCTGCAGATAAAAATAAAAATGCTTTAATTTGAACAACGTTTCCACTGTTTGTATTCAAATTGTTGACGTAGTTAATTAAAAATTCATTAAACATTTATAAAATGTGAAATAAAAACAGTTGAATAAATTTTAAATTCTGACTTCCAGGTGTACACGTTTGGGTGGAGGACTAGGTTATTCAAAATTTGATGGCTGTAAATACCGTCGATATTTTTGGCAATGCAAGGAATATGCATACATACATATAGACTCTTCAATATTTAATAATGAGACAGGGTGAAAATATTTGGTAGCAACAATATGAAGCGCGATATGTCATTTATAGTGAATCACCACAAAATCTCATTTCGAGACTAATAACCCTTTTTGGGCTAAATAGCATTAACAATTTACCTACATTTTAAGCATGTACAATTTACAAAATATGAAATGGATAATAAAAAAAATTCCAAATTTGGCCTTCCAGATGCCCATATACAGATGGAAACGTCCGTTATTCGAAATTTGATAGCTCTAATTACTGTTGTTTCATCACAATGCAAGAAACATGCATACATTTATGCAGATTCTTCATAATTTTTTTAATATAGTACAAGTCTTTAATATTTGGTGACAGCAGTTTGAAAAGTAAACCAACATTTTTTCAACAGTTTTCAACACAAAATGCCAAAATGAAATTAATGGCCCTTCTGGGCTAACGCCTCCCCCCAAAATAACTGCTGCTTTTACATTAAGAAGTTTGTAATTATCTTGTTTTAATTACAACTATATATTTATGACACATTTAGTTAAAATTTTTGTTATTAATGGTGATGAATAAATTTTCATTTATAGGGAGCAACATCATGATAAAGCTCCGACAGCTCGCCAGGGAGCGAGAGGAGGAAGAGGAACGTGCGCAGGAAGCAGGTTAGCATATTTGTGATATGATAATTAAAAAGACAAAAATAAAAATTGTAAATGATATCTTCAAGAGCAATGTACATAAATTTTTGAGTGTATTGTTTGTAAAAAGTGAAAAAATAAAATAGATTTGTTAAACAGTTAAAGGTTTACAGCATTTAAATACAATAACCTACATCCTGAATGCAAAATGAATGAAAGAACCAGGTAATCAACAAAAATATTCAAATTGTATCATTTTGTAAGAGTCCTTTCAATTATGTTAAAATCATGTAATGGAAATAATTCTGAAACTATGCACTTCATTTTTATGTGTCCAGTTGTACATTACTTTACATGCCAGTTCATAGAACTGTAAAAAACGGAAGAAGATTGAGATGACGTTATTGTGCCCTTTGACCATATAAGCGCAATTAAATTAAGATTTGAAATAAGCCTATTTATTAAACCTTCCATAGCTGTAAGATTAAGCAATTATTTCTTCCTAAGCATGCATGATATCTGTTGGTCGTACATTTGTGTTGCAAGTTTTCGCCTACTACGATGCATTACTAGAATGTAGATAACTCATTGGATGACTGTCAAAAGGTTAACACACTAACCTCACAAGAATACGTGTATCTCCACAAACACTTTTATAGTGTTGTGGTCCTTGGTTTGGCACTTTGATAGTGTTGTGGTCCTTGCTTTGGGGATTTCATCATTTTAGCTCAGTAGGACAGGAACAAGTATGGGGGGGTCACCATGACATCGCCATTGACAAAAATGGTATAGACCTCCCGTGCACTAACCTTTCTAGAGAACCGTTCCCACTGCGGGGAACACAAGTGCCCTTTTCAGGCATTTATTTAAGATCTTATAAAAAGGCTACATTTTTAGTATATTTTTACATCTATGAATACATTGAATAGATGGTAACATTGCTGTACTTGAAGTTTTACATTGGAGCTGGATTGCATACATTATTGATTGATTATAGTGGATTTAAGTCATATTTACGTTGGTTAGTGGTTGTAGTGGTATTGCAGTGTTTTTACATTGGCTTTTGGATTATATTGAGTGCACTTAGCAGCTCACGGTTTTGGATTATATTGAGTGCACTTAGCAGCTCACAGTTTTGGATTATATTGAGTGCACTTAGCAGCTCACAGTTTTGGATTATATTGAGTGCACTTAGCAGCTCACAAGTATAAAAAATTATTCATGATTTCGTAATTGTTGCACTGTGTTAATATAATATTTATGGTAATTTGTATTTAGGTGATATTGAGTTCATATTAGTAGTAAATAGTTCACTGTCTCTGGTGATGGGTATGCTATTTTTGTGCTTTTATTGTTATTGAAGGCACTCCTTATATGGAGAAGTGCTGTGGAAATAATGCATTGATGAATGTCACCTCTGATGAAACTGAGTTTGTATTCACTTAATCACTCAAACACCGAATCACTGAGTGGTGCTGAGCAGTTAGTCACCATTAGTAATACTTTGAGTTCATAATCATGATAATCACTGAAACATTGGCCGGGACACTATTCTTTGAATTGGTGGAACATGGTATCAGTGGGATTCTGAGTACTATGTCACATGAAGCAGTGGATTACTGATTTTTGATATTATCCATTGCTTTGCATCGTTTGTGAAGCAATGGATCCGTGGAAACTTGAGAAACTGGGGCATTGAGCCACATTGAGTAATGTTGTGCATCTTGTTTGATGTTCCTTTTTTTTTTTTTTTTTTTTTTTTTTAGGGCTGGCGCAACTCTAGATCATGTTGACGTAGCTTGTCAATTAGTTCTTTAATGTTATTATAGGAATATCGATGTTTAATTGAACCTTTGGAATTCTACTCCTGATTGACTGGGGTGTTGTACATGATGAATTGATGTTAGTGGGTATTATAGAAGGTAATGATTTGGATCACCCCTCTCCCCACATACAGACACATCTGATGTAGAGGGATTTCTTTTGCTAAAATATGTGGGGAAGGGGCTGTGGCCGGAGATAATACTGTGACAGGTAAAAATTGGATATGGTGCCATTCTCGTCTATCTGTGGTAGAAGGCTGTGCGTGCATCTGCCTGTTATTCCTTGTGACCATTATAGTTTCCATTCTGTTAAGCATGCTGTTTTAATTTCTATTTTAGGGCCGATTGTGGCCATGGCATGTTTATTTCATCTCCAAGCTGTTCCATTGTGGCTTGCTTTGGTAAGGAAATCGGCTCTCTCATTGCCTTCACAATTGCTGTGCGCTCTTGTCCAGGTGATGATAAAGATTTTGTTTCTGGAGGTGATGGTATCTTGTATTTCTTCTGCAACTCCTGAGGTGGTGCATGAATTTTTAATCGCATATATTGATGATCGACTGTCTGTCACTATGTGGATATTATTGGTTTGTTCTTGTAGGAGATAGTTGATACTGAATTGAGTTCTGCCTGATATACACTATTGTCAGCTCTTAGGTGGCTTTGAAATTCAAAGTAGGGTCTATTTCTTGTTCTTATGGTGGTGCTGCAGCCATCTGTGAGGCAACGAGATTGGTGTCTTGAAGGTGGCTGAATCAGATTACATCTTAAGTTTTTGAGAGTCTTGGCTGGGTGAGTTTGATATTTCTTTGGCTTGTATTCATATTGATCAGGACAGAATACCTTGTCTTGGAGGGTTGCTGGTTTTTTCAATTGTAATATGGTAGTTGTGGTGGCTTCTATTTCTGCTTCTATTGTGAGTGGTGTCACTTCCGCCAGGACTTGGAGTGTGTTTGTGGATGTTGTTTGAAAAGCTCTTGTAATATTTAATAGGGCGTTAGATGGAATTTAATAATTTTTGTTTTCTTGAAGTCATGGAGTCTGCCCATATGGCTGCCATGTAGTTGACTGTCTTGTTAATTATGTTTTTAAGGAGTAGCTTCATTATGTGATGGTTGAGCCCCCACTGGTATCCTTCCATGGGTTTGAGAGATTTTCCAGTTTTTGCAGTGGTGGTACGCTTTTCTCAAAGGTGTGGAATCCATGTGAACTTGTGGTCAGTGGTGAGTCCCAGATATTTTATGGTGCAAACACATTTGATTTTGTGGATGTCAGTTTTGATAATTGGGGTTCTTGTTTTATTGTGGCCAGGTTTAGGAATTATTAGAGCTTGAGAGTTTGAGAGATTTGAAATTGGATCTGTTTACAGAGAGTACTGAAGATGGAAAGCATTTTGTTGCAGTTATCCTGTAGGGAGTCTCTTGTTCCATTGATCACAAATGCCACATTGTCGGCGAATGCTATAATTCTTGCATGGTAAGGCCACTGGTGTTGGATTATCTCGTTGAAGGGTACAGGTGATATCCCAGAGAAATTTTAGCTCAGCAGTGGATCACACACTGCAGTGTTCATTATATTCAGTGAAACCTTGGACCTGGTTTTCTGCAGTTCTGGAGCCTAATGTGGCTTAAGGCACTCACTACACAGATACATAGATAGCATGTCTAGTTTAGCATAGTAAGAAATAAGATGCGTTTATTAACTCTACCCTTTAATTATTTATTCTTAGTGAGAATAGAAGCAGTTATTACAGTGAGCACATATTGTGAGGAAGCATTCATCATGTAGTGGAATATATCAGTTACCAATTACCACAGACTAAATTTATTATTGTTTCCAATTGCCAGATTTTACATCTAATGGATTATTAACATAATAAATGCACAATAACAAAAGTGCAGCAGGAAAGTGCTCGTTCAGCCAAACGATAAAGTTACAAGTATGGAACAGGTATCATGTGTCGATTTTAGCCTTCTCATTTTAGGACTTCATTGCAAAGATAGATTACCTGTAATAAACTTTTTTAAATGAATAAAATTCGATGACTTCAGAAAAAGAACGCAAGTCGTTTATTTTTCCATCAAATCATATCGCATAATCTACCAGTTGTTGCTGGGCAACAATCCTATGTTGCCATCTTATGAAAATTAAAATGTACAGACATTTAAGATAAGAAGAGGAAACATATAGGACACTACACATTCCTTTCCCAGTGAAAATGATTAGGAGACATAATTCTTTAAATGGGGGGAAAACCTGAACGTCCTTCCACTGCTTGTGGTATGGTTGTGATTGACACGGAGGTTTGCAATGTGTGAGCGGATCTGGATAATCCATCTGCCTGTGGGTTTCAAGAGGCTGCTCATCATTGTCTTTTATGGTAAAACATGGTTTTCAACATATCAACTGAAATTCTTTTAACGGTTCCATTAATTTCAATGCCAAAATACTTTGGTGCTCGGTGTCAGTGGCATAGCGAAGGGAGGCAAAGGGGTGTATGACACCCTGGGCGCTGCTTGCAGCGGGGCGCCAAATAGTCTCCAAACAAGATTTTTAGTTTTATTTCAGTTTTTATTTTACAGAAAATTTCAGTTTTTATTTCGATCGATTTCTGGAAAATATATTTAAAATTAATAATTATTGCAATATAATTAATTACTTATTTTCTTGATTTGTCTGATAAAATGTGTAATAAAATGTTTGCAGTGCTTCAACCAAATATTTCCACATACAAAACATTCTTTCTGACCACTTTATTTCTCTCTAAGAGATATATTTTTCTTTTTTTTAAATGAAATGCACATATAACTCATGTTTTTTTATTTTAAAACAATAACACGACCTTGTCCCGAATTTCTCAAACATAACCCGTTTCCAAAAACCGATTCCATAATCTGGAAATGACATTTTGGGAAACTCGTAAAGCTTCCGCTACAATGGATTGCATTTGACTATTCTGGAAACAGCTCATGGTCTTCCTGGTTACCGATTCAACTAAGTCATCTTGCTGAGAGATCGTATATTCACTGGGACAAAGCATTCAATACGTGCCGGTTGTTTTTAGTCTCCTACTAAAAAGGAATGCTACAGGTCGCTCCTTATCTAAAATGCATAGTTTCCGACGTTACAGACTAAATTTGCATATTCCCAACTTTGCAAACGTTATAATTTTCCTTTATAATATCTTCTATTTCCTTTTGTTAAAAAGGTTGTCGATTACATGGTTGTTTAATACCGAACTCGCAATGTTCCATAATTCTTTAGAACAGCGAATGTCTGCAAGATGTTATTCCGTAATAGAAAAGAAACTGAACCTAAAACTCCACTACAGATCTATGAAGAAAATGTTTTTCCAAACCAAAGTGTATCACTTCAAATACTCCTTACTATTTCATTCTGAAATGTTTTGTTATTATCTATGTTTTAACTGTATTTTTTGGGGGGTAGACAAAAAGGTATTTACCCCGGGTGCCAGTTATGCTCGCTACACCACTGCTCGGTGTTTGACAACATAAGGCCAAAGATAAACTGGATTTAGTGACTGCGTTATTGTAGACGAACATGTAGCAATTCAAAATGCATTTTGAAATGAATACACTTGAATATCCATGGGTAGTCTTTGGAGAAGATTTCATGTTACAGATTATACTTTGTACAGTTTCATGTTATGAATAATACTTTGCACTAACTCTGAGTGTGTGACATTAGGCATCATGGTGACGAATTCTCCAAGTAAACAGAGGGCACTTGAATAAAGAAGCTCTGCTGAAGAGTATCCTGTATCTTCTTTCAGTGCAGAGCATAATCCCAGAAGAACCAAGGGTAAAGTGTCTACTCAAGATTGTTCTTTGTTGTAAATGAGATTTTCAAGCCCAATTAGTCCATATGATCTTGAGTTGATCCATCTTGAGTTGTCACCCAATTAATCCATACAATTGTGGATGGTATGCAGCTGTTTTGGATTTTTGAAAACTGAAGTATTTGCTCAAAGATGAGAAGAGTTGACTTCCAAACTGACATCCTTGATGAGAAGTAATATGCTGTGGTATTCCAAAACAAGAAATCCAGGTTGAGATCATCCCCTTTGCAATTGTTTCCGCTAATTGATCTGCCATAGGAAGAGCTTCAACCCGTCTTGAAAAACTATCAATCATCGTTAGTAAATGTCTGAAACCTTGACATGAAGGTAAGGATCCAACAAAACCAATGTGAACGTGTTGAAAACATTCAGGTGGAATGTTGAAGTCCACAACAGCCAACTTTGTATGTCTTTGAACCTTAGATCATTGGCATTCCATGCATTCCTTACACTATAACTGACTGTTATTACTAAAACATAGTCTTATCATTAAATATCATTAAAATAAAAATACTTCCTTCACTCATCAAAGATACCGAGCAATCCAGAAAAACTAAAGACAAAACTTGCTCCCTTACCTGGGTAGTGTGATGTTGAATCTGAATAAAAACTCTAAGAAGTTGATTTATCTAATTATATTCTCTCTACACTACAAAATATATACATTTTTTAACAACTGTCGGGAAATTTTTCTCGCCCCGAAAGTTATTACACATCTTAATCAGTTCACGTCACGAGGTCGAAAGGGAAAAACCCTTTTTTTCTTTCTACTTCAATGACAGCCAGCGCCATCTGTGTCTCGTACATCAAAATGAAGATATTTGTGTTTAATGTTTGAATGATGTATTTCACAACAACTGACAATCTTTATTGAAATTTGCCCACATGAATCTTTTCATGATTAATATTCTTGTGCTTCTAATCCCTGTATGAGATAGGGTAGGAATAGAGGAAAATATTTGTCTGCGAAAGTTTGAGGGGATGTATGGGCGGTTACTGTTTGCAGAGACATCGCAGAAAATCAATTTGTCAGTGCCTGAATGAGAATCTGAACCATTCTTAGCCTCCGGTTGTTTCTTAAAATTTTTAACTCTTCATCATCTTAAAATTCTGCACTAGTTGCATAATCAGTTGGAGACGGTATTAATTCTGGAAAGAGCATCTGCAACAACACTTCCTTCTGCATTGACAAAGCAAATATTTGTTGAAAATTGAGCAATATAACTCGATTGTCTTGCTTGTCTGGGAGAGGCTTTGTCTAAATGCTGTTGAAAAGCGAAGGTGATAGGTTTGTGGGTTATAGAAATGTTGAAATTGGCAAAGTATAAAGTTGGTCATGGGCACGAGTGCTTTTGCCCTTGGGCTTGTAGCAAGTAATGCCAACCCATTTCTTGCCTGAACCCTTTCTAGAAGAAAGATCTTCATTGAACTCCTTACATTTTACATAATATACAGCATACAACATAATCATAATACAAACAACTGCATGTAAATATAGCTAAGATAATCAGAAGCAAAAGTTTTTTAAAAAAGATTGTTATTAGATTTATGCTTTTATTATTTTTTGTGCTGCTGTTATTTTTAATTTTATAAACATGTTTCAAGAAGCACAGATTCTTACCGCACATAAAGTTCGATATCACTTAAAATGTGATGGCTGTGGTCTAATCAGCTGATGCAATTTTTAAAAATATTTAATCTAAAATTCTTCATTCTTTCAAATTTCATTCTAAAGTATTCAGCTTGTTTCTTGTTTACTAATGTAAATTATTAGCTTGACTTAAGTCTTCTATTGTATATTGCAATTATTGTATAAAGATTTATATATTTAAAAATAATATAATTGGTTTGTAAAATATATTAAATAATTTTCGTATATTTTCCCTCTTATTTTATGATTTCTTTCTTACTACACGATATAGCTTTATATCAAGAAAGAATTATGAATTTTATCAATAATTTTTCGTAATTAATAGGATCTTAATGATGCTGGTGTGTGGCCAATGCATATTTGCCTATCTGCTTCCTTTCACCTTAACTTTCCTTTCATGGACTAGCTTTAAAATTTTATTGAGCCTTGGCTTTTAGTTTGAAAATCGTGGAAAATTATGCTGGGCTAATTTTTCTATTAGATTTTTGTAGTCTGAGAAATATTTTGAGGAAATAAAACATTATTACTAGTGTACACAGTTAAAAAAAATTGCTTTTATATCAAGAAATTTGTAATTACAGCACAGGAGGAACACATGCAGGAAGAAGACGCACAGGAGGAAGACATGTGGGAAGAGGACACATCTGAAGAAGAGGTGTTGGAGGAAGAATGCGTGTCTTCCGTAGAAGACATGCAACTAGCAGGTTAGCATATTTCTGTTTTGAGAATCTGATAAAAGAGTACTCAGTCTTGTTTGGTGTGGAACACTCATGCTATGCACTGTCATCATGAAAGTTTGAGTTATCTGAAACTATTAATTATCTTTAAACATCAAGTGGATTTTATATTTTGTAAATAGTATTCATAACTATTATTGATCCTGCAGCTACAGCTGCATTTTAAATGTATGTGAAAATATGTATCGAAAAATTTATTTTCATAAAAATACTTGCTAAACTCTCATTTTATTGCAGGTGCATATGATCGTACTTGTCCGTGGTTTTTTCAATAGCATTAGCCAAATGATTACATTAAATTGTTAAAAAATTAACTTAGTAATTTTTTATCTTTTTTAAAGGTTTTTATTTCATTAGGAATATCAAAATTCTGCAAATTTTTTTTTCCACTGGGGTGACTGTATCTCCTTCGATGTTGATGAATCAGCATTCAAATAAAAAACAGCATAACTAAATTAAGAGTCCACACGTAGACGGACGCTAGAATATATTTAAAACAACATTAAAAATTACAATTCAAATTTTATCTCTCAAGAATACATCGTTAGCATGTCATGGGATACGTCATTCTCACCACTCGTTTGAAGTGCATTTTAGTTAGAGAAGAGTTGAGTTGCAGTGTGCTTCTCACAAACGATAACTATGAACAACATTTTAAAGGCCCTGCTTTTAACACTCCACCTTTTGAGTTTTGGGAACATTGATCTGGGACTTAACACCTTTTTGTCCATAACGTGAGGGAAGTTGAACAACACGTCTAGTTCTTGTTGTTACAAGATGGTAATTGGGATTCCTTTGGTTCACAGAAGGCTCTCCTTCTAACATAACATTCTCCACATTGGCGACCATCCAGTTCTAAAGACAGTCTTTTGATGGGTGTAGTCACAAGTCCTGCTTTAATTTTAATTTTGGCAGTTGTAGCTTACTTCATCTTTGCTGGTGTAAATCGATAATATTCTCCCTAAACGCCCTCCCTAAACTTTTGAGGTTATCAGTCCATATTAATACAATATCTCCTATGTTAGGGACATAAACTCAGTTTCGAGCTATTGTCCTTTGGTGCAATTGTCCCATATATTCATTTCGAAAACTGACTCAAAGATCAGGCATCAGATTTTTTCTGTAAACCAATCTGTTTTTCAACTCTTCGATAGTAGTTTTTATTTGATCAAAATCAGTTGTATTACTTAGGCGATTCTCTTCCAAAAAATAGATCAGGTGTTAATGGATGTAAGTCCTCTGGATCTTCACTATATAGATTAGAGGTCTAGCATTTCGTTAGTTTTCACAGTTACAGAGAATGGTTTCCATTTCATTTTCTTTAGAGATGCTCGTCCTAAAACTATTTTCAGAATTTGCTGGAGAAGAACCCATCAACCTCTTTCAAAAGCCACCCTACCATGGGGCTGCTGGAGGAATGAATTTCCAGGTAGCAAGATAAATAGATATTTTTAATCTTTTCAGATCGTCATTTTTCAATAAATTTTCAGCTCCTGTAAAGTTAGTTGCTTTGTCTGAGTATATCACTAAAGGGCGACCACGACGAGCTATGAATCTTCTAAGTGCCAATAAGAAATTGTCTGTTGATAGAGAAGTCAGAAGTTCTAAATGTACTGCTCTATAAAGTGCGCAGGTTAAAATTAGGATCCATACTTTCTTTCTTTCAGTAGTAATGGACATGTTACGTCCACTCCAATAATTTCGAAAATGCATGCATTTTTTACACGATCTTCAGGAAGCATCCCTGCTGAAATATCAAGGGATTTGACTCTAAATATTTGACAAACAATGCAAGTTTTGATTGTTGCTTTTATAGTTCGTCTGCTTTTCCATATCCAATAATTTTCCCTCAAAGCTACTATTAGTGACTGTACTCCACGATGACCAAGTTCTTGATGTTTAGACAGAATCAGACACTTGACTACATGATGATCAGATGGTAGAACAATCGGGACTCTGAAATTTTCATCGTCGTCTCTCAAAAGGAGTTTTGTTTTAATTCTCAAAATTCCATCAGCGTTTGTAAATGTCGACAATGATTTTAGATGGCTGAGTTTTCTCACTATAGAAACAGTCTTCTTGAACTTTTTTCAAAATTGTAATTTCAGCTTCTTTAAGCTCTTCAGTAGATAGTTCTCCTGAAATTTTGTTAGGTGTCTTAGAATTCCTATAAAACCTATATATTCAGCTAGTAATTCTATTTATTTTCTCATAGGAGGGTATATGGTTATAATAATTTCCATTACTCTGATTCATGTGAGACACTGCAGTTTTCTTCTTTTCTGCATTTACCATATATTCGTCAGGTGACAGATCATAATATGGCCATTTATCTTTAGAATATCTAAGCCGGGGAGGTCCTTCGTGCCATTTTGCTTTAGTAGCAACTTTAGTATTTTAGGCTTTTACTAAGCAACCTCTTGATGATATGTCAGCAGAATTTTGAGTTCCAGGAACAAACTTCCATTTATTGGATTCTGATAGAGTTCTAATTTCATTTACATGATTAGATATAAACGGTTGCCAAGGGCCTTCTCTTTGGATCCAGTACAGTGCGTCCATGGAATCAGACCAGTAGACAAGTCTGCTGAAGGTCCAAATACCTTCAGCATTTTCAGGAATGAAAAGTTTTCTCGCTCTCATAAATCATCGCACTAACTGGAGAATTAGCTTTTGACATGTTGGTGGGTGCTTTTGTTTCCTTAAAAGTCTCAAGCTGTGTCCAAGGGGAAAACAGGCTTCCATTCAGAAGTTAGAATAGTTTTTTAAGGCATAATTATTATTAAAATAAAATTTTTCTGTTGAAATTGCGGTTCACTTGCAGAAAAGAAGTGCCACAGCCCTTCCATTTTCAAGATTTCGGCTAAAATAATGATTTATCTCAAAAACTGAGAAGTACTGGAGTCAGGCTCTGGTGGGCTCTGGCTCAATTTAAGCTCTGCTCGTTAATAATTCTCCCGCACAGTCAACTCCAATGAGTAAATGGATTTCATCCAAATTATTTTCGCATAGACAAGATTTATAGTTTATAACCATATCACTTATTAAAATAACAAGATCTTTTAATTGGTTTAAGCAGTGCAAATCATTCAACTTACAGAAGAACAGAAGCACATTTTTTTCGTCTAAAATAATTCACAATTAAAGCTTCCATCTATATTTGTAAGTTTAATGCGATACTTTTGGTGCTTTTCTGTGTGCATAATTCCTCCGAATAAACCATAACTCGGAAGCTGTCATGAGACGGGACTTTTTGTTTTTTAATTGTGCGGCAGCCAGCCTGGAATTAGTAAATGTATCTGGGTGTGGTATTGGGGAGTTACGAAAGTGCATTTCTGTTTTTTTCTTTAGCCATTAACTGTTTGTGCAAAACGCCAATTAGATCATTAATAGAATACTCATCTCCTAGTTCTTTATTAAATTCGAATATTAAGTCACTTGGTAATGCCTTGAGCTGTTTTTTTTGGTCATGCTTGGCCTCTCAAGTCCCCAGATCTCAATCCTTGTGATTATTTGTTGTGGGGTTATCTAAAATTGCAAGTCTACTCCTGTCCGATCTCATTAGGGATGTTAAAAGACAACACCCCATGGCTATTTGACATTATGTGCACTCAGGAATAGAACCTCTGCTCCAAGTCTTAGATCCTCCCTTGCTGCAGCCACTGGAAGGTTGGTGTCAATGTCAACTGTACATAGAAGGCTTCACGGAGGTGGTCTGTATGAGAGGCGAACAATCATTTGCGTGCCACTCAAGTCACGCCATAGCAGGGACCGTTTGCAGTGTGCATGACAAAATGTCCACTGGACGTTTGAGCAATGGAGGACTATTCTCTTTACGGATGAGTCCAGGTTTAGTCTAGAATGCGATAGTAGGCATTATTTGATATGGAGAGAACCTGGAACCCATTATCATCCGTCAAACATCCGTGAAAAGAGATGCATACGGAAGAAGCAGTGTCTGTGTTTGGGGTGGCATCTCTTTGGGTGGACGCACAGACATCCATGTTTTTCCAAGGGGAACCATAAATGCTCATTTTTATAGAGATGACATCCTTGATGATTATGTGTGCCCATATGCCGGGGCAATAGGTGATGCTTTCCTGTTACAGGATGACAAAGCAAGACCACACGGGGCTTGCATCGTATATGATTATATTCAACAGGAAACAATTTTGCGCATGAAGTGGCCAGCTCGATCCCTGGACTTGAATCATATTGAGCACGTTTAGGATGCTTTAGGGAGACGTCTAGCTGCTCTCAATCTGCCCCCTCAGACCCTTGTTGCGCTTGCAACTGCTTTGCAAGAGCAGTGGCTCTCGCTTCCTATGGAACTGATAGACTGCGTAATTGAAAGCATCACACATCGCTGTATTGCTTCTAGAGGCGATCATATTCCATATTGAAGGTATAGCAAACTGATATCTTCGATTTGTTCATTTTATATATCCCCGGGCTTGAATCATATTGAGCACGTTTGGATTGCTTTAGGGAGACATGTAGCTGCTCTCAATCCGCCCCCTTAGACCCTTGCCGCACTTGCAACTGCTTTGCAAGAGCAATGGCTCTCGCTTCCTATGGAACTGATAGACCGCATAATTGAAAGCATCACACATCGCTGAATGTGCTGTATTGCTTCTAGAGGCAACAATATTCCTTATTGAAGGTACTATTACTATAGCAAACTGACATCTTCGATTTGTTCATTTTATACATGTGCTAATTTCTATACTACCATAATTGTCTGGTAATTTCTTTTTATGTTATTTGATACCTTACTATGTGTTGCATATTGTGGGTAAGTTTCATAAAATTCTACATTTAACTTTTTCAGTAATCGTGGTTTTTTCGATTTTTCCTTAATTTATGATAACCAGTGTAGTTAATTAAAAATGTCGTTTTTAAAATTTTTTCATTTCTTCTGAATGTTCATATTACTAAAGTAATAAAATTAGCTGCTTTTTCTAAAGGTTCTAAATGCACGTTTTTAAAATTTGTTTTTGGAATAGCAGAAATTTTTAATTAAATCCAAAAATTCTAAAATGAAAATGAAACCTGTTGAAGAAAAAAACTAAATACATGAAGAAAATTTTTCTTCAAAGATATGTACAGTTATTATGGAAATTACCCAGTTGTTCATGATTTCAGCCTTCACTAGAAATTCCTGTTTTTATTTCCTCATATGATAGAGTTACTGAGCCAGCTTAAATTAAAATTAAATTGTATAATCTTTGACCACTAAAAGTTTAAATTTGACTGTTCTTGTTTAATAACGTCACTGTGAGCTGTAATTGATTTTGTTAGCATCAGAACATGTCTTTATGTTCTAATTTCTTTTTAAATAAGAGGCTTATTTAAACCTTTGTCTGATATTATCATTACTTTCAGACATAGTAATAATTTGCTTCATGTCTGTCGGGGGGTTTGGAACTTTTTAACTTTTAGCAGATCAAGTAAACCCTCATAAGTATATTATGGGGAGGTTGACAAGTTAGCAGATAAAGCATGCAGAAACTAATCAGAGCATTGGTTTGCGTATTCAGACAAATTTTTGATTGTTAGAAAAGATGCTTAAGGAGGAGGAAATCGATAAAAATTTGAAAAAATGTCTGGGAAGGCTTCAAATCAAAATGACGCATAAATATTTTGTTGAGTTTTGTTGTTATAAGACATAAATGTTTTGTAACAACAACACTTTCAAAACTCGCTAACTGTGCCTACAACAGGCCTTTCAGGTTTGTTCTAATCAGCAGGTCTCTCTCTAGACAAGCAACAGCGGTGACAACATTCAGTCTTTTGTTATGAATCATGCTGATTATAATCTTACTTCTCATTTGAACCTATGATGCTTTACATAAAACCTACCTGCTATTTACTAAACCTCTAGATTGAACAAGTATGTGACAAAATGAGACATAAAAATATCAACATAAATCTAACTGTTAGTAAAATATAAATGTCACTTATCTTCTTTCAAAATGTCCAACTATTATAAGTGTAAAATATTTAATGCTACTTGTAAATTGCATAAAGTTTATTTTATTCTCAAACTTTAATTAATTTCAAACTTTCCATGGTTATTAATTCATGTTTAATAATAATGTGTCATACTTAGGGATCTATTTTATTTTTAGAATGGTATTACAAAAGTGAAATTCAGGCATAGATAATATTTCTAATTGAATTTATTCAGTTCTCATTTGCTCATAGGTCCTTAATTTTTTCATTAATGGTCCTTAAAAGTCCTTAATTTCCATATGTAGAAATGTGTACGAACCCTGATACGAATACGCGAGGTCGTCAGCATATCATGGAATAAATCATTTTCACCGCTTCTTTGAAGTGCGTTTGAATTAGTTTAGTTGTTTAGATGAGTTGCAGTGTGCATTTCACAAACTATGCACGGCATTTTAAAGACCCTGTTTTGAACAAAATGATGAAAAAATGTATTTCAAAGTAGCAGTGGAATTTAATTTAATATCAAACTATCAAGAAACATTTAAATAAGTAATTTCGTAACTTTGCCCCTCTCAAGGATTGCATGTCCTGGGCAGTACAACCCTTTGTCAGAAGCCAAATTCGATACAAACAAGACATAATGAAACAAACAAATAGCATAACTAAAGGAACAATTATTTACTCTATGTACAAGTTACATACACAAATTACACAAATTAAACACATAACAATTTTAAATTATACAAATTAAAGTTCGGGATGAATTTCAATCTGTATTTTCATTAAGTTATACCTGGGTCAAATACGTTTTCACTGCAGTTCTCAGATGTATTCCTGTTTTGTATATCACAGTATGAACATTCAGTCCTTTCAGACTTTTTATCCACGGGAAGATCTGAAACGGTTTGTTCATCACTCTGTACTTTATCGTCATCATGTGTACAGTTTATCAGGTTCAATGTTCCTTCTAACCTTCTTCGGGAACATACAAGGACCTGACTAGGAACAGAGAGCTTACAAAAGCTATGTTCACTAATTGTAGTAAGTAGACAGGATACAGACGAAGGGTATACAAAACCCTTTATTTTTCTCTATATACAATAACTTCCGTACTTCGGAATACAATGACCCTCCACTCGGGGTCTAACGTAAAAGATATCAAAATAAAACTAAACTCTAATTTAACTTTAGAATAATACACGTGGAAGATTGGCCTTATAATAACAGGAAGCGTATGTAGCACAGAGACTGTGAACACTACAATACGTTTAATTTATCAAGAGGATTAAAACCTCTGGCCTGGAAGGCAAATAGCAACTGCGTAACTTCTAAGGTAAGCGGCCTGCTTCAACTCACTGCTTCCTCTCTCTCTTGCTTGGCAAAAAGGCCACACTTAAATACTTGGCGTTCGCCAGACAAACTTTGCATAAAAACCTTCACGCTTATAATTCTGGCCGGAAGTAGAAAATAAGAAGTGATAGTAAAGATTTAAAATAAAATAAACGTTAGTAAAACTTAAGATCCTTACATACTTCCCGCCAGAGTTAATTAGTTTGAAACTGAGGTCTAAAACGACCTTGTTGAAAACTTTTAGCTCTAGAATCTAACGCGAGGCCAACCTTTTACAATCATAACTTCTCTAGAAACTAGAAAATTTAAAAGAAAGAAATTTGTTACAATAGCAGCTCCCAGGATCTACAACAATCTTTTTTTTTCATCTGTACTGCATCTAACCAGGAGCTTTTATTCAATTCTGGTTCCTTCCAGAGATCTGGAAGGAAAACTAGTTTAATGAAATGTTACACAATGACATTGCAAATAACATATAGAATATACTGCTCTTAACATTCTTATTTCATTCATGACTATTTTAATTATCTCTCTCCGTGCTCTCTGACATATGTTGTAAAAGAACACCAAACACGAATGTGTTTTCTGTCTACGTGTGCCACACTTCCTCCTACAATCAAAACACTAACGTGTTAAAATTCAACATAACGAGACCTCTTAACACACCCTAATTTCAACTCTAAACCCTGAGGTACTATTCTAAAAGTGGCTAACTCTAAAGTGTAGCGTCAGAGAGCCTAACTACATCATTCAACCTTTACCACATATTCGCCATGATTTAATCTTTACAGTCACACGAATAACAAAGTTTTAACATTACTTTCACTTTTACCATATCACGGTATTTCTTAACATTTAAAATAACAGTTCACATGTATATAAGAACATATCAACATGCCGTTAATTTTACACATTTGAAAACATACATTAGTAGTACATTGTTAACTTCTATTCTTTTCAAAGCAAGTGCCAATTCTTTCTACATTGAAATAATACTACATTTCAAAAAGTCTTTCAGACTAAAACTTCTTTCTTGCTAGAATGTTTTAAATAAAATTTATACAATAACTTTTTACAATATTTAAGTCTTTACACAACGCTATTCTACATCAACTTTAGTTTTACGCACGAGTAATTTAAAAACATAATAAGAAAATCGGTCACAACTCATTTCTCGCCCTTTTGGCGATAAAGGTAGACCTCGCATGATGTAAAACTTCTTGAAATCTGCCACTTGCAGTAAGAATGAAAGATTAACTTAAGTTTGCAAAGTAACATAAAATTTTACTTATCTTTGTAATATTCGGACATCCTTTTCTGGGCCCAGTCTTTAAAGGTGCTGCAGACAGTAGCCTGGTTTATCCTCCTTCTTGTACGGGCTCGCCCTTCAGTGCTTTCCTCTGGAAGCTTCCGTTTTTCACCAGTATGGCCACCCTTGAACACCTTCCTTTTCTCCTCTGCTTGTGGTCTTGGCCGTTTGAAGGCAGCTGGTCTTGGCGGAACCGGGAAACTTCTGTCGTGATCCTGCTTGGACCTCGTTGTTGGCCGTTCAAATTTTTCTTGTACTTTTTCCTCCGCCACTGATGGCCCTTCCGCAGTTCGGCGACTTTTGCTGCGGAGAGTTCTGTCGGATGAGTCGATCTTCCGTTTTAAAGCCGGGTTATAGTTGCCGTCATTTCTCCTGGTCCTCTTCACATACGTCGTCCTTCTCCCTTCTTCATTCTGGGGGTGTTCGTGAACTCTGTTTTCTGGACGGTGGAACGGCTTCTTTTTCTTTTTACCTTCAATTTTTCCGCGGGGCAATTTTCTTTTCAGTTGCTTCTGTCTCTCATTGGCTTGCCCTTGTACTTGTCGTTTTCCCACCTCTGGAACTTGTACCTGCGGTGTCTGCCGTGCCGGATCCTGCAAAAGATCTGAAAAGATTTGCATTTTATTACGATCGAAGTAGGGCTTGATTTGATCAATATTTGCGGAACAGGTTTCACCATTTCTGGCCTTTAACACTACAACAGCATGAGTTATTTTTTCTATAACATATGGTCCTTCAAATCGTGGAAAAAATTTGGCAGTTTTATCTTCTGGTGCTGAAGAAAGTGAATGCTTAATTTTTAACACTTCATCCCCTACTTTATAAGTTACTCCCCGTCGTTTCAAGTCATAATACAGCTTTTGTTTTCTCTGTGCTACTTCAGTATTCTTTTTTGCTTCTTTAATTAGTTTTTCTATATCACCCATTTTAATTTCTGTGGCTCTTTGTTGCACATAAAATAATTTATCTAACGGCGTTATAATCTTTCTATCTAAAAATAACTCAGCAGGAGTTTTGCCCGTTGTATCATGTTTTGCGGCCCTAAGGGCGAAAGCAAATTCATTGACATAGTTATCCCAGCTTTTATGAAAATTTTTAACATAACTACGGATAATTTTCACTATATTTCTGTTGACCCGTTCCACTATATTTGATTGCGGCCGATACGGGACCATTTTTAAATGACGTATGCCCAGTTTTTGGCACACGTCTTCAAATATATTACTTACAAATTGAGGACCATTATCAAATATAACTTTTAGGGGCGCCCCGTATTTTAAAATATATTTATTTAAAATAGAATCGGTAGCCAATTTCGCGGAGGCTCGTTTTAAGGGAACAATTTCGGTCCATTTACTAAAATGATCAACCATAACAAGGAGATAGCAACTTTTATTTAACTGACTTTTTGGGAAAGGGCCCAATAAATCGATACCAATTATTTCATTTGGAAATTCGGATTTAATACTATTTAGAAACCCGGCCGGGCGGAAATTAATATAATTAACGGCTTGACATGTTGGACAGGACTGGACATACGCCCTTGTTAACTTTTGCAGTTCAGGAAAGTAGACTGCCTCGCGTACGCGTTGGATAGTTTTTCGAATACCAGCATGAGAAGCTAAAGGGCTGTCATGGAGCTCATGCAGGATATTTAATCTAAGACTAGCTGGGATAACAGGTCAAAATTCGTAGTTTTTGTATAAAATAATAGACCATCTATTAGTTCGTAATGGGCCGCCCTATTTCTTATCTCCATAATATCTTGGTGGCTAAAATTTTCAGGATCCTTCAAATACTCATAAATACTTCCAAGCTCAGGATCCTTACCCAGTTCGGTTATTACAGTTTCTCGGGAATTTATTGTACACGCTGTAAGCATTGCAACTTTTACTGTATTACCCTGTTCGTCTAATTTAATTCGTGATAGGGCATCTGCTACGATATTTTCCGTTCCGGGGGTATGCTTGATTACCAGATTATATTCTTGCAGCTTGAGTGCCCATCTTATTAACCTTGGGGATAACTTTTTCCCTGAGTACAATCTAGTTACCGCCGCATGATCAGAATATACTGTTATCGGCGCCTTTCCAAAATAGACTCGGAACTTTTGCACTGCTAAGAGAACTGCAAGTGCCTCTCTCTCAGTCGCGGAATAGTTTCTTTGTGTTTGATTTAAAGTTCGGCTAAAAAATGCCACGGGCTGCTGATTTTGCGAAAGTACCGCTCCTACCGCATAATCCGAAGCATCCGCTGAAATTTCTAAATTTTCATCCTTTTCAGGAAATTTCAACACAGGGGCTTGCGTTAATGCTTGTTTTAATTTTTCGAAAGCACTATTGGCTTCGGCCGTCCACGAGAATCTTGCCTTTTTCCTTTTTAATTTTAACAATGGCTCAGCGATAGCCGCAAAATCTTTTATAAAGGACCTATAATATGAACAAAGTCCTAGAAAAGAAGAGAGCTTCTTTGCCCTGTTTGGAGTCGGATACTTCTGTACAGCGATTATTTTCGATTCATCTGTCTCGATCCCTTTTTGCGATATTTTGTAACCTAAATATTTTAATTCAGGGGCTGCAAATTTGCACTTTTCGACATTAACTTTTAGACCGGCCTCATTTAATAAAGAAAACACCTGTCTTAAATCCTGTACATGTTGGTCGAGATTATCACTAGTAATAATGATATCGTCTAAATAGATAAATGTGGACTTTCCAAGAACAGGTCTTAACACAATGTCCATGCATCGCTGAAATGTTGCTGGGGCGCCTGAAAGGCCAAACGGCATACGCAAAAATGCATAAGTGCCAGACTTGGTTATAAAAGCAGTCTTAGGCACGTCCTCAGGCCTCACCCCTATTTGAAAATAACCAGTCGTTAAGTCTAAAGTCGTCATAAATTTGGTTGATTTTATGTTCCTTAAAATTTCTTCTATGATCGGTAATGGATATACCGGATATTTCGTTATGGAATTTAATTTACGGTAATCAATAGCGAATCTCCACCTTTTTGGATGCTCCAAAGGATAATCATTATTTTTCTTACATAAAACCACCGGGCTAGCATAACTACTTGAGATGGGCGTTATGATCTTTTTACGTAGCATATCGGTAATATGCCATTCTATAATTTTTTCCTTATTCTTATCATACCGGTATGGTTTTTGACGAACTGGCAATGCATCTCCGGTGTCAATACTATGGTTAGTAACCTGAGTAAATCCTGGAATATCACTAAATAACGAAGCAAATTCACTTACCACTTGTCGGATTCTATCTTGCTCGTCATTAGGCAGGTGGTCAAGATTTAACCTTGGTGGTTCAACCTTTTCTACACGCACTGGTTTCATTGTCAGCTTAAGGGACGCTTCATTAAAATCCAGTGTAGCTTGTGCGTCTGAAAGAAAATCTATTCCTAAAATCAAATGTGCTTGCAGATTCTTTACTATAAAAAACATCACCTTTACTTCTTCGTCCTTGATACGGATATATAAAGGTACTTTACCTACGCACTTACATTCTTTTCCTTGCGCGGCTAATACTGTCGTATTATCCGCATTATATATGCGGTATTTGCGAAAATACTTTCTAAAAAAGACTTCTGCCACACAGGAACACTGCGCGCCGGTATCCAGGAGTGCGGTGGCCGGGATATTATTCACCAAGACTTCAATCTTCGGAAGAGTCAAATTTTTCACCATTACTGTATTTAACTTGTAGGAAGAGGGGGTTTTGTGGCCTTCGGATTTCCGCACCCTCTCGTCAGCAGAAATCCGTTTTAGTTTAAATTATTTTTCCTTTCCGTGCTTTCCTTCTTTTTCCCCTGGCCTTGAGACTTTTTTCCTGGGTTGCTATTGAACTGTCGACGTTCGCCGGCTGTTTTTGAATGCTCGGGTTTCCTTGCCCACTGATTCGCTTTTTCTCCGTAGCCATGTGCTTGAGTTTGCTGTAGTCTTGGTGTACCAAATTGGTTTCGCTGTTGATATTGGCGTCTTCTTTCGACGTCCGCCGTTCTTCTACTTTCAAACTGGATTGCTAGCTCAAATAATTTTTCCAGTGTAGTCGGATTTCTCAATTCAATAAAGTCTTGCACTTGGGGTAGTAACCTCGGCAAAATCACTTGAATTATTTCAGGATCCGGACGGTTTCCATACAAGAGCTTTGAAAACGTGAATTTTTCTTAAAATAAAGCTCGAGAGGTTTTCGATTCTTTGTTGATATATGCTAAAAAGTTCCGTTTCTAATTTCGCACGATCCCATACAACAGGGAAGGCTTTTAGTAGGGCAGTCTTGAAATTTTCATAAGTATAGGTGGGACTTCCTGCTTGACCCAAGAGACTTCTGCCGATACATTTGAACCAGTTAAGCGCTTGGCCCCTCAAAGCGCTGGTAGCTAAGGTAACTTTTTGAAACTCGTGCACGGGGTAGAGCATGAAGTGGTCATCCAATTTTTCCAAAATCTGGTTACCGGTGAGTTTCCATTAAACGTTGCTTCTGGTTTCATCGAAGCGCGCATGGTCTGGACGATGTACCCAAATCCTTCCAGGGCGGCAGCTGGCATTTCTGGATTCTGAGCCGTTTCTGCAGGCAGCACAGGTTCTTCTTGAAACTCGGCCATGGTTATTCTTCTACGTTGGGCGCCACTATCAGGTTCAATGTTCCTTCTAACCTTCTTCGGGAACATACAAGGACCTGACTAGGAACAGAGAGCTTACTAAAGCTATGTTCACTAATTGTAGTAAGTGACAGGATACAGACGAAGGGTATACAAAACCCTTTATTTTTCTCTATATACAATAACTTCCGCACTTCGGAATACAATGACCCTCCACTCGGGGTCTAACGTAAAAGATATCAAAATAAAACTAAACTCTAATTTAACTTTAGAATAATACACGTGGAAGATTGGCCTTATAATAACAGGAAGCGTATGTAGCACAGAGACTGTGAACACTACAATACGTTTAATTTATCAAGAGGATTAAAACCTCTGGCCTGGAAGGCAAATAGCAACTGCGTAACTTCTAAGGTAAGCGGCCTGCTTCAACTCACTGCTTCCTCTCTCTCTTGCTTGGCAAAAAGGCCACACTTAAATACTTGGCGTTCGCCAGACAAACTTTGCATAAAAACCTTCACGCTTATAATTCTGGCTGGAAGTAGAAAATAAGAAGTGATAGTAAAGATTTAAAATAAAATAAACGTTAGTAAAACTTAACATCCTTACAAGTTCACCTCAATACTTTTAGCAGATTCTACATGCTACCTCTATTTCCTGAATGCCAGTTGCGATGTTTGCTCCAGGGTCATGAATAGAATTCGATCCTTTACAAGCAAGAGTATCCTGGTTTGGAATCAAGTCCTTGTCTGCACAACCTGCATTATGAGGCACACACATAGATTGCGAAGTGGGTGAATTTTCTTGCAATACTAGAGCCCTCTGCATAAGTTGTACATCAGCTTCTTCCATATCAGCATCGCATGAACTTTCAGATGGTTCAATACTTGCTAACTGCGACTTTGTAACTTCACTATCAGTTTCTACAATCTTGACAGTCATATTTTCATTTTCTTCTATCACTACTTCAGGCACTTTGGAATCCAAACTTTATTTTTATGAATTATTTTTTCACCTCTTTCAGAAGCTTTACAAGCTACTTCTTTTATTTCATCATCTTTACAAACAGTATTATCACTTTCTTCCAGTTTAACTTCAGACTCTTGAGGTTGAGAATCGTCTTTCCTTTTCTTCATCTTTTAGTTCTGTTTCTTCAGTCTTGTAAGATGTTTCATCCCTTATTTCTTTTAACATTCTTGGACTTTCTCGGACACTTCACCAGCTGCTTCCTTCATTTCTTCATCCTTTGATTTTTTGGATGCCACTTCTGTCATTTCAAAATCTTGTGACTACAATTTTCTTTCTAAACTCCATGATGTCGCTTCTAATCTCCTTTTGCTTCACTACTATCCATTGCAGTTGCTCTTGCAGATTGTCTTGTCTGGCTTTGATCTTGGCTTTCAGCTCTTATCTCGGCTAAGAAGTCCATCAAAGTCTTCATTTCCTCCGCCATGGCTTTCCTCTGCAGGCGGGTCACTAGCATTCACTTGCAAATCACACTTCTGACATGTTTTTCTCTTCACATATGGGTTTGAAGATTTGGAGTGAATAACGATGACACTTAATGAAGTATCTAAACACAATTTATTAGCCAGTATTATTATTCAAGACAGCTCCAATAGCACATTTACAGTCGAAGAATACAATAAACACTCTGGCACAATCAGTGACACAGCCTTCAGGCTATAATGGTGGAGACAGCTTCAGGGCAAAGCTCCAGAGTAAAGCTCTTGACTTGGTTCAGTCGTTCTTGGAACTTCACATGCTCTTGAGACTTTCAATGCAACAACTTGCAGTGCACTCGATGATACACTAGAGTACAGCTTCCGACTCAGTCCAGTTGTTCCCGGAGCTTAACATATTCTAAGATGAAACTTGACAATGCACTAGACTCTCATGAAGCTATCGATGACCAGCTCGGCACTAGACTTTAAGACATTCGCGAGCTCACTGACTGTCAGTTCGCCAGATGAGACGCAAACTCTGCATGGACGAACTGAGTCTCCGCGTACCAGCAGGGCTGATACAGCTTTTGGCTTGTGTTGGAGAACATTCTGGGCTAAACCAGTAAGAATTCATTCCAGAAGGTTCTCCATCCGTCTGTGGCATATCACCAATTTGTTTGACAAATGTGGCAACCCTAAACCTGCCTTGTGGGGAAGCTATCTAACCATGCCTGGACATTTCATAACAATACATTATCTTTTACTAAACTTTAAGTAAAGTATGAGATAAACTGTTGTCTGCAATCAGGACAATTTTTGCATCATCAGTAAACCAAGTGAATTCAAATATTGCCGAGCATTGGGTGTGAAATGATTTTCAAACCAGGCATTTATTACTGCTTCTGTTATCCATGCTCTTTTATTTGCACAATATATAGTGGGGAAAATCTTTATTCATCTAAATTCTCGATGCCGTAAATTTTTACCCAATTACGAAAAGCTTACACTTGTGCGTTCCTGCAGCATTCGTGCATGCTAGAATTGTTAGTCTTGAAGAGTCACTTGGAAGTAAATGTGTAAGTAAAGAATTAATAATATTTACTTCAGTTAGTCTCCAAGAATATAACTGTCATTTTCTCATTTATCTGCCCACTGTGAAATTAACAAATCATATTGATAACTAATCTTTAAAGCAGCAGTTGTCATTCCTTTAAACAAAAACCCTTAGCATAATCAAAGTGTTTACTGATATATAAACTTTGAATTTTGTATGTCATGAATTGCTCTTTCCATTGATATTTAAAACTATGGCCTTCAAGTATATATCTCAGTACATATATCCTTTTTTTTTTTTTTTTTTTAATTTCAGATAATATATTAGTTCTTTTCTTTTATAGGGATTCAGGAGAGAATGACGACAGATGAGGTTTGTATGATTATAATTAAACTTATCTAAGGCATTATCAATTTGTTTTCTGTGTATGTTGTCATCTAAGAGCAGTGGTCTCAAACATAAATTGAATGTGGTCCTAATGCATGATCTGAAAAAAGCTTATTCCAAATAATTCTAAATATGTTCAGCACACCTATGGCCAAGTCGCTGAACACTGGTAGTTCAGTTGCAGGTTCGAAAGCCACATACAGGTTGGCTGCATGGGCATTTTCATGGTTTTCCTCAGGTGTAATGTGTGTACAAACCGGTTTTCCTTAGAAAGTCCTCCACAAATTGCCATTGTCACATAAACCAACCAAACCATCTAATTAAGTTGAATTAATGACTAACTTACTTCAGCTAAAAATAATCATTTTAAAAAATATTTCCAGCTGGACAAAATGTGAGAGCAAATAAAGACAACTTATTCTCTTTCTTATACTTATTAAGTTTTCCTTTGATGTATGTAAAAAAAAATCCATATATTTGTTCATCAAAGAGTGAATTTCTTTATTTTTGACTACAGATTTCAGCTGCACCCACCTGATAAACATCAGTCAATCTCATTTTTTTCATAATTATTATCAACTGCACAGAAAAAATGTTCACATCTAAATATATACTCAAAGTGATTGTTCTTATTGCAAAAATTCACATATGAGGATATTTTATTTTTTTTAGAAGTATGAATAAAACTTAGTCATATGTATGTATAGCTTGAAATGTGTGAAAAATTTATATGCATTAAAAATATATATTTATATGAATTATATTAAATAAATTAGTTCTGTTTGTGAATTTTTTGGGCAGTTCTTATACTCGTTTTGAATCATAAGCAAAATGATATAAAACAGGACTCTGAATCAAAGTCTTGTCATAATAATGCTAATTCAGTTGATGGGTATATATTATTAAGCTATTATTAAGCTATGCGAAATTGCTTCAGGGGGTTACTTGCAGCCTGCAGGCTACCAGTTTGAGATGACTGCCTTAGAAAAGGTTTTCTTTCTTGTTAATATACAGTCAAAAGTCTTTAATCCGGACTCGGCGGGACTTCGGCGATTCCGGCTTATCGGTTTTTCCGAATTATAGATCATCAGTTTAAATCTGGTAAGGTGGCATGCAGGAATTATAAAATTAAAAACATGAAACAGTAATTTATGAAATAAAGAGCAAGTATGATCTAAAGAGTATCAAAATAAAAATTTAAAAAAAAAAAAAAGCTTAATATTTATTTGTTTATTTTATTAAATATTTCTTTCAATGCACGCATGCGTAAAGCTTACATTACGCATAGTCAAAATTAGAAAATTGCAAGCAGAAAACTATTTGATGGGTATTCGTGATATTTATAATGACGAGGAATTTGATTTAAATCATATCAAAGCCGGAGTACATCGAGATGAAATACTACATTTAGTAAGGAATTATAAGCCAAATAAAATAAAAATGTGCCCTGAAGATAAGGATAGTGTTGATAGATCAACTTACAGTTCATTGTGCGCCGCAATGTCCCCCTTCTTCCCGGCAGAGCAGCGTGAAATTGATAAACAGATTTCGGAATGTTAGAGAAACAAAGGATATGCCTTTATCCATTTTTTGCAGCAATTCCACTTTTTGTTTGATGGACATTGGAACATGCTTTCGGTTTGTAGATCCTTTGGCAGCTCCAGAATCGGGAATATCATAAATTCTTTTTTGACATAATCGAAAGTTCATGCTTACTTTTATAAAATTGCTCTAACAGTCTGCAAAAAATAATAAGCCGGATCCATTTAGAAGATTAAGGAACAACGCTATCTGCAACATTAACTGAAATAGATAATTAGATAATTTTATCTTAGCTTATACCTTCCATTATATATTAAACGCGCATGCGTAAACGTATTATGTGCAAGCGTAAAGGCATTATGCGCATGCTTTAACGCATTATGAAGATACGCATGCACAGAAACTTTATAGCTTGGAAGTCCGAATTATAGATCATTCCGGTTTAAGGGCATCCGGATTAAAGACTTTTGACTGTACTTCCTTTTCAAAGATAATCAAAATGAGATGATTTATGCATTTAAGATTCAACATTTTGACTGCTATTTCTATCACACTTAAAGTTCTGGACACGACACATTATTTATTATATTGTTATGAATTAACTATGTAAAAGCAATAGATGCAGGTCGTGAGAATATTATTTCTTAATTTTTTAGTATAATTGATTGAAATAAATATTCATTTTAATCATGAATTTTTATTTAAATCAACCAGATTAAAGTATTAAATACTTTTATAGAATTATATAAAGTATTTTTCACATTTTAAATCTACTAAAAATACATAATATGCCTCAATGAATATTCATCTAATTTCCTATAAAATGTTTTGATATTCCACCTGGGCTATGTCTGTTCACAGTCTCGACTGATAAACTGTATTAAATTTAAGAAGATCCCTTTTGAGGAACTGTTAAATTTAATCCTTTTCAATATTATTTTTCTTTTCTGTCTCGTTCAATGTTTCATTATTTAATAAAACCAATGTACTATAAAGAAAATGCACTGTGTATTGAGTTTGTACTCTTCTCAACTTATAAAAGGACAGTCAATTTAAATGAACAGACAGTCGCTGATAAATACACTGCACACTATTAAATACACTGCTGGTCATTAAAATTGCAATGCCAGAAAGGTATGATATGACGAACATCAAAATCATATGAAAGGAAGAAGAGGTTGGGATATGTGAATGATTAGTATTTCAGCGTATTTAGACAATACAGAGGGAGAAATACATCTTAAGCACTGCATAAAAGAAAAGTTGTGTATTTCTCATTCGGAAAGTGCTTTTTAAGATCGGAGTTAGCTCAGAATATCATTTTATGTCTCGAATAATAATAAGAAATGCTTACCAGCAAGTGTCGTAATTCGGTAGAGGCAGGATCGTTGCCTATCTAGTGTGTGGATTATCGTTCCGTGGTATTGTCTGTCACCCTGGTTGGCATCGAACCACTGTCATGCGAATAAAGAATCAGTGAGTTGTTGAGGTTCATATTGAACGGCATGCATGATCTCGGCGCCCTCCCATGACTAGTGCGCGAGAGGACAGACATAGTGTGAGGTCAGCCCTGTGAATCCATACAACCATATTACGGACCATTAGTCAAGAAGTGGGCATGTTTGTAGCATGCGTAGTATCTGTTGCTATGGTGTGCTGACGTTTGCAGAAGCATGGACTATCAGCATGGCAACCATTACTTTGGCTTCTCTTGACAATGCAGCATAGAGAGAGATGGCAACTCTGATGTGATGAATGATGAAGCTGGATACAGGAGTGGCACAGTGTCATCTTTTCTGATGAGTCTAGATTCTGCGTGCAGTATTCTGATAGCCATAAACATAAGTGGAGGTTCCGAGGCAACCACACGTCACCTGCTTGCATTCAATATCCACATAGGGGCCCTGCACCTGTTGTGATAGTTTGGGTAGCCATTAGGTACACAACATGCACATCTCTAGTTTGGATTGATGATAATTTGAACAAAGATCAAAACATTTCTGACATCTTATGTCTAGTAGTTGTGCAGTATCTTTGATGTCTGTCACAAACACCATCTTCCAATAAGATAATGCCAGATCTCAAGTTACATGTAGTGTTCTGACCTACCTTGATACACAGGGTATTCAATTGCTGTCCTGGTCTGCAGATCTGTCACCCATTGAAAACTTGGTCATGGGTTGCTGAGAGAATGGGCCGCCAACCCCCTTAATATGGTTGATGTTAATGAGTTGGCCATTTCTCTCACCCAGGCTCAGTTTGATGCCATGCCTAACCGGGTAAGGACCGTTTTTGCTGCCAAGGCTGGCAGCTGTTTCTACTTACCTTGTAAACCCTCAAAATGTCTACAGATTTAATGATTTTGTCTCAATGCCATACCACTTACGTATACTATCTTTTTTGTATTTGCTTTCCTTCTTGGTGCTGCAATATCAGTGGCCAGCAGTGTATATTTATGAGAGTGAGAACTAAGTAAAAATGTAAGAAAGGATGATTTTATAGATAATACACCTTATATCATATCTAGCGGAGACAAAAGAGGCATACATTAAGGAATTTTATCACACTTTTAATAAAGGTTGTAGATGTCTTATGTGAAACACTAAATTGATTACTCGATGGGTCAGGCTATGTTAGATTTTTGTCAGGTTTCCTGACTGTTCAAGTTCACAAACTGGAAATTTTGATGTACACAAACGGTGGAATCACCAGTGGCAGCAATACAAGGCATTACGAAGATTTTTAAAAATTTCTTCTTAAAATCTGATTCTTGCATGTCTTAAAATCTTAATCTTACATTTGAACCATAAGGAAATCCAGTCTGAATGACGTAGAAGTCAGTACATCCACATACGTTGAAATAAACATGTTACTTTCAGAAAAACGAGTTCTTTTTTAGATTGTGCTGCATTATATTTTATTGAGTGTGACATTCTGTCCAGATCAAAAGTTATGGATTAGCTGTCTTGGATGGGCCAAATCTGGATTCCTTGGGAAAGAAAGCTTGGCTTTGCATTTGTCCAGTCAAAGCTTGGATCCATTGGAAGTTTTCTTTGCAGCTGTGGGACATTTTGACACCTGTTCAGAGGTACCATTATTAGCAAATAAAGCTATTCTTTGAAATGATAATTTGTGAAAGACATTCACCAGCATCTCTTGGAACCAAATTCGGCAGTTACCTTTTAGTTTATTTGAGTGTTGGTTGCTAGGAGCTGTTAAAGACTGGCTTTCCATCTTGGGACGGCTCGTGATACGATGTTTTAATGCAAAATAATTTTGACTGAGCATTCTGAATTCAGATAGATGCAAAAATCTGCTTTTCCTACAACAAATAGTGCATGTGTACTCATGTCACATTAAAAAATTCTTTTTTGTCAATTTCCATTTTGAACAGTTGTCTATGCCTGTCTTTTCGTTATTAAGAGTAATGAATCTTATTTCAAAGCAGTTCAGCAAATGAGACTTGAGTGAATTGGCTTGGAATAAAAATTTTTTTGAAATATTCTCTTCTGTTGACCAGCATCTGTACTGTATAAGTTTCCAGCTTTTGTCGCCTGTAGGCTCTACTTGCATTGTCTAATACTGTGCAGAAGCCCTGGTATAAGAGAAACTCTTTTTAGAATTTCTTTCGGTAAGCAAACATAAATACAAGTGTAATTTTTTCGTAAAAGTGCAGTGGTGTAAACTATTATAAAGCAAAGGATATCTATGTTAGAGATTATATGAAGTGCAATAAACTGCTTTCAAACTTTCTGAAGTTTTTATTTAAATGTAAACATTATTTATACAGACTCTAATCCTGATTTTATCCTTTTCAGGACATCTGCAGGCTCCTGGATCCCTGCAGTGAAGTGCAGAGGACTTTAGAAAGAGCCCTCACAGGAGGTAATTAAGAGTAAAATGGCATATGCCAGAATTGAATCTTTTGTATGTACAGTCAAAAGTCGTTAATCCGGACTTGTCGGGACTTCGGTGATTCCGGATTATCGATTTTTCCGGATTATAGATCATCAGTTTAAATCTGGTAAAATGGCATGCAGAAATTATAAAATTAAAAATATGAAACCGTAATTTATGAAATAAAGAACAATTATGATCTAAAGGGTATCAAAATTTACACAAAAAAAGCTTAATATTTATTTGTTTATTTTATTAAACATTTCTTTTAGTGTAAGTTGTTTAAGTTGCTTCTTTTTTTATGTGATAATACATTCTCTTTAATTCCATAAACAGACATAATTTCTTGTTCAGTTACAAAGCTCCGTTGTTCAAGTCCTATAATTGCTGTGTCGAGAATACCGACTAATTTGTCAATCGAAATTTTTTCGTTTTCAATAACCTCTGTCACTTTCTTCGTTTGATTTAAACCATATGAAAGATGGAGTACATCGAGAGGAAATACCACATTTAGTAAGCAATTGTAAGCCAAATAAAATAAACACTTCTGCCCTTAAGATAAGGATAGTGTTGACAGATCAACTTCCAATTCATTGCGCTCTGTGGTGTTAAAGATAAACAAAATTTAGATAAACAAACGTTAAAGTTTAGATAAACAAAGGATATGCCTTTATCCATTTTTTGCAGCAATTCCACTTTTTGTTTAATGGACTCCGAAAGATACTTTCGCTTTGTATATCCTTTACATATTAGTAAATATATATCGGAAATTCTATTTGAAATAATCGAAAGTTCAAGCTTACTTTTATAAAATTGCTCTAACAGTCTGCAAAAAATAATAAGCCGGATCCAATTTGAAGATTAAGGAACAACGCAATCTGCAACATTAACTGAAATAGATAATTAGATAATTTTAGCTTAGCTTATCCCATCCGTTATATATTAAACGTGCATTCATAAACGTATTTTGCGCATGCGCACACGCAAATTCGCAGCTGTAAAGGTCTTACGTGACGCATGCGCAGACAGTTTGTAGCTTTCAGGTCCGGATTATAGATCATTCCGGATTATGGGTGTCCGAATTAACGACTTTTGACTGTATTTAGTGCCCTAATATGTTCAAAACGTGTTTACTGTTTTTTCTGCAATTTCGAATTTTATATATCACCAATTGGCCACCACCGTGGCTGCTATATTTATGTAAAAATATTTTCTGTTGGAAAAATATTCTTTTTTTTTTAAACTCAAAATCAGTCTATATCTTTTTAAAATTGCAGATAATATATTGATTCTTTTTTTTTTTTTTTTTTTTCTTTTTCTTTATAGAGAGCATACCACATCAGCTCTCCTTGCAAGAGGTTTGTATAATTATAATGAATCTTTTCCAAGACATCTATTTCATTCTTATCTATTTCATTAGATGTTGTCATCTAAGAGCTGTGGTCTCAAACATAAACTGAATTTGGCCAAATGCACAATTTGAAAGAATCTTCCAAATGAGTCAGTGACTTACTTAAGCTATAAATAAATGATTTACAAATTATTTCCAAGTACTTCTGGCTACAGATTTGAACTGTAATACCTGCTGAATCATCAGTCGATCTCATTCTTTTTTTATTAATTATCAACTGTATAGAAAAAATGTTTACATCTAAATGTACATTCAAACAAAGTGATTTTTCTTTTTGTGAATTTTTTTACGCAATTTTCATACTTATTTTTAATAAGTACAATAGTGAAAAACTGGATTCTTGAATCATTAAAGTCTTGAACTTTCTCTTCATTAAAGTCTTGTGATAATACTGCTAATTAAACTGCTGGGAATATATTTGCAAGCTATGTGAAACTACTTTAGGTATTCACGTGCAGCTTGTAGGCCACCATGTTGAGACGACTGCCTTAGAAAATTTTTCGTTTTTGTTAATATACTTTATTTTCAAAGATGCTCAAATGAGATATTTTATTGTACTTCAGATTCAACACATTGACTGCTATTTCTATCCCACTAAAAGCACTTGACAGGCGACATTATTTATTGTATCGTTATGAATTGACAAACTATATAAAAGCAATAGATGCTGTTCATAAGAATATTATTTCTTTAATTTTTTAATATAATTGATTTAATTAAATATTGATTTAAGTCATAATTTTTTTAAAATCAATCATATTAAAACATTAAAAATATTTTTATAGAATTACATAACACATTTTTTCACTTTTTAAGTGGTCAGAAAGTGCATAATATTTCCAGAGTTGCCAACTCTCCCGATTTAGGCGGGAGACTCCCGATTTTCAACCGCTCTCCGGCCAACCCGATTTACAATATATTTCTCCCGACTTTTTCTTATTCTTAAAATTTCTCACAATTTTTATGGAACTTGGCTTAATACTTTCTTATATAAACAAAAAAAAAAAAAAAAAAAAAAAAAAAAAGAGATTTTGGACGTTTGAAAGCAATTGAATTTTCTCTAAATTATTAAAAAACAAAACCTTGCGAATCAGATAACTTCTGCTTTGTGAGTGAAAGAATATACGTATCCAGAAACATCGTTCTCCAGTTCTCCAATGGGTATCGAGCATGGTGGAAGGGCGGATGTTCTCAAACATGTGCGTACACAAAAACAAAAGGACAACATGAGTTGTTTTGAAAAAAAAACGGAAAATTAAATTTTTCTTCGAAAACAGAGGACCAAAAAGTTATTAATGCAGAATGTCTGTTCTCTGCCTTTTTACTTGAGCACAACCTGCCACTGAATGCATAGGATCACACTGCAGCTTTATTTAGAAAAATGTTTCGCGATAGTGAAATCGCTAAGAAATACTCAAGTGTAAGAACCAAAACAGGTGCAATTGTTAAAGAAATGGGCTTGAAAAATAAATCTTCAGTTATTGATTGCATTAAAACAACTCCGTTCTGCCTCTCTACGGATGGAAGCAATAATACTGATTCAAAACTGTACCCAATTGTTGTTTCTTTTTTTAATCTGGAGTCTTCAGAAATTGAGTGCAGTTTATTTTCTGTCCCCACTTTAGAAGGACATTTGACAAGTTTTAATATAGCACAGCTAATTATTAAAACTTGATAATGCACCAGTATTGGTAGGCTTAAAAGACTGGTGTTGCAGGCATCTTAAGAAAGGAAAATTCAGATTTGCAGATTATGAGGTGCACCTGTCACCTCTTAGATTTAGCAGCTGAAAAAGGGGTAGCTTCTTTACCAATAAATGTGGATGAATGCATTGTTGATATTTATTATTATCTTCTAAGGAGTTCTAAAAGGAAGGAAAAATTGAAGTAGTTCCAAAAGCAGCATAACAGCAGTTTATAATTAGAAAACTTGGATGAAGTTATAAAATCAGGTAGGTTGACACCCAGTGGAGTTTAATTGGAAAACTGAAAGGTGCTGATGGAATTTTAAAATATAGTCAACTGTCTAGAATTGTGTTGGCCATCTTGACAGTTCCCCATAGTAGTGCAGAGTGTGAGAGGATTTTCAGTGTTGTTGCGTAAATGAGAACTAAATTTAGATCTAATATTAGTGATAACACATTAGAAAAACTTTTCTTAGCGAAAGCAGGCCTACGTGGCAATTGCAGTGAACAAAATTAGGAAGTTTTTTTCTTAAACTAAAATTCCCTCTTTCCCCCCCCCTTAAACGATGCAAGTAATAAAAATGTTTTTTTATGCGTAAGGTATTTTTGTGTTGCTTGCATTTAAGAATTAGTTACTATTTAAAGTTAATTCATTATTAAAAACTATATTTTTGTCATTTAAAAAGTCTTTTTAACATTGAGAAAAATCTCCTGATTTCTTAAAAAAATTCCTGATTTTTGAGTGTCAAAGGTTGGCATGTATGTATTTCTCATGCCAGTCTAAATGAATATTCATCTAATTTCATGTGAAATGTTTTGCATTTCCACATGGACTGTGTCTGTCGACAGTATTAACCTATAAACTGTAATACATAAAAAAATATTTCTTTTGAGTAGTTATTAAAATCTGAACCCTTTCATTTGACCCACCTTTTTTTCTTTCCTGTCTCATTCAGAGTTATTTAATAAAACTAAAGTCTATATAAAGAAAATGCTCTCTATATTGAGTATGTACTCCGCTCAATTGATAAGGGGATAGGCAATTTAAATAAACAGATAGCTGCTGATTAAATATGCGGTATACTATTAAATATATTTATGAATGTGACAACTTAATAAAAATGTAAGAAAGGCTAAATTTATTGGAAACGCATTTATTATAAAAAATTCATTTTTACACATGTCTTTCAGAGAAAAAAACAGAGATGCATTAAAGAATTTTGTCAGAATTTTAATAAAGACTGTAGATATCTTGAGTCTGTGGGAAACTAAATTTGTTACTTGATAGATGAGGTTATGGGAGATTTTCCCCAGGTTTCCCTACTGAATGTGCAATAGCTAAAGTTAAAAGTCTATCAACAATGTATCCCCGTCATGTTCCAGTGGATTCAGTTCTGAGCACCATTCCATATGGTCTGTTATTTCCTCCTCATGTATGAACTTGAATGAACTTGGCCATTTTGATGTGTAAAAAAGGGAGGAATTGCCAGTGGCAGCAGTACAAGAAATTACCAATATTTCAAGAATTTCTCGAGTGTCCAGATCAGAAGTCATTGATTAGACGTCTGTGGGCCAAATCTGGATTTCTTGTTGAAGAAAGCTTGGCTGTGCGTTAGTCAAATATCATACTTTTTAAGAGCAGTTTCTTCAAGCTTTAAACTGCTCTGAAGACAGAAATGCATACGACTAGCCCACACATGGAAAGACCTTTGTAAATTCTTTGTGTAAGCTTCTTGTAATAGCCAGTGGAAGCTTGCTTTGCAGCTGGGTGGCATTTTGTCTTCTGTTCAGAGGCACCATTATTTTTAGAAAATGAGGGTCATTCTTTGAAGTGGAAACTTGTGAAAGACATTGACCAATATGCCTATAAATGCTTCCTACCTCTTGGAACCAGGTTAGGTAATTACCTCTTAGCTCACTGAAATGTTGGATGCTAGGATATGTTGGCGACTGACTTTCCATCTTGCTGTGGCTCATCACATGTTGTTTTAACACAAAATCATTTTGACTCAGGATTCTGATCTGAAGTGGATGCAAAAATCTGCTGTTACTACAATAAAGATACAAGATTTAAAAGACACAGATACAGATTTAAAAGACACACTCCTTTTAGACATTCAGGTCATTAAAAAAGTATCTTCATTGTTAATTTGCATTTTAATATGCTTTCTAGGCCTCTCTTTCCAGTATGCAAGTAATGAATTTTATTTCAAAGCAGTTCAGTAAACAACGTTTTAGTGAACTAGTTTGAAATAAAATATATTTTGAAAAATTTTCTTCTGTTGACCAGCACCTCCAGTATATAAGTTTCCAGTTTTTGTGGCCCATAGGCTCTACTTGCATTGTGTAAAACTGTACATGAAGCCCCTGTGTAAGAGTATATATATATATATATATATATATATATATATATATATATATATATATATATATATACAGCCCCTACAGAGTAATATACAAGGTGTTTATAAAGTCCCGGTTGACCCATTTTGATGTTTAATAACTCATAAAATAATAAAGATAGATTAATTTATTCAAAAGTGGTCGTACCAGCCTTGAAGGCGATTCATTAGAGAGACATCCAAAAACTGCATCAACACCGGAAATCATCGGAAAAATACAAGATATGGTATTGGAAGACCGTCGATTGACTGAAAGAGATTTAACAGAGGCTTTAGGCATTTCATTGGGCACAGTGAGCAATATTTTGAGTGTTAATTTGGATTTCAAAAAACTCTGTGCAAAATGGGTGCCGCATTCTCTAATGATGGAGCAAAAACACATTTGGATGCGACTTTTGCGACATTTGGAGTGTTTTAAGAAGAATAAAAGCAACTTTATCCATCAATTTATCACAATGGATGAGACCTGGATCTACCATCGTAATCCTGAATCAAAACAGGAGGCTAAGGAGTGGTGTGAATCCGGCTCTTCGGCGCCGAAGCGAGTTTGTGTGCAAAAATCAGCCAAGAAGGTCTTAGCATCAGTTTTTTGGGATGTGAAAGGAATTTTGTTCATAGATTACCTTCAAACTGGCAAAACAATTAATTTGGATTATTATTGTAACCTTTTGAATCAATTAGACGAAAAAATTCGTGAAAGAAGACCAGGATTACAAAAGAAGAAAATCATTTTCCACCAAGATAACGTACCTGCACACACAGCTCAAAAAACCATTGCTAAAATAACTGAATTGAAGTACGAATTGTTGCAACATCCAGCCTATTCACCAGATTTAGCTCCCTCCGACTTCTGCCTCTTTCCACACCTCAAACAATATCTCCGTAGAAAACAATTTCCTTCAAACGAAGAGATAATAGCTGTCGTGGAGGGATATTTTTCAGAGCTTCCGAAAAACCAATACAGTCAAGGGATCCATAAATTAGAAGACCGATAGAATAAGTGTATTGAAGTTGAGGGAAACTACGTTGAAAAAGTCATTTTTACAAATAAAAATTGGTTTCTTCATTTCCGTTCCGCGAACTTATTGAACAACCTGGTATATATATAGCTATACTCTATATAAAAAAGGGTATTCCTTTATATAGAATGTACCCTCTTTTTATAGCGTATACCCTCTTTTATATATAATATACCTTTTTTAATATAGAGCATACCTACATATATAGAGTATAGGTCCTTTTTAGTATTTCTTTCGGTAAGCAAACGCAAATACAAGTGCAGGTCTCTTGTAACAGTAGAGTAGTGTAAGCTTAGAAAACAAAGAATATACAAGGTGTGGCTATTAATTTCCAGGACTGCTTTAATAACACCAGAACAGATGATGTGAAAAAATGTAACCTTTTAATATGTTTTGAAATAATTTCCATTTGCCGTAACACACTTCTGTGCTCGGCTGTATAAGTTGTGGAAACAACTTTTAAAGTCCTCTTTCGGAAGCCTCTTCAATGTCGTCGTCACGTTGTTCTTGATGTCTTCAATTTCCACAAAGCATGTTTCTTTCGTCACAGTTTGGAGTTTGGGAATTGTTCGATCATATTCTTTTGACTTGGTCCCCACAGACTTCTTTTTGTTTCCCAAATTCAAAGCTGTGATCAAAAGAACACGGTTTGTGGATGTTGAAGACATCAAGAAGAACCTGATGTCAACATTGAAGAGGCTTCCGAAAGTGGACTTTAAAAGTTGTTTCCACAATTTATACAGCCAAGCACAAAAGTGTGTTACGGCAGATGGGGATTACTTCGAAACATATTAAAAGGTTACGTTTTTCACATCATTTGTTCTGGTTTTATTAGAGCAGTCCTGAAAATTAATAGCCACACCTTGTATGTATTTAGGGCTTATATAAAATTTACTGAAGTTTTCATTTAAATGTAAACATAATTTATACAACACTTTAATTTTGATTTTATTCTTTTCAGTGCAAAGAACTGCACTTGAAATTGAACATGATTGACGAATGGGAGGAGCAATTAGAGGCCCTCATCGAAGCAGGTAATTTAGAGTAAAAATCTTTTTAGCATATGCTGGAATCTTTCATGTATATTTATTGTTATTTTCTTCTTTTTAACTCGATGGTTAGTGCATTATTTTCCAATTGGCTTTAGTTAATCTTGTAATGGTAATAAAAGTTTCAGTAAAATCAAGCTGCTTCAGATGCATTGAACCTTCTTAGATTTGAACTCATAGAATTTTACATTACATCATCCTTCTTCTAAAGAAGTATTTGTGCTAGAGACATAGAATAAGAACTTAGTTCCAAGAAGAATTAAGCAAACTGTTTCATTGATAAAGCTTTAGGTGAACAAAAAGCATGATTCTGTTCATGTTTTAAAACTCTGTGGCTTCTTTGCAGTCAGTTAGCAGAAAGTTTACATTTGAATTTAAATTCATTCAATACTGGTTGGATGCTTGCAAAATTGATGCTTGCATTGAACCAATGCTTGCAAAATAGGTTCATAGTTGACAGGAATGACATCAGTAACCATTTGATGTGAGAAAGAGACTGGACAATTTTTTTGCACCATTCACATGTGATGCATATCAGTAGTGAATTGACCTATGAAATTAAGTGTTATTAATTTGGCAAGGGGGAAAATTGTTATACTTTTGTGAGTGCCTTATGTTCTGTAAACACTGTAAAGCGCTTTCCTTCAAACAGATATCTGAAGGATTTAATAGTGTCAAATATTGTAAAAACCTCTCTGTCCAATATATTATATTTCTTTTCATTATGACTCAATTTTCTGGAAAAGTATCCTAGTGGCTCCCATGTATATAATTTTTTTTTTTTTTTTTTTTTTTTTTTTTTTTTTTTTTTGTCTGGGTGGACAGAATTTGTAACTTGTGCCATAAGCTGTTTACAAGACTCAAAAGTGTTTCAGTGTCTTTTGACCAATCTAAGAATATTTTGTCATTTTTCTTACAACTTCCCAGTGTACCATTTAAAGGAAGTTGAACTTCACCATATGATTTAAAAACTTCTTTTAGAAATTAAGAATTTTCAAAAAATGTCAGAGTTCAAAAATAGTTTTTGTCTTCAGAAAATCTTGGATAACTTCAAAAGGAATGATTCTACAGGTACTTTCATCAATTATGTAACCTAAGAATTTTATGCATCCTGCATTTAGGAAGGTTGACAGTCAAATTATACTTTTTTTTCCCCTTATAAAAACTTCTTTGATATAACGGATATATTCTTTGAGAGATGATGAAGGAATCAAAATATTGTTTCTCTATATAGTAAACAGTAATTTAAATGTGACAAAATTTGGTCTAGTAATCTTTTGTGTAGTTTGCGTAGCCTTATGTAAGGCAAATGTTATGTAGTTAAACTGAAATAATCCACAAGGAGTAACTATTGCCATTTTTCGTATGTCCTCTTTATTCATTGGTACTTGGCGATACACTTTTTTGAGGTATAATGTAGAAAAAAATAGCATTATTGTTTAAAGTAGATGTAAAATCATATTGATGCCTCATTGGGCAATTATCTGGAATCGTGATTGAATTTCATTTACAGTAGTTGCAGCGAGGTCGTAAAGACCCATCCGATTTTTTTACCATGTGCAGAGGGCTACTCCATCAGCTTTTAGAAGGACTACAAATTCCTTTTCATACTAAATAAGCAAAATCTGCTTTTGGAGCAGCCAGTTTGTGAGGCACTGGGCATCTAGTTTTATTAAGTGTGTAATACCACAAGTATTTGTATCCAAAAGCTGTTTTAAAACATCTTAAAAGAGAGAATCATATTTTTAGGTAAATAGCTAACTATATGTAAAGTTGGTAAAACTAATTTTGGACAATATCTCTGGATATCTTGCCATCTATCAACTGTTTGGGGGATTTCAAATTAACAGCTTGGTTTCTGTTGATTATTAAACACCAATTTGCAAAGAATTATTAAGCAATGAATAAAGAATTATTAAACACCAAATTGTATATATGTACATAGTGTTTAGAATGACTAATCTAAGCAATGAACACTGAACATACAAAACAGATGGTAAGAGAGGTTCTTTGCACACCACCAGAGATAAGATTGCTGTTGGACATGCTTTAGAAGGAGAAATCAGGACATGATGACTATGTTGAAGAATTGAATAGAAAAATTCTACAGCTTCCTTACCTACCAAATCTTCTGTTTTCCGTTCCATTTACCAATCATGTCTTTATGTTTTGAGAATGCCCAGAGAATCATGTCTGTATGTTTTGCTGACTATAAATTATGAAAGCGATGGCCTTTTATGTATGATGTTCAGTATCTCCACTATAGTCTTGCTGAGTTGTTATTTTATATGGGACATTCAAAATATCCAGACGGTTGACGTCCATGCTTTCCTCTAAGCTTTATTCCTTGGAGAACGATGGCCTTTCAAAATGGCTCTCCCTACTTTTAGGTTTGTTTTTTCCAAGAAGTCCTTTGAAGGTCCTTTATGGTTACAAAACAGAACATTGTATCAGGCTTTCTTCATCCCATGGCATGAGCAATTAAACTATTATTGGCATGAACAATTAAACATTTGTGAGGCTATTTGATGTTCATACTTTTCACTTGAAATTTGCCTTCAATTCCGCTTTCGAAACTAGATACTGCTTTACAGAAGCCTTGATTTCCATCAAATGCTTCCACTCTATATTGTGTACAGTGTGTTAAAAAGGAATTATCCAAACTAATATTAACAAAGATGTTCTCCTATATAAGAGTTGTTCTTCCCAGACATTCTTATTATCTTGTACGCCATCTGATTTTATACACTACAAAGTCTGAATTCTGGACTTGTCGAGACTTCGGCGATTCCGGATTTAGGATTTTTCCAGATATTAGATCATCAATTTGAATCTGGTAAGATGGCATGCAGAAATTATACAATTAAAATATGAAATCGTAATTTATGAAATAAAGAACAATTATGATCTAAAGGGTATCAAAATTTACAAAAAAAAAGCTTAATATTTATTTTTTTACTTTATTAAACGTTTCTTTCGGTGTCAGTTGTTTAAGTTGCTTCCACAAAAAATTCAAAAAGTTCCTTTTTCTTTTTTCTTATGTCATATACAGTCGACTTTCTAATGCCATACATAATTTTGAGACAGATATGTCTTTATCCATTTTTTGCAGCAATTCCACTTTTTGTTTTGTTTAATGGACATCGAAAGATGGTTTCGCTTTGTAGATCCATAGGCAGCCCCAGAAGTGGAAACTCTTTTCGACATAATCTAAATTTCAAGCTTATTTTTCTAAAATTTAACTAATTCAAGCTTATTTTTCTAAAATTTAAATAACAGTCTGCAAAAAATAATAAGCTGCAACAACTTAGACGATTAGAGAGCAACACAGTCTATTACATTAACTGAAATGCTTTGGAATCAGTAAAGATAATTTTAGTTTAGCTTAATAGCATCTGTTATACATTATTGGCTGTGTATTACAAGATTGGCAATGAAAGCCAAGTTGTTTCGCTAAATTTGTCTTCCTCCTACTGCGTACTGAATTAAGCCTGAATTTTATTAGTTATTTACTATACCTATGTTTATTTCTTGTACATGCTTCAAACTAATCCAAGTCCTAAATAAATAAACTCCCACATATACTTAAGGCTTTATCTAGGGCCGGCGCTCGATACCGCCCGGTGCAGTCTCTTGGGGTCCTAAATTCTGCTACAAAGCATCTTCCCAAGTTCTAAATTTCCAGCATGCCTAAACTTTGGATCCCAGTGCTTTTTCTAAATCACAAATACTTCTCATCCCTTAATTTTGCCACTCGGTGCTTCCCCGAATTCCAAAAATTTCGTCTTCTTTAAATTTTGCTGTCCGATGCCAACATAGTAATCTTTTGGCCTGTGAGTTTCATTAACAAAATCTATTTTTAGCATATGAAAAGAAATTTTTGTTGAATTTTTCCTCATCAAAATTTCTTAGAACATTTAAAAATCTATAATCATCGCCAAGCCTAATGTTAGCATAAAGGGTTGCCATACTCTTAATATTCAATTGCTAAGTTTAGACATCACAGCATGAGTTATTATTGAAGCTGTCATGTATTGATAAACATGTGGTGATGAAAGCAAAATGTAATAAATAATGACTCGCCAGGCCAGCGTCAGGGATATAAAATAGGTGAATGTTTCGGTTTGAGATGTATGCCAAGCAGATACTCAGCTATGGAGCCAAATTATTAATCTCACAAATTTATGCTTACACGATTGTTTTTCCATAACGAGATTTTTATTTAGTGCCTAAGTGATATTAAGAATTGAAATTTTTAAGTGAAAAATCTTCACATGTTTTATTATGGAAGGAAAAATCAAATGCGCATGTGTAAAGCGTACAAAAAAAAATTGTTTGTGGCTTTGAAGACCAGATTTTAGATCATTCCGGATAATGGACGTCCGGATTTCGGACTTTGTGCTGTACTCCGTGAGCTACAAAAAAGAAAAGTAAATAATTTTTTTAACAAATAGTGGTGAATACACTAAATTTATACCATTCACAAGTACACACAGTATTAGTTTGACCCTAGGAAGCAGTAAAACACGCAGCAAAACTGTATTTATGCGAGTTTTGAGAAGCTTCAAGCAGATTTCAGAAATTTTAATCAAAAAGTTTACACTTATGCGTTCCTGCAGTATTTGTACATGCAAAAATTGTTAGTCTTGAAGAGTCACTGGGAAGTACATAGATTGGGAACTGCTGATTTAGAAGTTAGAATTTTATATCTAAATTATGTTTCTGTTTGTTGGAATTTTACATACTGTATGGTGTACATTCTAACATAGAGAATGACTATTGTCTGCCTTTTCACAATACGAGGCCATCTTTGTTTCTCTGACTCTGTCCCCCCCAAAAATGTAACATGTTTGTAATTGGTTTTTAAGTCACAGTAATATTAATAATTTATTCTTCAGTTAGTCTCCAAAAAACTTTCGTTTCCTCTTTTATATAAATTAACAAATTCTATTTGTAACTATTTCTCTAAAGCAGCAGCACCTTTAAACAAAAACCCTTAGCATTTTCAGTGTTTGTTGTTTCTGCAGTTTTGAATTTTGTATGTCACCAATTGCTCTTGTCATTGATATTTAAAACCATTTCCGCTATATTTGCATAGAGATAATTTAAGCACTATTTTACTCATAATCAGTACATATATTTCTTTAAATTTCAGATACCTTGATTCTTTTTTTTCTTTTTTTTTACAGAGGATGCAGAGACTAGAAGGCATGTCTTTCAGAAGGTTTGTATAAATATAATGCAACTTTTCGAAGACATTATCCATTTGATTTTCTGTAAGTGTTTGTTATTGAAGAGGAGTAGTCTCAAACATAAATTGAATTTGGCCAAATGCAAGATTTAAAAGCGTCTTGTTGCAAATAATTCTAGCATGTTGAATTAATGACTAACTTACTTACTTAAGTTAAAAATAAACAGTTTTCAATTTATTTCAAAGTTTTTCTGGCTACAGATTTGAGCTGCAATGCCTAATAACCATCAGTCAATCTAATTCTTTTTGTATTGATTTTCAGCTGTGCGGAAAAAATGTTCACTTATAAATCTACACTCAAACAAAGTAATTTTCCTTATTGCAAAAATTCACAACTGAGGATTTTTTTTTTGGATAAGTATGAATAAAATTTAGTCATATCTGTAGCTTGAAATGTTTGAAAAAATTTATACAAATAAAATATATATATTTACATGAATTATATTAAATGAATTAATTCTGTTTCTGAAATTTTTTGGGCAGTTCTCGTGTGTATTTTTAATAAGGAAAATAAAGTAAAAGTGGACTGTGAATCATTAAAATTTTGAACTTTCTCTTCAAAGTCTTGTCATAATAATGCTTATTAAATTGCTGAGAATATATTCCTGAGCCATGTGAAACTGCTTCAAGGGAACATGTGCAGCCGGCAGACCACCAGTTTGAGACAACTGCCTTGGAAAACCTTTCTTTCTGTTAATATACTTTGTTTTAAAAGAGATTATCAAAATGAGACGTTTTATTGTGTTTAAGATTCAACACTTACTGTCCCACTAAAAATTCAGGACAGGCCACATTATTTATTCTATTGTTATGATTTAATGACTAAAGTATAAAGCAGTTGATGCAATTATTAAGAATATTGTTTCTTTAATTTTTTAATGTAAATGATTTAAATAAAAATATATTTAATTAATGAATTTTCATTTAAATGAATTGGATTAAAATGTTAAATACTTAATTAAAATGTTAAATAAATTCTATAATAGAATTATATAACTTTTTTTTTTTTTTTGCATCATGTGATACTGTGCAGAAGCCCTGGTGTAAGCAAAACTCTCTCTCTCTCTCTTTTTTTTTTTAATATATATATATATATATATATATTTCTTCTAGTAAGCAAACACAAATACAAGTGAAGTTTTTGTACAAGCAAACTGGTGTCAACTATTTGAAAGCAAAGAATATGTGTATAAGAGATTATATGAAGTGCAATATATTGCACATATATAGTATAATAATATATATGAAATATATGCGATGCTTTCAAAGTTACTGAAGTTTTTATTTAAATCTTAAAAAAAAAAAAAATATATACAGCACTTCAATTCTAATTTTCTCTTTTTCAGATCCTCAAACTCTGCAAGACATGCCAGTTACTTCTCGAAAGAGTAGTAAATGGAGGTAATTAAGAGATTTTTTTTTTTTTGGGCTTATGCTGGAACTGAATCTTTTATATATATTTATTGTCATTTTATTCTTTTTTAACTCGATGGTTAGTATATTATTTCCCAATTGGGTTTTGTTAATCGTGTAATGGTAAATCGTGTCATGGGACTTCGGCTATTCCAGAAGTAGGGGTTTTTCCGAATTCTACACTGGTGTGCAAAAATTAAGGACAAAGTCGAAAAATTAGCATATCAGCTGAACGAAGAGGCAGAGCGGACAGAAAGACCAATCAGGAGATTAAGTAAGGTGATGTACGGTAGCACATGCACAGATATGTAGGTAGACGTAATGGGGGAGTGTCTGAGTAGTATAAAGCATGTTGTCGGTGTAAGATCAGTATTTCTGGCAAAGAGATTGCATGCCCTATAGCAGTTAAAATCACACCGAGTTGCTGCCTCAGCGAGAAATGCCGAATAATCAATCTGTTAGACGACATCTGGATGCTTTTACCCGACGTCGAATCATTGAGAAGTTGAAGGAAGGCTGCAGTGTGACAAGTGTGGCTGCAGATTCAGAATTGCTCACAGCATCGTTTAACGACTTTGGAGACAATTTCAAACTACAGGAACAGCTATCCGGGGGTTTAGTAGTGGTCGTCCACGAGGAACCACACCCGCAGATGACCAGTATATTGTCTTACAGGCCAGAAGAAACAGGCGGGAGAAATCGCTAGACACACGACACAGGCGACTGGACGACCGATATCGCGTTTTACCGTGGCCAGAAGACTGCACGGTGGTGGTCTGTTTGCACGACGCCCTGTACGGTGTGTACCTCTAACACCTGCCCATCGGAGAAGGCGTTCTCTGTGGTGCTGGGAACACCGTAATTGGAGAGACAATGAATGGGGACGAGTACTCTTTACAGATGAGAGCAGATTCAGTCTGAGTAGCGATTCTCATCGGATACTCATCTGGAGAGAGCGGGGAAGCGGCAATCATCCCTCGAACATCATTGAAAGGGACAGGTATGGAGGTGGCGGTGTTCTCGTTTGGGGAGGCATCATGCTTGGTAGTCATACAGACCTTCACATCTTCAACGCAGGTTCAGTCAACGGGACCCGTTATTGTAATGAGATTCTTCTTCCATATGTGCATCTTTTTAGAGGAGCTATGGGTCCGCAGTTCCTTTTCATGGACGACAATGCACCATGTCATCGCACAGTAGCTGCCGAACAGCACTTAGAGAGTGAGGATATTGAACGTATGGATTGGCCGGCACGATCTCCGGATCTCAATCCCATCGAGCATGTATGGGATTTTCTAGGCAGACGCTTGGCAGCTCGTACCTTACCACCAGTAATGATTCCAGAGCTTCGATTGGCGCCTGCAAGACAAATGGGCAGCAATGTCTCAACAACTCATTGACACCCTCATTCTCAGCATGGGCAGACTCTGTGAAACCTGCCTAGCAGTCAGGGGAGATCATATCCCCTATTAAAGACCGGATGTTTCTTGCTGGACACCCATCACAGGGATGTTTTGGCCTTCAGTTGCATTGCGCTCCATGCTACGTTTTCAATAAAGCTTCTTTTTATCCCTCTGATTTCTCTTTTAGTAAGTGTTGCTTACATTACTCATGTCCTTACGTATTGGGGATCTTACGGTATTAAATGTGTTGATTTCGAAAGCTTTTGTACAAAGTTATATTGAAAAAAACCATCTCGTCCTTAATTTTTGCACACCAATGTAGGTCATCAGTTTAAATCTATGATCTATTATCAGTTTAAATCTAAATCTATTATCTTAAGGTGGCATGCAGAAATTATAAAATTAAAAATATGAAACCGTAATTTATGAAATAAAGAGCAATTATGATCTAAAGGGTATCAAAATTTGCAAAAAAAAGCTTATTATTTATTTATTTACTTTATCAAGCATTTCTTTCAACGCGCGCATGCGTAAAGCATACATTACGCATAGTCGAAATCAGAAAATTGCAACCAGGAAACTGTTTGATGTGTATTCGTGATATTTATAATGACAAGGAATTTGATTTAAATCATATATAAGGCAGAATACATCGAGATGAAATATTACATTTAGTAAGGAATTATAACCCGAATAAAATAAAAGCATCTGCCCTGAAGATAAGAAAAGTGCTGACAGATAAATTTCCAGTTCATTGCCCCCCCACAGAGCAGTGTGAAATTGATAAACAGATTTCGGAATGGTTATAGAAACAAAGGATATGCCTCTATCCATTTTTTGCAGCAATTCCACTTTTTGTTTGATGGACATCGAAACGTGCTTTCGCTTTGTAGATCCTTTTATGGCTCCAGAATCGGAAACTCTTTTTGACATAATCAAAAGTTCAATCTTACTTTTTATAAAATTGCTCTAACAGTCTGCAAAAAATAATGCACCGGATCCAATTAGAAGATTAAGGAACAACGCTATCTGCAACATTAACTGAAATAGATAATTAGATAATTTTAGCTTAGCTTATACCGTCCATTATACATTAAACGCGCATGCGTAAATGTATTATGTGCAAGCGTAAAGGCATTATGCGCATGCTTTAACGCATTATGCAGATACGCATGCACAGAAACTTTATAGCTTTGAGGTCCGAATTATAGATCATTCCGGATTAAGGGCATCCGGATTAAAGACTTTTGACTGTACTTCCTTTTCAAAGATAATCAAAATGAGATGACTTATTGCATTTAAGATTCAACATTTTGACTGCTATTATTTGGCTGCAAAAAATAATAAGCCGGATCCAATTAGAAGATTAAGGAACAACAGAATCTGCAACATTAACTGAAATAGATAATTAGATAATTTTAGCATAGCTTATACCGTCCGTTATGCATTAAACTTGCACACATAAGCGTATCATGTGCATGCGTAAAGGTATTACGCATGCGCAGAAAGTTTGTAGCTTTGAGGTCCGGATTATAGATCATTCTGGATTATTGACGTTCGGATTACTGTATAAATTTCATTTATATAAATCATATTGATAACTAATTCTCTAAAGCAGCAGATGTCATTCCTTTAAACAAAAACCCTTAGCATTTTAAAACAGTGTTTAACTTGTGTGTAAACAAGTAACTTGTAACTTTTTTAAGAATTGTTTCTGCAATTTCGAATTTTATATGTAACCAATTATGTCACTTTTGCCATTGATATTTAAAACCATGGCCACTATATTTGTATACAGATATTTTTCAGTAAGAAAACAAGCCTATTTTTTACTTGAAATCAGTACATGTCTGTCTTTAACTTTCAGATAATAGCTTAATTTTTTTTTTTCAGAGCTTCAGGCAGAAATGGAGTACCTGATGAAGGTGTGTATAATTATGATAAACTTTTCTATGATATTATCCATTTTATTTTCTGTGAGCATTATCATCTGAGAGGAGTTGTCTCAAATATAAGTTGAATGTGGGCCTGATGCATAAAACCGGCTTATTCAAAATAATTCTTGTTATAAAATTAACAAACAGAGTAATGGCTAATTTTTGGACTTTATTAACAAAAAAGGTAAAGAGAACTTACGTACGTCGTATTGTTTACATGACAGCTTTTAGAATGAAGAAAATAATAGTGATGCCAGATGCATAAAACATAATAATACAACAAAACAATGATGCCACTTAAACTGCACATAATACCAATTAAATGCTTGATTTTCAACAATTCTAATGATGTTGAATTAATGGTTAACTTACTTATGGTAAAAATAAACAGCTTAGAAAATATTTCCAAGTGGCCAAAACTTGAGTAGAAATAATGACAACTTATTCCTCTTTCTTTTATTTATTAAGCTTTGCTTCAGCCTATACTGAAAAACATATATCTATACATCAATAAGTGAATTTCTTTATTTTTGGCTACTGATTTGAGCTGCAACACCTGATATATGACCATCAGTCAGTCTCATTCTTTTCTTATTAAATTTCAACAGCTCAGAAAAAATGTTCACACGTAAATGTACGCTCAAATAAAATTATTATTCTTATTTTCAATAATTCACAACTGAGGGTATTTTATATTTTTGATAAGAATGAATAAAATTTAGTCAGATCTGTAGCTTGAAATCTTTGAAAAAGTCTACTTCCATTTATGAGTATTTTTGAATGATTCCCATATTTGTTTTGAAGGGTAAGCAAAATAATGTAAAAGTGGACTATGAATCATTGAAATCTTGAACTTCATCTTTAAAGTCTTGTCATAATAATGTTTATTACGTTGCTGAGAATATATTCCCAAGCCATGTGAAACTGCTAGCCAGCAGGCCACCAGTTTGAGACAGCTGCCTTGGAAAACTTTTCTTTTTGTTAATATGCTTTGTTTTAAAAGATTATCAAAATGAGACATTGTATTGTATTTAAGATTCAACACTTGACTGCCACTCTAAAAGCTCAGGACAGGCCACATTATTATATTGTTATGAATTAATGAACTAAACTATAAAGCAGCTGATGCGATTATTAAGAATATTGTTTCTTTAATTTTTGATGTAAATGATTTAAATAAAAATACATTTAAATAATGAATTTTCATATAAATGAATCGGATTAAAATGTTAAATATTTTTATAGAATTATATAACTTATTTTTTTTTCCACTTTTGAAAACTGCATAAAATTTCTCATGTTAGTCTAAATGAATATTCATCTAATTTCCCATGAAATGTTTTGTTATTTCACCTGGGCACTGTCTGGTGAAAATCTCAACTGATAAACTGTAATAAATTTAAAATGATCCCTTTTGAGCAGTTGTTAAAATCTGAACCTTTTCAATTCTTATCTTTCTTGTTCAATGTTTCTTTATTTAATAAAACTGGCGTCAATATAAAGAAAACACTTTGTAAATTGAGTATGTACTCTGCTCAGTTGATAAGGGGATAGGTAATTTAAATAAACAGACAGCTGCTGATAAATATGTGGTACACTATTAAATATATTTATGAATGTGGGAACTTAATAAAAATGTGAGAAAGTATAAATTTACAGGAAACCCAACTATTATAAAAAATTCATTATTATACGTGTCTTTCAGAGAAAAAAGAGATACACACTAAGGAATTTTGTCAGAATTTTAATAAAGATTGTAGATATCTTGAGTCTGTGGGAAACTAAATTTGTTACATGATAGATGAGGTTATGGGAGATTTTCCCCAGGTTTCCCTACTGAGTGTACAATAGATAAAGTTAAAAGTCTATCAACAGTGAATTCAGTTCTGAGCACCATTCCATAAGCTCTGCTGTTATTTCCTCATGCGTTCAAGTTAATGAACTTAGCCATTTTGATGTATAAAAAAGATGGAATCGCCAGTGGCAGCAGTACAAGGCATTACCAAGATTTTAAGAATTTCTTCTCTGTGCATTTGAGCCGTCAGGAGACAGATTCTGAATGATGTAGAAGTCAGTACATCCATATATGCTGAAACAAACCTGTTATTTTCAGCTAAACGAGCTGTACTAAATTGTATTGAGTGTCGCATTTTGTCCAGATCAGAAGTCATGATTTAGCTGTCTCTGACCAAATCTGGATTACTTGGAGTAAAAAGCTTGGTTGGGCATTTCATCCTGTTCCAGAGTTTAGTTTTTTCGTATATATATGTGCTATATGAATTTCAAAATTTTGAAATGTTAGAAATTTTACCTCTCAGTTTGTGCTCCAGCTCTACCCAGAGCACTCAGCTCAATTCATCGCTCATAGTACCACCTTATGTGATTAAGTTCAGTTTCTTCAAACTTTACTTCAAGGCACCTGAAAATACATTTGTAAATTATTTGTGTAAGCTTCTTTTAACAGCCACTTTAATAGCAAGCTTTTTTTTGCAGTTGCGTGACATTTTGTCACCTCTTCAGTGGGACCATTATTAGCAAATAAGGTCATTCTTTGAAGTAGTAACTTGTGAAAAACATTGACCAAAATCTCTTGGTACCAAATTAGGTGGCTGTTTCTTAGCTCACTGGAATGTTGGATGCTAATATCTGTTGATGTCTGGCTTTCCATCTTGCTGTGGCTCATCATAGGATGTTTTAATGTGAAATCCTTTTGACTGGGGACTGTGATATGAATTGGATGGAAAAATCTGCTGTCTATACAATAAATGGTACATGTATATAGGTTTAAAAGAAACATTCCTTTTAAGAGACTTTCATATCACATTAAAAAAGTGTCTTAATTGTAAACATTGTGTTTGCATTTTAAACAGCTTTCAGTGCCTGCTTTTTCATTATCCAGAGTAATGAATTTCATTTCAAAGCAGTTCAGTAAACAACACTTTACTGAATTGGTTTGAAATAAAATATATTTTGAAACCTTTTTTTCTGTTGGCCAGCATATGTACTGTATGAGTTTCCAATTTTTCTTACCTATAAGCTCTATTTGCATTGAGTAATGCTGTGCATCTGTGTTAGAGATTATATGAAGTGCAATAAAATGCTTTCAAAGTTACTGAAGTTTTTAGTTGAATGTAAGAGTAATTTATACAGCATTCTAATTGGAATTTTATCCTTTTCAGGTGTTGAAAAAGGTGCTTGGATTTAAAAAAGATTTCGATGATTTCCTGATGAGGGAAGCAGATGCCCTGCTGGATGCAGGTAATTAATAGTAATTTTTTTTGGCATATGTGGTAATTTAATGTTTAATATAGTGTCATTTTCTTCTTTTTTAACTCAATATTTAGTGTATTGTTTTCTATCTGGCATCTTGAATGCATTTTAATATGCGTTTTTGTTGATCATATTTTGTTAATCATACAGAAAAGCTGATGATACAGATAAAGTATTGACAATTTAAAATAAATTTCTGTTTTGAATTGTTTATAATTTTGGTTTTAATTAATTAATTAATTTTTTAAATGAAGTGCCTTTCCCAAGAATCTATTTCTTTGTTAGATTCCATGTTAATGTTAATTTTTTGTTGAATATGCATTTTTGTTAAACACGCGTCATACATACAGGAAAGATTGATTTTTTTTTTTTTTTTATTTAAAGGAAAGGGACCTTATCATCAGGAAAGAGAACCAGAAGAGGAGGATGAGGTAATTTTTCAATTAATATTTTTCTAAAGCATATATATCTAAAAAATTCATGAGTTTTGACTTATTTTAAACATTCAAAGTATATTTTAATTGCTGCAGCTGTATTTTTAGCAAGGAAAAACTTGGTACTTTTTACAAGTATTGTATTTAGGAAATCCTTAGTAGATTTATTATTCATTTTACTATGAAGACTTAAACTAAAAAAAATTTCTATTTTTATAAAACAGGAATATTAGTAGTTCTTAAATACCATAATCTTACCTAAGCAGTTTCTCTTTTCAAATTTTAAAGAAAATTTAGCTTACATTTCTCATGATTTTAAGGCTTTAGCAGCATATACGAGGGCTATCCAGAAAGTAGATTACGTTTTGGAATAAAAAAATAAACAAAGTATAGGAAACAAATTTTATTATATACAGATGAAAGCCACACTCAAATACTACTTTTCTACATAGTCACCATACAAATTAAGGCATTTATCGTAGCGATGTACGAGCTTGGAAATTCCTTCGTCGAAAAATTCGGCCGCCTGCGCCTTCAACCACTTCGTTACCTCTTCTTGCCTTCCATCTTGCACAAAACTTGTGGTAACCAAGCTTTTCGCTGATGATTTCGTGCAACAAACTTCGCAAAATTTGTGGAAAACTCAAAGAAAGTTCCGTTATTGTGAAATTTCGATTTTCACGGACTTTAGCATCGACTTTTTCGAGAAGTTCGGCGGTCACCATGCTGGGTCTCCCACTTCGATCTTCGTCGTGAACATTGGTTCGGCCATTTTGAAATCTTATGACCCACTGACGCACTCCACCTTCAGTGATAATGTTGTCCCCATACACTTCACGAAGCTGCCGATAGATTTCTATCGGTTTACAGTTTTTTGCAGTCAGAAACCTTATTACTGAGCGCAGCTCGCGTTGATTTTCAATTAACGCAGACATTTCAAACCATCACAGTATCTGAACGGAGCACAGCACGAACCTCTCACTAGCACTGCTAGATGCAGACTGAGCTGCGCAACGCTCTGACCCCAAGATGGCCGCGCTAGCCCCGCCCCTAGCGGACACAGACAGAAACGTAATCTACTTCCTGGATGGCCCTCGTATTTTGCTTTAATGTCAATTCTCATGCACTTGTGGTCAGATGCTGGTTGTACGCACAGTTGTATATGCTGGTTGTATGCACAGTTGAAATTTTTAGTACTGGCAAGTACATTAATCTTCAACACTATTTCATTTTTGTAAAAATCTCTCTCTCGGTGAACAGAAAACTAGTGTCGTCACTGTAAATGTTGTTTAGAAACCTGAAGCATCCTTAATGGGGATTTGTACCTAGCTGCAGGTAGTTTGAGGCTAAAATACTACATGGTACCTTTGTTTTATAGACTCCATAGAACGTCTTGTTTTATCGAAAATAGTGCTTTTCAGTGGTATGGTAATAATGCTGTACAATATACAGTACACTCCCGATTATCCGCGGAATTGGGTGGCGCGGCCGCCACGGATAATCCGAAAAAAGCTGAAAACGGGAATAGCAAAAGAGAAAACAGTCATTCCAACTTTGAAAAATCGTTTTATGTGCAGTAAAATGTAAAATAAACAGCAGTAAATGTTTAACTAACGCTTAATATTTTAGTATATCACTCAAAACTAACCTAAAATGCATTTTGTTAATGAAAACAGAAAAGTGCTTTGTATACTTACGAGAGGCGTCAAGGATACACAGAAAAATTAATACATATGTACTGTTCTAATACTGTAATGTATTATGTATTTACATAAGCATAACTGTAAAACTACATCTTTTTGAAGAAATCAGTTATTTGTGTATCTGAACTTTTAGGGAATATATTTCAGAATCAAATGTATCATTGTCAGTTCCATTTAATTAAAATTCTGAGGTCTTTCGTGTGGATAAGTTCTTCATAATGTAGCATAGTATAACACAATGCAGTGGTTTATGTAGTCTAAGAACTTAGCCCTAAAGATGTGTAAATAAGTCAATCCTAATGAAGTCTATGCCACACCTGAATACTTTAATTATTAATTTGTAATGACTGACACAATGAGTCGTATGTGGAACTGCCTTTCTCAAAAGACTTCATGAAAGATATGAAGGGTATTTTTTTATTATTTAGTGTTAATAAAAAGATGTTTGTAGGTATTCTGTTGTAATATCTTATTTGACATTTGTTATTGCTGCACTGATCTCATAGATACATATCTGATGCCTTTTAATTTGATTCTGCACAATGTTTTTCGATTTTAAGCACGCAGAATTCCAAATGTGTAATGCTGTTTGAATGCTTAATGAAGCTATTGTGAGGTCAGGAAATATAGAACAAAAAAACTGTATCAAAAGTACATCCCATTCATCAGACTCCTGTTTTCATTCTCCTTTCAAAGTCCGATGGACATAGCTCAGGACAAATGCACACAAAGCTGTTTAAAAAAACTCAAAAATTCACATCCAGCAATGCAGAACTTTTCATAATTTATATTAGTTTTTACTTAATGTCAGTATCTCATAAAAATTGGCATACTGCTTTCTCAAGATTTTTGACATCCAATTGTAAATGTAAAAAACATTTTTAATATGTGCAATAACTGTTGAAAATTTCTAAATATATTTGTTACTTTTGCAGGTTATAGCATGGCCTCTGAATCTTCTACCTCCTGCTCTATGGTCCGAAGTAAGTTTTCTGCATCGTCAGATATATATATTATAAGAAGAACAATTAAATATTCATAAATTCAGAATCTGATTGATGTTTTTAATTCATAATTTAACTAATGTTTTCCTCAAGATTTGACTTAGCTTTTTTATCAGTAGTCAGCTTAGTGTAAGAGCTTTTAGTAGACATCAGTGCTTAGTCATAATTTCCAAGCTGAAGATAAGTCTCGTTTATTGGAAGCATTATATTGTTATGTTAATGTTTAAATAATGTAACGTTCTTTATGGTTATTGCAAGGAATCATTTCTTTTTAATAGAAGGTAATTTTGAGGTGTGTTCTTTATAGTGTTGCATGAGTTCTTTATAGTGTTGCATAGTTTAGCAAAATGTAGCAGTAAAAAATATAAAATAATAGCCTAGAAATTTCCTCTTATTTCTTTTTTATAAGGAATGCATAATTTTCCTAAATAGAAATATGTGAAAAAAAAATTTACATTTTTAAATATATAGTCTTTTACATTTAAAAATGACAAAAGAGGAATATTTGGGTTATTTACAACATTTTTTTAAGTGGAAGTATCTATATCTGTGATAAACAGACAAGCAGTTGTGCAAGCAAAGACCAGGGAAGAAGTTTTGCTAGATTTTTTGATAGAAATTTTACAACAGAATCTTATGTGCAGGTTGGCTTATATTTGGAAATTTTGGTACTCTGTTAAATGATTGCTGCTGTTCCTTTAAGTATTGTTTTCTTGCACTTTCTCCAGTGTTGCAATAATAACAATTCTATTTTCTGTTGTCATGTATTTTCATCTAGTAAATATTTCATACATCGAATACTCTATATTTCATAATTTCATTTCTTGTGTTATTGTGGACTTTAATATTTTACCGATATTTATTAAAAATTATGAGTTTAAATAAATATAGGTAAAATATTGAATTTTACTCTTGTTTTATTTTCTTTTGTCATTTAGAAACATTTTTTCCATGCCATTCTTTTAGAAAAAGTAGCTCAGTTTTGGGAAATGACAATACAGATGTGTGGTTTTATGATCGATGGCTAGTTATCCTTATGACATGAAAATGCTTTTTTAAAATTTTTGAAAAAATAATAAAAATTTTGAAATAAATTTTGTTTACTTTTGAATAGAAGCACAATATAACAATATGCACATAAATGACACATAGGGTACCATTTTTGTTTGGAATCTGAAATCTTAGGGAATAAACTTAGGGAAGTCTACTGTGAGAGGATGATAGAGGAAAACATTTGCTTGGGTATCATTGTATCATACACCAAGAACAGCTATATGCGAAAGAACTAGGATTTGACCGCCTAATGAAAGTAGTGAGCGATGTAATCAATTTTATTCCCTCATATGCTTTTTAAACCACAGTCAATTTAAGGAAATCCTAGAACACACAGATGCATCACATAGTGATCTCATTTATTACTCTGAAGTACGATGGTTGAGCCGTAGAGAAGCTTTGAAAATGCTTGCTGATTTGATTGATGAAATAATACAGTCAAAAGTTGTTAATCCGGACTCGTCGGGACTTCGGCCATTCCGGATTATAAATCATCAGTTTAAATCTGGTAAGATGGCATGCAGATATTATAAAATTAAAAATATGAAACTGTAATTTATGAAATAAAGAACAATTATGATCTAAAGGGTATCTTTCTCAAAAGACAGAAAGGAAGTCTTCACGAAAGACATGAAGGGTATCTTTCCAGATTACTTAGTGTTAATAAAAAGATCTTTGTAGGTCTTTTATTGTAATACCTTATTGACACTTATTATTGCTGCACTGATCTCATAGATGCATGTCTGATAGCTCTTAATTTGATTCCGCATGTTATTTAGCACGTTTTTCGAATGCAGAATGCATGCAGAATTCCAGATGTGTAATGCTATTTGAATGCTTAAACACAGAACAACAAAATAGTATCAAAAGCAATGTGTCATTCATCAGACTTCATTTCTCATTCTCCTTTCAAAATCCAATAGACATTGCTCAGGACAAATGCACACAAAGCTGTTTAAAAAACTCAAAAATTCACATCCAGCAACATAGAATGTTTTTGTAATTTATATTCGTTTTTACTTGTATTTGTATACTTTTACTTTGTATGTGAATATCGCATAAAAATTGGCGTACTGCTTTCTCAATATTTTTGCCATCTGAGTGTAATTGTATGAAATGTTTGTAATATGTGCACTAACTATTGAAAGTTTCTCAATATGTTTGTTACTTTTACAGCGAGGGGCATCCGTTTTCCAACCACCTTGTCCACCTAAGGTAAGTTTTGTTCATCTTCATATATATTATAAGAAGTACGATTAAGTATCTGTCAATTAAGGTTTTGAATGTTTTTAATTGATAATATAACTAAAGTTCTTAAGATTTGATATAACTTATCAGTAGAGATTTTTTATTAGTAGTCAGCTTAGCGTACGAGCTTTTAGTAGACATCTGTGCTTAGTTTTAATTTCCCATCTGAAATTAAGTCTTGTTTATTGGAAGTATTATTTTGTTAGGTTAATGTTTAAATATTGTAAAGTACAGTAACTCTTTTTATGGTTTTGCAAGGAATCATTCCTTTTATGGACATAATGAGTCATCCGTGGAACTGACTTTCTCATCCTCTACAGCTTTAATAACTGAAGACGAGAAAGATTAAGCACAAAATTGAATTAAAAAAGTATCAAAATACTTTGTTTAGAATTTGAGAGAAAATATATTTGCTAAAAATTTTGAAATTAATTTAATTTACTTTTGAATAGAATCCCAATATAACAACATTGATGTAAATGACACATAGAGTATCATTTTTGTGTGGAATCTGAAATTTTAGCAGATAAATTTCAAAAGTAATAAATCTTTAGTCAATTCTATTTAATTCATTATTTTGGGGTCTTAAGTTCTACATAATATAGTATAGTATAACAAAATTTGACATGCATGGCTCAACGTAAATGCACACAAAACTTTTGAACTCGAAAAATTCACTTCCAGCAACTACTAATTTTTTCATACTTTATGTTAGTTTTACGTCAGGTCAATATACTCATAAAACTTGCATGCAGCAATCTCTAGATTTTGATATGTGATTGTAAATGTAATAAAAGTTTTTAATATGTGCACTATTTATTCTGTTAGTTGTTTCTAAGTATATTTGTTACTTTTATAGGGCAATAGGAAGAAGCGGAAGAGGGCAGAGTCTCCTGTCCCAATGCCTCAAGTAAGTTATTTTTTGAAGCAGAATTGGAAGTAAATGATGGTTCTAATCTGGTAGCATTTTAGACACCTTGTATTTAATGAGAACGATATTTTTTTACATATTTCATAACACACTCTTAATGCCAAAAATTGTTTGATAAAATATATTAAACACACCAATGTGAATTTGAATTTTTGACACTAAAACTGCATTAATCTTCAATACTATTCCATTTTTTATATAAATATCTCTCTGGGTGACCACAAAAGTAGAGTTTAACTGTAAATGTTGTTTATAAACCTGAAGCATCATTAATAGGGATTTCTACAAATCTGTGCATTTGAGTCTAAACTGCTAGATGCTAAATTTTTTTCTTTAGAATCCATACAGCATCTCATTTTATCCAAAATAAGTGTATTTCTACAGTATGTTAATATGTAGTAAGGCAGATCCTTAAGAAGTAATTATTTTTCCACAATATTTATTCTGCTTATATTTTTTACATTGTAAATGTTTCTATATATTGGACACAGCATATTTTGAAAAATATTGTTGACTATACAAAACTAAATCTTAAGAATTTCCATCATACCTTGAACATGCTTATCTCGAAGTTTATGCAATCATGTTTTTAACTGCAATTAAAAACTGCAGAATTCTATGTGGTGGGAGATTTCAAAATGTTGCTTTTATAGATTGTAATAGTTTACCGATATTTATTTAAAATTTTGAATTCATTTCTGTTATTTAGTTTTGTGATCCAGACATGTGTTTTGCATACCATTCTTTTAGTAAAAGAAACTCAGTTTTTGAAATGGCCATACAAATGTGTGATTTTATGATTTATGGGCAGTTACCATTATGACATCAAAATGCTTTTCTAAACTTTGAGAGAAATTAAATTTAATAAATTTTTTAAATTTCATTTACTTTCAAATAGAATCTCAACATAGCAGCATAAATATAAATGACATGCTGTAATCTCAAGGTTTTGATATGTGATTGTAAATGTGAGAAATATTTGTAATATGTGCACTAGCTATTCTAATAGTTGTTTCTAAATACATTTGTTACTTTTATAGGGCAACAAAAAGAAAAGCAGGATTTTCTCCACACCATCCACCTCCTCATATCCGGGTCCATCATTCGGTGGAGAAGCAAGCAAAATGCCTTTTTGGCATCCCCCCGAACAAAGTGATGTTATGAGGTTTTTGTTTGGGGATCATTTGGCATCCCTGTGTGAGGAGCGCCCGAGGCAGCATACACCCCCTTGCTCCCCGCTCGCTACACCACTGCCATCATTCCCGTCCCAAGTAAGTTTTGTACATCTTCATATATATTGTTTACAACAGAACTAGAATTAAATAATTGTTTTAGTCATGATAGTTCCATTCCAGATAACTTATATAAAAGATTTTATTTCTTATTTAAAAGCTTTGTTACAGCGAGTCATCAGGGCAGTGATGAGGTCCCAGTGACCAGGCCACAAAGTTAGGTCCCTGGGACGAGGGCATCATTAATTTTAAGACAAATTTAATTAAATTTAATTTTATGTAATTTAATTTGCTTCATATTTTTCAATTTTTAATGGAAATATTTCGAGTTTTTATGTACTTTTGCGTTGCCGCGAAGTGAGAATTGAATTGAATGAGAAATATATCTCAAATTGAAGGAATTCAGTTTAAATGATATGTAGCAAAAAATGTGTATACTGTAATATGCTATATGAGAAAGTCATTTGGTGTCCACATCAGAATTTCTTATGAGGATTTTCCTTAAATAGAAAAGGCAGAAAAATGTATAGAATGTTATATTTTGTAAGTTATAATGTTTTATATTTAAAAAGGCCAAAACATGAATATTTGGGTCAAAATATTTTTGTAACTGGAAGTATGTATATCTGTGGTAAACGTTGTGCAGGTAAAGGCCAGGGAAGGAATTTTGCTGTTTTTGTCATGTAACTTGATTTATGATGCAATTTGCACATATGTGTCTTCAGTTTTGATTGTGTTTTTACAAAAAATCTTGGCCTATCTACAGGTTGGCTTATACACTGGTTATCATAAATTAAGGAAAAATCACAAAAATAGCGATAACTCCCTCAAAAATAAGCCAAACTGTGTAAAATTTGCAAAAATAAGCCAAACCATGTAAAATTTGAATGTGTTGCCGAGTAAAACTGCGATATGCAAATTAGTGGTGCTGCTTTCGGAATACCTCATCTGTGAGGAGCATAAAAGTCCATGTTTGAGAGCAAGCTCACATATTTCACTGTGACAGTGACATCAGAAATCTGAGATAGCCAATTCGTAACAATGACCTCCAGGCATCGTCTGCTTGCAGAACTGCGATGGAGAGCCATTGGGAGACTAGAGGCAGGACAAAGTCAAACAAAAGTGGCCAGATGGTTAAATGTGAGTCCTTCTGTGGTTCATAGACTTTGGAGGCAATTTCAAACCACAGATTCGGCATCTAGGAGGTTCAGCCAAGGACGGCCAACTGCTACGACGAGCGCCGATGACCGATATTCGACATTATGTGCAAGCAGGAATAGAACCGCTACTCCGACTCTTCTTAGATCCTCCCTTGCTGCAGACACCGGAAGGTTGGCGTCAACGTCAACTGTGCGTAGAAGGCTTCACGAAGGTGGTCTGTATGCGAGGCGAACAACTATTTGCGTGCCGCTCACGTCTTGCCATAGGAGGAACCGTTTTCAGTGGTCACTACAACATGTCCACTGGAAGCTTGATCAATGGAGGGCGGTTTTCTTTACGGATGAGTCCAGGTTTAGTCTAGAAAGGGATAGTAGGCGTTATTTGATATGGAGAGAACCTAGAACCCATTATCTGTCAAACGTCAGTGAAAGAGATGCATATGGAAGGGGCAGTGTCTATGTTTGGGATGGCATCTTTTTGGGTGGACACACAGACTTCCATGTCTTTACAAGGGGAACCGTGAATGCTCAGATTTATAGAGATGAAACCTTGATGATTATGTGTGCCCATATTCTGAGGCAATAGGTGATGCTTTCCTGTTGCAGGACGACAACGCAAGACCACACAGGGCTCACATCATAGATGATTATCTTCAACAGGAAACAATTATGTGCATGGATTGGCCAGCTCAATCCCCGGGCTTGAATCCTATCGAGCACATATGTGATGCTTTAGGGAGACATCTAGCTGCTCTCAATCTGCCCCCTCAGACTCTTGTCGCGCTTGCAACTGCTTTGTAAGAGCAATGGCTCTCGCTTCCTATGGAAATGATAGACCGCGTAATTGAAAGCATCACACATCGCTGTATTGCTTCTAGAGGCGATCATATTCCATACTGAAGGCATAGCAAACTGACATCTTCGATTTGTTCATTTTATACGTGTACTAATTTCTATACTACCATATTTGTCTGATAATTTCTTTTTATGTTATTTGATACCTTACTATGTGTTGTATATTGTGAGTAAGTTTCATTAAATTCTAAATGTAACATTTTCAGTAATCATGATTTTTTTAATTTTTCCTTATTTATGATAAACCAGTGTATTTGGAAATGTTTGGTAGTCTGTTAAATGGTTGCTGCTGTTGCTTTATGTATTGTTTTCTTGCTCTCATTTCACTGTTGCAATAGCAATTCTACTTTCTGTTGTCATTTATTTTTGCCTAGTAACTATTTCATATATCATATAATCTGTATTTCGTACAATATTTCATAAGTTCATTTCTTCTAGTATTGTCATGGAATTGCTGAATTGTGTCTGGTTGTAAGGAGTTTTCCATTAAAAAAACGTTCTTAATAAAGTTAGGAGGGAAATATATTATTTTGCATATGTGCACATGAATGTTTCTCCAGGGTTTGTACGGTCCTTAAGAGTCCTTAAAAGTTCTTAATTTCAACCAAATTTGGCAAGAGGTCTTTAATTTTAATCATCTGAAATTTGTTGGTTTTCAGGACTGCCATTTTGAATGTGAAATAGTACTTTGAATAAATATTTTGGCCTTTCACTGAGATATATAGTTATCTTTTGAATGGGTGAATAGGTTCATGGATTATAATTTGTTCCTATTTCTAATATAAACGGTGGGATACTCAAGTTTCTAAGCAAGAAGTGAAACGCATGCTTTTTGAAATTATTTCATTTTTTCTAATGAAGAGCTCTAAACAACTTTTTATGTTTGGGAATGTGAATTCTTAATTGAACGGTTCCAAGTTTGGCGACTTATGAACATTTTGTCGATTTTAAGATTATTTTCTGTAGAAAACTTTTAATTCGGAAATTTGGTAATTTTTCGACGATATTTTTTTAAAATATATCATTGATGAATTTCATTGAAATAATGCTAATATATTGAAATTGTATTTAAAAAATAACATTAAAATGAAACATTTGTATTTTTTGCTATCATATAAAGTGACAATACTTTTGATTATAGCAACTTATTATGCAATATTTTGAATCTGAAAAATTAACAAGACAATAAATGCTTTCCGCTTTAGAACCCATGTAGTCCAGTTTTCTCTATAAAATTGATTTTATACTTTTTCCCTCTGATTTTTTTTTTCAAAATATTTCTGCCTTTTTAATGTTACAGAATTGGCAAGGGTAATATTTCTTTAGGATTTTAGATATTGCAACTTGAAAAGTTTAGAAGGATTTGGATATATGCACATAGAAAAAGAGATCGGTCACATTTCGCTTTGTGCTGGTATCTGTGCAATTCCTATTTCATTAAAATTAAGAACACTTTCATGTAGAATTTTATTGAAAACTAAAACATTTTTATTGTGATCGCAAAGAGGTGGCACATGTTAAATGATTCGCAGGCACCCAGTTGCCCGTGGCTGTCATACAGTTATCTCAAGGTTTTTACTTCCCTGTACGAAGTAAAAAGGAAGTAATCACGAAAATTTTCAGGCAACATATTTCAATGAAAATATCCCATTTTGACCTCTTTCAAATGCAATTTAACAATGTATTTCCGTGATATCTGTATGTAAGGACAGAATAAAACACTCTTTTCCTTCAAAAAAATTATAAAACTGCTTTAAAATGAATTCTGAAGAGAATTTTTCGTTGCTTCTGTACGTACATATGTATCTCGCATAACTCAAAAACGAGTAGCCTCAGAACGTTGAAATTTTGTATATAGGACTGCTATAACATGTAGATGTGCATCTCGTATTTTGGTTGCAATCGGCCGCAACAAATGTATATAAATATATTTATATATATATCCACTCTGTTACCCGGCTCAGTGATCTCAGTTTCTTTACTCTTATATGTTTGTAAATTATACATTATTTGCTTTAAAAATGATTGAATTATGTTGTTCTTATCTTCCGGTTAAAGTTTTTATGCCTTGAGTAAATCTGCATGCAATATTTTTAGAATTATCAACAATTTTAAAATTGTTTAAGTGCCATTGCTTGTTTACATTTGAAACAGCAGGTTAGTGGATTTGTTGCCAATCTAGAGAAACTTAGCTTCGCAACAACAAAGATAACGCCTTCATTTATTATTGCGAATTAAATCATGCTTAATCCTTTCTATAATTTTTTCGAGGAAATAAGTTTTTAAGATTTACTTCGTAATTTTTAATATAGATATTTTGAGTTTTTATGTATTTTTGCCTTCTCGTGAAGTGAGAACTGAATTAATTGAATGAGAAATACTCAATCGTCTGTGAAAAACTGTTTCTTTTTTGTTTTGTTTGCTTAATTTATTTTATACGTCATTCTAGCTTTACTATAGTATTTGAATAGAACATGTGGCAACGATTAGATAATTCTTTAAATGATATAAATTTTGTGCATTCTGAGTTATACTATGAACGAAATATAATACTGTTAAGTAAATCTAGCGCCAGAGTGTTGCTATGGTAAACAAAGTGAATTTTAAAGAATGCATTTATTCTATTGTGGTTCATGCGCTGTCGGCGAAGTAAGTTTAATTTAATCTAGTAAGTTTAAATGAAATGTAAGAAAAAATGCGTATAATTTAAGATTCCGTACAAGGAAGTCATGTGGTGTACACATCATATTTTTTATAGTTTGTAAATGTGAGAAATAGTTGTAATATGTGCACTAACTATTGAAAGTTTCTAAATATATTTGTTACTTTTACAGTGTGTGGCATCCCCAACTTCTGCATCCCCTCCTTCACCTCCTTGCCTGCCTGAAGTAAGTTTTGTGTATCTTTATATATATTTAAAAAAGAATGATTAAATATCTCCAGGTTTTGATATGTGATTGCAAATGTTAGAAATGTTTGTAATATGTGCAGTAACTATTCTGTTAGTTGTTTCTAAATATATTTCCTACTTTTATAGGGCAATAGGAAGAAGCGGAAGAGGACAGAGTCTCCTGTCCCAATGCCTCAAGTAAGTTATTTTTTGCAGCAGAATTGGAAGTAAATGGTGGTTCTAATCTGGCAGCATTTTAGACACCTTTTATTTAATGAGAACAATATTTTTTTTTACATATTTCACAACACACTCTTAATGCCCAAAATTGTTTGACAAAATATATTAAACACACCAATGTGAATTTGAATTTTTGACGCTAAAACTGCATTAATCTTCAATACTATTCCATTTTTTGTATAAATATCTCTCTGTGTGACCACAAAAGTAGAGTTTAACTGTACATGTTGTTTAGAAACCTGAAGCATCATTAATGGGGATTTCTACAAATTTGTGTGTCTAAACTGCTAGATGCTAAATTTTTTTCTTTAGAATCCATACAGCATCTCATTTTATCCAAAATAAGTGTATTTCTACAGTATGTTAATATGTAGTAAGGTTCTGCAAATGTATGCAGATCCTTAAGAAGTAATTATTTTTCCACAATATTTATTCTGTTTATATTTCCATTGTAAAAGTTTACATATATTGTATTTCACAACATATTTTGAAAAATAATGTTGGCTATACGAAACTAAATCTTAACAATTTCCATCATACCTTGAACATACTTATCTCGAAGATTATGGAATCATGTTTTTAACTGTAATTAAAAACTGCATAATTCTATGTGGTGGGAGTTTTCAAAATGTTGCTTTTATAGATTCTAATAGTTTAACATTATTTATTTAAAATTATGAATTCATTTGTTTTATTTAGTTTTGTGATTGAGGTATGTATTTTGCATGCCATTCTCTTAGTAAAAGAAACTCAGTTTTGAAATGGCAGTACAAATGTGTGATTTTATGATTTGTAGGCAGTTACCATTATGACATCAAAATGCTTTTCGAAAATTGAGAAGGTAAATTTAATAAAATTTTGAAATTTCATTTACTTTCAAATAGAATCTTAATATAGCAGCATAAACATAAATGACATGCTGTAATCTCAAGGTTTTCATATGTAATTATAAATGTAAGAAATATTTGTAATATGTGCGTTAAGTATTCTTATAGTTGTGTCTAAATATATTTGTTACTTTTATAGGGCAACAGGAAGAAGAGGAAGAGGGTGGAGTCTTTGAGCCCAGTGCCTCAAGTAAGTTTTTTCAACAGAATTGAACGTAAATGATGGTTCTAATCCGGTAGCATTTTATGCTCCTTGTATTTAATGATAACGATATTTTTTTACGTATTTCACAACACAGTATACTAAAGCAAGTCTCTTTCATTCAAATGCGAAAAATTGTACGACAAAATATGATTAAATATGCCAATGCAAACTGATGGCACAGATGATATTTGCAATGGCGGGAAACTTTTCTTAAAAACCTGATATTTATAATTCTATATGTATGCTATAACTGTCATAAAATAGTTACGTTTTCTATTGTTGTCGTGTTGGTGTGAAGTTGGCATGTAGATTATATTTTCTAAGAATTATGTACTTCTCATAAAAAAACACATTATACTAATACATAAAGAGAACACTTTATGAGATTAATCACAACAAGCCTTACACTGTTTATCAAAATCATAACAATCTCTCTAGATGCCAGACACATTTGTTAACTCAATCTTTTACAATCTAAGAAAAAATATCATTGTTGCCAAAACATTAAAACTTAAAATTATCCTTTATAAGCAAATACTGTGACATTGGAGGGTTATGAAATCTGTGGCTTTGATCAAGTTTCCCCCCCCTTTATGTTTTTATGCTTCTTTCCCACAAACAAAAGCTTACTTAGTTAAGATATAATAATCTGCTTGCTAATAATAGAAAAAAGTTAATAAAATATTAGTAAATAGTGAAAACTTTTGCCAGCTTGTGAATGAATTGCCGTCTAATTTTAATTCTCAATGCCTCAATTTTAATTCTCAAAGGGTTGGTTACCTGGGTAACCAAAGAGCTGACAAACTATGTCCAGTTTTATTTATTGTATGCTGCCAAATTTTTTATTGTTTATGAATGAAACTTTTTGCTTGAATTTCCAAAGATTATATTTCTAATTAAAAATTTTTGTTTCAGCACTGCCCAGTCACGAGGTCGATGACGAGAGCTTGTGGGACAGGGATGCCATTTCGGGTAAGACAAATGAAATTTATGTTTTTTCATATTTTTCAATTTTTAATGAAGGAATTTTGAGTTTTTACATATTTTTCTCTTGTCACGGAGTGAGAACTGAATTAAATGAATGAAAATATATCTCAAATTTGAGGAATTAAGTATAAATTGAAATGCATTAAAAGTGTGTATAAATACTCCATACAAGAGAGTCGTGTTCACATCATATTATTTTTAATAAGGAATGCATCTGAAAGATTTAAAATTTGCACATATGTGTCTTCAATTTTGACTGAATTTTTGCAAAGTCTGGATTGTATGCAGGTCGGCTTATATTTGGAAATGTCTGGTACTATGTTAAATGATTGCTGCTGTTCTTTTAAGTATTGTTTTCTTGCTCTTATTTCAGTGTTGCAATAGCAATTATATTTTCTCAGTTATATAGTAAATGTTTCAAATGTCATATAATATATGTTTCGTACAGTATTTCAGAATTTCATTTCTTATAGTATTGTCATGGAATTATATTGTTGAAATGTGCCTGATCTTAAAGAAAGTTTTCATCAAAAAAACGTTCTTAATTGCATTAAAAAAACATGACAGCGGTGTCTTTAGTGCAGATAGTAACCACCACCTAAATCCATTATTTTATGCCAATGTTTTGGTAGTTTTTCAAAACCTTTGGCCCAGAAACTTGATGACTGCGAGTCCAAAAACATATCAACTTTATTTTGACCTCCTGTGTGGAATGGAAAACAGCACCAGCAAGATGTAGCTGCAGTTGTAAAAAAAAAAAGGTCTGTGAAAGCTTGAAAATTCACATCCGGCAAAACGGAACTGTTTGATAATTTATATTAGTTTTTACTTGATTTCAGTATTTCATAAAAACTCTCATATTGCTTTTTCAAGATGTTTGACATCCGATTGTAAATTTTAAGGAATACTTGGAATATGTGTTACTAAGTATTGACAGTTTCTAAGTATGTTTGTTTTGCTTTTACAGAATGTGGCATCAACTGTCCCACCTCCACCTCCTCCTCCACCTCCTCCTCCATCTCCTCCACCTGCACCACCTTGCGCACTTAACGTAAGTTTTGTGAATTTTCATATATATTATAAAGAGAATGATTAAGTATCTGTCATTCAAATTCATAATTCAATTGAAGTTTTTCTTAAAATTTTATTTAACTTGGTTATTAGCTTTTTTTTATCAGTAGTCAGCTTAGTGTAGGAACTTTTATTAGACATCTGTTTTTAGTTTTAATTTACCAGTTGAAGTTAATGCCTTTTCGGGGAGCATTATATGTGTAAATGTTTAAATAATGTAAAAATTAAGTAACACCTTTTATGGTTATTGCAATGAATCATTTCTTTTTATAGAAGATAATTTTGAGACATTTATGGGTAAGTTCTTCATACTATAGCAAAATGTAGCAGTAAAGAAACATAAAATAATAGCCTCATAATTTCTTCTAAAGATGCATAAAAATGTCAGTCCATAGGACTTACATCAAGTCAAGAAAATATCTCAGGTCAAGAAAATATCTTACACTGTTGTGAAGCTAGCTGTCAGCAGCTTGGAAAATGATTTAACTTTGTTCCATGTTCTAACAGAGTTTATGCCCCATATCAGACTTTAAGTGATGACTGACATAATGAGTTGTTCGCGGAACTGCCTTTCTCATCCTCTACAGTGTAATATTTAAAGAGTAGAAAAATTAAACATGAAAGACACGAAGGATATTTTTCTTGATTATTTACTGCTTATAAAAAAATCTATAGGTCTTTTTTCTGCACTGATCTCATGGATATATATCTGGTACCTCTTTAACACAATATATTTCAATTTAAAGCATGCAGAATTCCAGGTGTGTTTCCTATTTGAATGCTTCATGCTTAATTTGAGTGGTGTAGTAATACAGAATGAGTATTGAAAACAGTATCAAAGTAATGTCCCATTCATCAGACTCCAGTTTTCATTCCCCTTTCAAAATCCAACATACACAGATTTGTTTGAAGAAGCTTAGAAATTCACATGCAACAACTCATAGTTTTTTATAATTTAGATTAATTCTATTTAATGTCCGTACCTCCTAAAAACTGGTGTACAGTTATCTCAAGATTTTCCCTACCTGATTCGAATGTAAGAAATATTTAGAATATGTGCACTAAACTATTAAAAGCTTCTAAATATGTTTGTTTCTTTTGCAGGAGTCTGTGAGTTCCAGTCGGCGTCGGCGCCTTCCGCCTCGGCGCAAACCGCCTGTAAGTTTTATTGATTTATCATACGTAGTTATTTAGTTTCAGTGGTTTTAGTAGACATCAGTACCTAGCTGTAATTTCCAAAAGTTAGTTAAGTGTCGTTTGTTTGAAGTGTGGAGATACTGAAGGAACTTGTTTTTGTTACTCGCCAACTGCATGCCCAAATTTCTAGCTTTAACGGATATTTTCAAGATGCGTGAGAAACACTTAATGCTCCATCGCTGCTGCGCTTGGTCTGATTTATTCTCCGACTCATATATCTTCGGTGTTGATTTAAGGAGTAGTTATGATGAGTAATTGTTGTGATTGAAAGTTTATTATTTAAAATCGATCATCTGTTTGTGTTTATTCAGTGGTTCTCAAGCTTTTCACTAACGTGTACCATCTAAACAAAAACTGAAAAACTTATGTACCTATTGGCCCTATTGGCTGTATGTATTTCATATGCACACATAAGAAATATTAGATTAAAAATTGGTTATGATTTTAATTATCAAAATTTCCTCTAATAGCTTTAATTTTAAAATTTAGTCTGAAATTTGGCTGTGCTTAAAATATTTGAATCTCTTTATGCCTGGTCTTATTTTACTTAGTTTTTAACCATAAATTAGGATCCACTTATGATTTTATTCTGTATCTATTTTTCAAATTTAACATGGAAGAAAATCTTTGTTCCCACAAATAGGTTGTGCATAATAAATAGGCGGTATAAATTTAATAGCTTTATTTGAAAATGCCTTTAAATTCTTTTTTTCAGTTCAGCCAAAAGTTAACAAATGTGCTATTTTTGAAATCTTCAGTTAGAGTTTGACCACAGAAAATTTCTCTCAATTGTTCTTTTTCCAAACGAGATAAAATTTCAGGTACATTTGAGCAAAATTTTCTTTTTCATAATCCTTGGGAAAATACATGTTGAGATTATTTATCAATGAAAAACAATTACTTTTAATGTCAGACATTAATTCTTTTATTTCAAATTATTTTCGATTAGAAAATTTTCTAAAATATGGTAAAATGTTTAAAATATTATTATATATTTCTTAAATTATTAGCTCGAGTTTTTTATCAGTGCATTTATTGGTAAATAAATTAACACATTGTCCTTGCTATCCTAAATTTTATTCATGTAACTTTCCCAAAATATCGGCTAAATATGCTAAACATGCCAACCATAATTCAGCAAATGGGCGAAACTGACCTGATGAAGTGTTGTGATGTTTTCAGCGATATCTTAACAGATGAAATTACTGGGTTGAATGTTGATGCTCATGATATATGTGCTGAATTGGGCAACTTACCAGGTTTAGTGCAACAAAGTACTGGTGCTTTTAAAAGTCTGCAGTTCATATACGAGAACATTTTGCTAGATTCTTTCCCAAACGTCTCTGTTGCATTGCTTGTCACTTTGACATTTCCAGTAACTGTCACGTCTGCTGAATGCAGCTTTTCAAAGCTCAAGCTGACTATGAAGTGACCAGCAAACAAGCATGACGCAAGAGCGTTAATATCAATCGAGCACAAAGTCATCGACAATCTTGATTATACAGACTTAATAAAAGATTTTGCAAGAATAAAATTACACAGTGTGTTTTCCCATTAAGGTTTGAATTGCATATCGGGCTCCAATGCTTACATACATGTACATAATAAATTAGGTGATACTCAGTTTCCTGAGTCCTGTAACATGATGTAGGTATACAAATAAAATAATTATTATACATTTACATGCACATATACAAGGCAGCACTTAAATTGTGCCAGAGCCTGCCTCCTGTACTTCTTAGTTTTGGGGATAAATCATAATTCTAGACGGAGTGCACTGGAACCCTAAATAATAAGGGTCCGGCACTTCTTGTATGCAGATAAAGAACAATTTCAGTAGAAATCTGATCTCGAAAATTTTATTTGTAGCAAAAGAATATTAAAAATCGCTTATTAATTTTAATTTAGCTCTGTACATTTTATTTAATTCTAATCATTTAATTACTTTACTCTTTTATTATTTTAATGAATTATAATAATTAATCATTAATTAATTGAACAATAATTATTAATTAAATAACAATAGGAATAATTATTGTTAATATTAATTAAAAATTATTAATACTTATTTAATAATTTATTAATCTGGTAATAATTAACTTTAATTTTTTAATTATTAATGATTTTTAAGGGCCTTTATATTTATTTATTTACTTTTGTTCCTCTTTCCTGATGGCCTTGCATAGGGCTTCGGCACATCTAATTTTAGAAATTAAGCCCTGATACAAAGTGTTTTTACATTAAGGTTTGAATTAATTGCATACTAGCCTATAATGCTATATTAGGTAATACTAAGTTACTTGCATCATCATTACACAATAGAGTAGATTCTTCAGGCATATTCATATAATATTATGTATGACATATATAGTGATAAAATCCCCATTTATGTCTTCCCGCGGCGTCCACGAAAGGTCAGGAAATGTCCAGACTAGTGGCATTTTCCGACGAACTGCATACATTACGCATGCCAATGAATTTTTCTCTTCTGGAAAGCATGCCTTTCAGTCAATTTTCACAGTCTCAGGGAGGGGGGCTTTTCTATGTTTTGCCTAGGGCCCCATAACACCCGAGAAGAGCCCTGGCAACTCTTATAATAAAACATATGTAAGTCCCATTGCATAATTCTCCAAATAATCACTGCTGCGATAGTATTTGACCTACTTTGTAAAAAGGCTTTCATCGATTTCTACTATTTTGTTGGGCCTTCTGATTTTACTGAAAGCTTTGTTTAGTATTCCTGCAAGCAACTGTCCCAATCTATTAACATTTTGTCAACCGTCTGTTTAAGAAATAGAATGCAGTCACTAATGGATTTCTAGAGCTAATTTTGTAAAACAAAAGGGGGCTCATCGAAAATTATGCTTACATCAAATGAAAGCACAGATATTATAACGTCATCCTTATCTGTACTTGGTGTTAAATTATGCTGCTTGGCAACAGTGTTATGTTTGAAGGGATAATATGTGATTACGTTAGGCTGAGCTGTTACATTATAAGGCAATAATAATTTGCATGTTAAAATAAAGTGCCATTAAATAGTGGGAAAAATTACAGCTTGTCAATGAATTGCCATCTAATTTTAATTTTCCATGCCATGGAAAGGATTGGCACTCTGGATAATTGGAGAGCTGTCCTGCATTTAAAAAAACCTTCCCGAGTCTTATTTATTGCATATTGCCAAATTTTTGTGGCATTAAATCAATTAATACATTGTTCTTTATGCTTATATATATGTTTTTAGTGTTCTAGTGTTAAATTTTTTAATGTTCCTGAATGCAACTTTTTGCTTGAACTTCATGTTAAAAGATTTTATTTCTAATTTAAAAATTTTATTACAGCGCCGACCCTGGACGAGGTCGATGTCCAAGTCCCAGGGTCCGGTGACAAGGTCCCAAGCGAAACGTCAGGGCCCTGGGACTAGGTTTTAAAAGAACCTCATTCTCATGTAAGCTTCATTTAATTTATGCATTTTATTTTATGTGTTGGGGTTGCATTAGTACTGAAGGCGTAATGAGTACGTTTCCTCAAGCACAGAATTAAAGAATCATAAGTCAAAAGATTAACTACGAAATATTTATTTTAATAAAATAGGATAATTCTGCTTAACTTAAGCATAACAAAAAGTAATAATCTTCACAGACATTAAAACACTGAAGTATTGAAAAGAATAACTTACAGAGAATCATCATCAGTACTAAATATCATCAGGCTTACCTATATTATGCAATAAGAAAAATAAACAGGAATATACTTTGCCATCGTACCTGAAAGAGAAGAAAGTACTACTGGATTAGACCTTTGGCCAGGTACAAGTAGCTAGGGTGAAAATCAAATATACTGCATTGCACACGAGCTTTACTTTCTCTCGCCAATATATACCTTGGCGCACGTTCGTTTCATATGCCTTTCGAGTTTCATTATGCAAAATACCTAAATTTATGCTAACATTGCCCCTGTTTTGCTAATGAAACTCATACCAATTGTAATTCATTCCTGCAAAACTGAAATTTAGCTTTAGGAATTGGTTTAGTCATAATATCAGCAACCATTTCCTCTGCTGAAAGATAAGCAAGTTTCACTATTCCTTTGTTATTCAAGTCGCGTATATGACGAACTTTTGTATCAATATGTTTTGTGCGTGAACTGAATTTTTCAGATTCTACAAGTCTTATAGTAGACTGATTATCTTCAAATACCTTTATCGGTAGAGTTTGGGGTAGATTGAAATCTTCTGTTAATTTTAATAGCCATAATAGTTCTTGCGTAGCTTGCGATAGTGCAACATATTCAGCTTCTGTTGAGGATAAAGAAACACAAGTTTGTTTTCTTGAAAACCATGAAATACAGTTCCTTCCTAATAAAATAACACTTCCTGATGTAGATTTTCTATCTTCAATATCTTGTCCCCAATCAGCATCTGAATAAACTGTAATATTAGGTTCTTCACTCGACGAAATTTGAAAGGATAGGTTCTTTGTCATGTTTAAGTATCTAATGATTCTTTTAACAGCATTCCAGTCCTTTTGACGTGGATTATTACACCTTCTGCTGAGTATGTGAGTCGAAGCTGTGATATCTGGTCTTGTGATAGACGATATATACAAAAGACTTCCAATAGCTTGGCGAAATTTATCATTTGAAGTTAGGAGATTTTCTTCCTTGTTTAGGTTATAATAGTTCGTTTCCATTGGTGTGCTAGCGTGTTTCGCTTCTTCAAGTTGAAATTGCTTGACAAGTTGATTTATTTTATTTTTCTGTGATAAGAGATAACTTCCATCTTCCTTGCGATTTATTTCCATGCCTAAGAAATATTTAGCTTCACCAAGAATGCGTTATTTGGTAACATTTCTTTAAATCATTAATTGTTTTAAGAATTAGTCCTTCTTCTGTAGAACTTATTAGGATGTCATCAACATACACTATTAAATTAATTCTTTTATCACGAACCACTTTTGTGAAAAGACACGGATCTGCTTTGCTTTGACTGAACCCCAGATTCTTCAGTGTATTTTCAATTTCTGCATTCCAGCACCTAGCTGCTTGTTTGAGACCATAAATCGACTTCTGTAATTTACAAACTTTATGTCTTTCTTCCGGAACCACGAATCCTTCTGGTTGTCCCATATATATTTCTTCATTTAAGTTGCCGTACAAAAAAGCTGTTTTAACATCTAGTTGATGTACCTTGGCATTATTATACGCTGCCCATGCTAAGAAAGCTCTTATCGTAGTGTGTTTCACTACTGGTGAAAAAGTTTCATCATAATCACTGCCGTATTTTTGAGTAAATCCTTTGGCTACTAAGCGTGCTTTGTATTTTATATTTTTACCAGTTTCATCATATTTTGTCTTAAACACCCATTTGCTGCCTACTGCATGTTTTCCTGGTGGTAATTCTGTAAGTTTATAGGTTTCATTTTCTTTAAGAGAATGTATTTCTTCTTGCATAGCCTTGATCCAAGCTTCTTGTTCACGTTTTGGTAAGTTTAGAATTTCTTCAAAGCTTTCTGGATTTTTAATTTTAAGTAAGATTGATTCTTCGTCTTCTGCTTTATAAGAGAATCTTTCCGGTGGGACCCCTTTGGTCTGCTAGAAACCCTTCTTTCTAAATTTTTTTCACATTTAATTAACTCTTCGGAACTTTTTGAATCTTCTGTAAAATCATCGCCAAGAGATGTTTCTTCATTATTTTCTTCATCATCTTGCGAGTTATTGAACTGAATTAATTCTAAATCTTCAGCATTATTTTCTGCAAGTTTGTCAGGTAAAGACGCGTTTTCTGAAAATTTAACGGTTCTACTTACTATTATTTTTCTTCCACCTACATAAATCCTGTATCCCTTACTTCGTAAATCGTATCCTACGAATATTCCTTCTTCAGCTCTGTTGTCGAATTTACGCCGTTTTTGTTTGTTCACATAGTAAAATGCTGTACAGCCAAATACTCGTAAGTGACTTAAGTTTGGTTTTCTACCATTCCACAATTCATATGGTGTTCTATCTGTGGCTTTAGTTGGTAACCTATTTTGAAGATATGCAGCAGTAGCTGCTGCTTCAGCCCAGAATCCTTTCAGTAATTTAGAGTTTATTAGCATAGCTTTAGTCATTTCTATTAAAGAGCGATTTTTCCTTTCTGCGACGCCGTTCTGTGCCGGACAATAAGGAACCGAAGTTTGGTGAAAAATGCCGAGTTTCTTTAAATAATTTTCAGTACTTTCGTTACAGTATTCTGTTCCGTTGTCGGATCTGAGAACCTTTATTTTCTTTCTAAATTTATTTGTTGTCGATGCAACATACTGTTTAAGTTTCTCGAATACTTCATCTTTTGAAGTAATAAAATAAATTTGAGTATAACGCGAATAGTCATCAATGAAAGTTACAAAATATCTTTTTCCTCCTAAGCTGTTGACTTCAATTGGCCCACACACATCTGTGTGCACTAAATCCAGTGGATTTTTAGATCTAAAACTAGTTTTGGGATAAGGTGTTTCAGTTAGCTTCGCTTTTACACAAGTAGAACATTCCACACTATGAGTGCATTTGCCAAGTTTAATGCCGTCTGCCAAATCATTTTTCTCAAGTGTTTTTATGGCATCTATATTTCTGTGGCCTAATCTTTGATGCCATTTTAGTATACAGTTCGTATTTGAACATGAAACATTATTAGCTAAGTATGCTTTCTCATCAATAGGGTTTACAGTCAATTTATATAAACCTTGCTGAGCGTTGCCGTCGGCTACGAGTATATTGTTACGCTTTATGTAACACTTATTACTATCAAATGTAACAATGCAACCTTTATTGGTAACAGATTGAACAGAAAGTAAATTACTATCTAAACCTGGTACATACAATACATTTTCCAATTTTAGAGTCATTTAACTGAGAGAAAAATTTTTTATCACTTGTCATATGAGTTGAGGCTCCTGAGTCGATAACCCATTCTTGCGTTTGCGTGTTTTCATGTTTATTTTCCACTTTTAGAACTTGATTAAACTGAATCTGTGTATTTTCAGTTTCTATACTTTTAAGATACTTATTTTCTTTAAGTTTTGTTATGTTTTCTACACTTTGCGTATTTGCTATTTGGCATGCATTACTTTTATAATTTTGAGAATAATTTCTTATTTTACTATTATTTACATCTGTTTTCGGGGAAGTTCTAGCGTTGCATTTTAAATGAAAACAGTCACTTATCGTATGATTATTTCTCTTACAATAAGTACAAAATTGTGTAACATACTTTGGTTTATTTTCGCTTTTACTTTTTAAAGCAACTGAATCGTACTTTTGAACTTTCTTAGTTTCCACACGTCTACAATACTCATCTATTAGTTTGTTTTTAACATATTCTAGCGACAATTCAGCTTCCGATTTACTTTCTATTGCAGTTATTAAGGAGTTGTATGAATTTGGTAAAGAACATAGTAGTATTGCTGTTAAGTTATTTTCTTTAATTTCTTCACCTATACTACGCAGCTTTTCAGCCAATTCTAGTACTCCTTTGATATGTTCCTGCATTTTAGAACTTTCATTATATCTAATGGAATATAGTTTTCTAAGAAGAAATAACTTATTTGTTAAATTTACACGTTCATGGACACATTTTAACTTCTGCCAAACTTCTTTTGCAGATTTACTATGTAAAACATGGATAATTTGCGAATCCGAAATGTTTAGACACATTAAAGCTTTAGCTTTACGATCATTCTTTAACCAAATATCAGTATCAGTTTCCGGTTTTTCTTCGAATACAACATCATCTAAACCTTCTTTTATTAGAAGTTGTTTTATTTTAAATTTCCATACTGAATAATTTTCATCTGTTAATTTTTCTATCCAAATTGATTCTTTTAGAATAGACATTATTACTTGTTACAATTATTCTTATAAACTTTGTAACTAGTATTTTCAACAAAGAGTTTTAACACTTTATGCCCCTGGAATCTTACAACATTACAAAATTTCAATTTCTCAGTCTCATAATCACTTGTTGGTTGTGCATTAGCACTGAAGGCGTAATGAGTACGTTTCCTCAAGCACAGAATTAAAGAATCATAAGTCAAAAGATTAACTACGAAATATTTATTTTAATAAAATAGGATAATTCTGCTTAACTTAAGCATAACAAAAAGTAATAATCTTCACAGACATTAAAACACTGAAGTATTGAAAAGAATAACTTACAGAGAATCATCATCAGTACTAAATATCATCAGGCTTACCTATATTATGCAATAAGAAAAATAAACAGGAATATACTTTGCCATCGTACCTGAAAGAGAAGAAAGTACTACTGGATTAGACCTTTAGCCAGGTACAAGTAGCTAGGGTGAAAATCAAATATACTGCATTGCACACGAGCTTTACTTTCTCTCGCCAATATATACCTTGGCGCACGTTCGTTTCGTATGCCTTTCGAGTTTCATTATGCAAAATACCTAAATTTATGCTAACATTATGCAATTTTTTCATTATTGCTAAATGGTAATAAACAGTGAATAATTAGGTATATTTGTGACTATTTATTTCTATTTTTTATATCATGTTATGTAGGTAAAATTAACTATAAAGAATGTAAAGAAGTAAAACTAATCGTAATGAAGGATGTCACTTCTGACCTTTATTTAAGTTTTGAAATGGTAATCTATATGGAGCTGTCATAAGGCAATAACTGCCATTTTTCTAATAGTTCAATTTTTAAGCTTCTTGAGCATAGTTAGAGGAACCTGTTAGTAAAAGCAGTGCATCTAACACATTCTAAAGATTTTTAACATGGATTCAAGTTAGGTGAATTGGATGACCACTTCCTGTGAGCAGTGTTTTTATGTTTGAGGTACTCATTCAGAAATTTTGGTTTATGCGGACATTCATAATTATCCATAAGAATAAATACTGGACAAACTGCTGTAGCATGCAGTCTTGCAGTGGGTTCAATAAAATCTCAGTGCAATGGAACTGATATACTGCACTTCTTGTGCAGATCACACTGCAAGATGTTAAAAGAAAATACGTCCTTCATTATTTACGTTGCTATTACAGGCACAGTGTCGAGTTCCATTCTTCTGAGCACTGTGACACTCACAGGGACAAAATCTCATGATACTGAGGAATACAGTTGTTTGGTTGGATGTTCGATATTACTCTTAATGTTACTAACTCTTAGAAAATAACAGGTAGAAAGACTTACCTTTTAATCGATCTTCTTTCTTCTCCAAAGGCATATCCGGGAGTATTTTTCTTAAGTACATCTGTACACTACTCACAGAATCTGTACACTACTCACAGAGAGGCTTCTAAGATAATAAGATATTTAATTTACAATTACAGAATAAAATATATATATAACACAAAGATAAGGATTACATGTTTCAGTCTGTTCGCTTCTTATTATCATCGCACACTAAAACAAGATCTCCTATTTTCAGAGGTTGTGAAGCTTTTGTATGTTCATAATTTTTAACTGTTCGAGATATTCGATTCGAAATCTTTTACGTAGATCTTGTAAAAGTTTTTGTCGATAAATAAGCCTTTTGTTTAAAGATTTCGCATCTATATTATCCAGATCAGGAACTCCAATTTGTCGAATCTCATGGAGAAACATGGAAGGTGGGATCGGAGATAAATCTTAAACATCTTCCAAGACATACGTCAATGGACGATTATTCATTATTGCTTCACAGTCACACAAAATTGTTATCATTTCTTCATAATTCAGAGATGATCATCCTAAAACTTTGTGAAGTATTCTTTTCAGGACTCCTATTAATCGCTCCCACCATCCTCCCCACCAGGGAGCTGATGGCGGAAGAAATTTCCATGTGATCCTGTGGATACTAGCTTGTTCTAAGATTTTTCCCAATTTAAGCTTTTGAATAATCTATCACTTCCTTTTAAATTTGTTCCGTTGTCGGAATAGACGGTGTGGGGTCTTCCATGTCTAGCAATGAAACGTCTCAGCGCTTGCAGAAAACTTTCAGTTGATAGCGAGAAAATCGATTCCAAATGTACTGCGTGAAAAACAGCACAGGTAAAAATCACTATCCATGATTTTTGATTTCCCTTCAATATCAAAGGTCCAGTCAAGTCAACACCTACAATCTCAAAGACTGCTGCTTCTCTTACTTGATCTTCAGGGAGAGGAGCACTGGGTGTTTTCGAAGAACTAGTATCGAACCTCTGACATACAACACAGCTTCTTATGACTTTCTTGACAGTCTTTCGTGCTTTCAAAATCCAATATTGTTCTCGTAAAGTGGATATTAAAAATTGTACTCCTGCAAGATTGTTCATTTCATGTTTAGCTCTAATTAATTTTACTACAATAGGATGATCTGAAGGAAGAATAATAGGAAATCGAAAATTTTCTGTCTTATCTCTTCTCAGAATTCTGGTTTTAACCCTAAGGATTGCGTTAGAATCAATCATTGGTTGAAGCACACGTAATCTTTTGTCATCTGATCCAGAAAATGATTCACTCTGCACTGATCTCAAAAGAGTTAATTCAGCTCCTTTAATTTCTTCCGCTGTAATTGTTCCAAAAGTTCTTTCATTAGGACTTAGTCTGACATTTTTAAAAAAATGGAAGTTCCAAGATATTATCTTTAGAATGGTATTGTATGAAGAAATCTTATCAAAATTAACTTCAGTCATAGCATTCGAATTAATTGCCGAAATTATTGTCTTCTTTCTTTCAGCATTTATATAATGTCAAAATTCAGTACAATTTCAGAGGTAGGCCATTTTTCAGGATCATTTCTCAACCAATCGGGACCCTCCCACCATTTCGATTTGACTAAGGTTTCCGGACTGCATCCTCGGGAAGGGAGGTCCGCTGGATTTAGCATTCCAGGAATATAATTCCAGTCGTTTGGATTAGTTAGAGTATGGATTTCTTTCACTCTGTTGTGAACGAAAACGGCCCAGTTTTCATTCTTTTTTATCCAAAATAATGCATCCATAGAATCACTCCAATAATAAATAGGCAAGCTTTCTAGTCTCAAATTTTCCTTAACATGAAGTGCCAGTCTAGCACCAATCGTACAAGCTAAGAGCTCTAGTCGAGGTATGGAAATCAGCTTGATAGGTGCCACTCTGGATCGAGCTGAGATGAGCTGACGTGTGACGGAATTTTCATTACAGCTTCGCATAAATATGCATGTGGCATAAGCAGATTTACTCGCGTCACAAAACACGTGTAAAGATAAACCAGAAATTCTTTCGAAGGCAGCAAAAATTCTTCTGGGTACAGCTATTTTTTCCAAATTGTGCAATTTATTTTTCCAACTTTCGAATTTGTCAGAAATGCTTTTAGGTAAATTGTTACCCCATGAAATCTTCTGTTTCCAGCATTCTTGAAGCATTAGCTTAGGAAACAGAGTAACAGGAGCTGTAAATCCAATCGGGTCAAAAATCCTGTGTACTATTGACAATATATTCCTTTTGCTGACAGGCTGTTTCTCAGAACTATCTTTAAAGTCACAGGACAAAGTGTCATTTGATAAATTCCATTTCAACCCCAGAACTGATACGGTTTTATCGGAGTCTTCATTGCAAGAATTTCCTTTTAAAGTTTCACCGCTAGGTTCATTGTAACACCATCCCCTTAAATCAAATTTAGCAGTCGACATAATTTCCTTCGACACATTAATGAAAGTGTTTAGTTCTTCAATAGTATCAACGCTGGCCACACAATTGTCGACATACATTGATTCACTTAATTTCTTAGCTACCTCTTGTTGATGTTCAGGAACATTCTCGAGATGATAATTCAGTGTGGCGGCGAGAAAAAAAAAGGACTGGTATTAACACCAAACACAACGCGCTTATGTCGATATATTTTCAATTTTTCAGAATCTCCTTCTTCCCACCAGAGAAATCTAAGAAAGTCTCTATCTCGAGGACAGACACCTATTTGCAAAAAGGCCTTACGTATATCTGAGATAACCCTGTATTTACCTAGGCGAAATCTGTTTAAAATACTTGGTATTAATTCCAAATAATTTGGGCCCTTTTCTAAACAATCATTTAAGGACATACCATTCCTTTCCTTCGCTGAGGCATCGAACACAGGTCTAATCTTTGTGGTTAAACTTTCCTTAATTACAGCCCTATGTGGTAGGTAATGACAATTTTCGGTTTTCTTATCTTCAACAGATTCTATAATACCTTCTTCAGCCCATTCGTAAAAAATATTTTCATACTCTTTCAGACAGTTTTTTGACTGAAGAGTTTTGGCGCAGGATTTTAACCTTTTCTCTGCTAATAATCTGTTGTCAGGTAAAACCTCATGCCCTTCTATCCAAGGAAGAGAGACCTGATATCTACCGTCACTATCTCTCTTTAATGACTGACGAAAATATGTTTTAGCGATTTCATTAATTTCCTTTCTTGTATGGGTTGTAGCAGGATCCGTTATTCCTAATGAGTCAAGTCACCATAAATCCGAAATTTTAGCATCATTAACATGAAGTGGCAATACAGTTTTCATTCTGTCAGAGAACTCACGCTTTTCAGTTTTCCCCATCATTGTCCATCCTAATCTAGTGTGTACACATGATAACCCACATTTTAGTTGTCTAACCTTCCCTGTTAGAAGCTTTCTCTCCTGTTAGAAGCCGTTAGAAGCTTTCTTCTGTTAGAAGCTTTTCTGCAGATGTGGCAGCCCTGTTAGAAGCTGCCACATCTGCACCTAAAAGAACATGAATTTCTAAAGGTGATTTTTCATACATCAAATCCACAGATTTATTCTGCATGTCAGTTAAATAAATTCCATGTTTTCGCAGTTCAGTAAGATATGTATCTCTACGAATTTGAGGAATGTCAGTACATATTTTATCCTGATCCCAAACCTGAAAATTACAGTGATAATCACGTTTAAGACTACTCAATCTAATTAAATATTTACTATGAGTTTCTTTCTTTTCAATAACTCCGAACAAACCATGGATTAATTGTTCTTTACCACTGGTTTTATAATTCATTATACTAACTGCATACTGCGAAATGTAGGATTGCCTGGAACCACTATCTATTAAAATTCTCACATATTTTTCGATTCCATCCCAAGTTTTACTACTAAATTTACTAACTGCATGCAAGATTTATTTGTCAGAACACAGTATTTTTTTATTATTTTCATCCCTGATAATGTCTGTAGAATTATTTATGTGAGAGTTACACATTATTGACAAATGAGCTTTACCGCATATGGAACATTTAACTTTGGTCTTCCGGAAGCGACCAAATCTGCAGGCAGTGTTTTAAGCAAAATAGGTGTTAATAAAGCTCCACATGTTTCTGAGGTCATATTTAATGATTTAAGACATCAAATATGTTTTTGTATGTAATTGAATAACTTACAGAAATTTTAAATGTCATTAGAATCCTTTAGAGGTCTTATTTTCAGTAATTTATCTATATGGGAGTTTATCAGTACATCTTTATTTCCAAATCTTTCTGTGAGGAGTTTAACTGAAGTTTCGTAATTTTCTTCAGTTAAATCGAAACCGTCAATGGTGTTATAAGCAGTACCTCCCAAAAAGGATTTCAAATAATTAAATTTGCTTATAGCGTCAAGTGTTTTATTTGGTGTATGGCTGATGAAAAAGTGTTCCAAAATGTCAGCCATTCGCAGCTCTCGTCATAAAACTTTGGAATCGTAAGTTTAGGAAGCTTCACATTATGATTTTCGATTTTAACGTTTTCTATACTTTCACTTAACTGTTCAGTGCTTCTTAACACACTAAATTTTTGTTGTTCTATATTAATTTCTTTCAATTTTTTGTTAGCTTTTTATTTAAATGTAGTTATTCTTTCATGATATTCGTCAACACCATTTAATTCCTGGTCTAGATCCTTTATGTCTATTAATTTTTCTATAGCGGCATCTATTTGTTTTAACTCATTCAATTTTTCATTTAAGAGTTCTAAGGAAATTTCTAGTTCCTCTGCATTCACTTCTGTTTTTGATAATTCAGTTTCGATTCGGCCAATTAATTTTGTAACAGCAGCTCTTATGTGGCCGCGTTTCCTTTTCAGTGTATCGATGAATTTCGTCATTGTTTAATATATATTCAATAATTCAACAAGTATAAACAATTCACTTTCATCCTGGCAGGGATGCCAAAAAATGTATAATTCTTAGAAAATAAAAGGTAAAAGACTTACCTTTTAATCGATCTTCTTTCTTCTCCAAAGGCATATCCGGGAGTGTTTTTCGTAAGTACATCTGTACACTACTCACAGAAAGAGAGGCTTCTAAGATAATAAGATATTTAATTTACAATAACAGAATAAAATATATATATAACACAAAGATAAGGATTACGTGTTTCACTCAAACATCCATCACGAGTTCTCAAAGTTCAACTAAAAAGTTCTGATTTAGTTTTTGCTGCTCGCATGCGCAAATCACTTGGTTGTCGGTGAGAGTTTCAACACTAACAGAGGCTGTTTGAAGTCTTTAACGTGAATTTGCAATATTTTTTACAATAATTCCAAATTCGTCATAGTTTAAAGTGTTGGCTTTATTTTCTGTTTAACACAATAAGTGAAGTAGATGAAAATAATTCATTCATGTCATGTTCATTTTTGCTGCTGGCTTATTTTTAATGATCAGCAAACTAATGCTTTTAGATAAATGTGAAAACAATTGCATTGAGAAAATTATTTCTGTACACTGATAAATGTACAGAAGTACAGCAAAGTTTATAAATTAGTGGATGAGTGTTGATCAGTATTTAATATCTGATAACTGAAACACGGTCAGAAAATTGCACGACGCAAAATGGCTAAAATTTTGAATTTTTATTTTAGATGCCAAGAAAAGAACAAAGTATATTTGATGTGTTGTAACACATAAGATTGCAAACTGTGTGAATGTGAACACATAAGATTGCAAACTAAATGAGGTACTATACGAAGTCAAGAAATAATGGTGGGGGCCTTGTGATGATCATTTGATTTCATTGCAAAAATGTTTATTGATCATAGATTGTTTCAGTTTTACCGAGGGCCTCAATAATTTTGTTAGCATGACTGCTGCTACAGTAATATAATACATCTTAAGTACGAAGTTGATGGCTTAAAATTAGTTCATGTTGATTGGTCATTGATTGTTTCAGTTTTATCAAGGGCCTCAATAATTTTGTTAGCGTGACTGCTGGTACAGTAATATAGTACATCTTAACTACCAAGTTTCTAGTTTAAAATTAGTTCATTTCTAGGACATAAGTAAATATAATGTGATGTAAAAACTAGCATCTGAATTAAAGATATCAATTTTTTATATAGGCACTTGACAAAATCAGGTGTGGAAGTCTCATTCCAAACAAGGAGGATAGAACATTGACCATCACTGACACCGGTATTAGTATGACCAAAGGCAACTGTAAACAACTTAGGGAGGACTGTCAAATTTGGTACCAAAGCATTTATGGAAGCACTGCAGGCTGGTGCTGATATCTCTATGATTGGACAGTTTGGCATAGGTTTCTACTCTGCTCAGTTGCAGACATCAGTGTCTGTAACATCAGAGTATAACGAGGATGATAACTTGGGATTCATCAGCTGGTGGATCTCTCATTTTTCGACCTGACCATGGTAAGTTATTTAGTGGCAAATTGCAGTATTAATTATAATATGTTAAGTTTATAGTTTAAAATTAATTCATTGGAAGATATAAATAAATATAATGTGATGTAAAAACTAGCATCTGAATTAAAGATATCAATTTTTTTATATAGGCACTTCGCAAAATCAGGTATGAAAGTGTGACAGATCTTAGCAAATTGGACGGCTGTAAAAATCTGTACATTAAAATCATCCTGAACAAAGAGGATAGAACCTTGACCATCATTGACACTGGTATTGGTATGACCAATGTAGATCTGGTAAACTTGGTGATTTGGTAAACAACAGATCTCCCAGTTTTTAATTTTTTAGTAAGGAAAATATTTTCCTATTATAAAATTGCAAGAAATTGTACCCTGAAAAGAGCACTAAACTCTATTTAATTATTCCTTTCCACACACCAAATGATGCACAATTTTTTATGAACAAAAGTGCTAATTGTGCAAATTGACAACCATAGTGATAACTCAATGATACATTTCAAAATGTAGAATTTATTCATCATTGGTTTTTATTCACATTGAACATTTGTACATATAGTTAGCTACTTATCCATTTTTAATCCTTTTAGGTGCATTCTTATCAAAAATTATAAATACCTGCGTAAATTGGTTCATGAAATGTATGAACAAAATAAATAATAATGCTTAATTAAGCATGAACAAAAGTAAGAAATTATCACATGATGGCAGTAAATTGGTGAAGCTCAGCTCAGTTTTACTGTTGTTACAGTAAGCACCACAGATGTTAACAAGTATTTTACATGGAAGTTGGGAATCCTTTGGATCCAAAGGGGCCCACAGAAGACATTTCTCCACTATCCAGCAGGAATGGATTAGATTCTGCAATCATTAGTATTATTATTGAGGAAAATTTTGGAAGTTCCTATGAAATCCAGACTGAGAAGGAAATTAATACAGGCAATAATTCTGCTCTCTAAAAATTAAGCTTTTGCTATTTTTACCCAATAAAAGATGTTAGTATTGAGGATTCCCTCCCAATTCTATTCCAAATGCTTGTAACAGTCATTAGTTTATCCTGAATTTTAGAGATCTGTCTGTTTGTCCTGTGTATGATTATGTGATGTGCTCAGTTAAAAAAAAAAAAAAAAAAAAATAGAATCTCTTTAAATAACTAGAACAGATAATTCTCATTCACATGCAGGGAGGTAAAAAAACACAAAACATGAACTTTATGGTATGTATTAATAAGAATAAAATGCCTTATAAGAATATTGCATTTCATTAGTCCTGAAACTACAGCCACAATGAATTCATGCAGTGGCTTACACTTGTTTTAAATATTTATATTTACTTTCCTAAACAGGCCTACAAAATGTTAAAGAAATAAATGATTCATTTTCAACACATATAATATTGCTTATTTCTGTCGCACACTGCTTATTGTTATAAATAATAAAAGATTTTTTTAAATTGTATAATTTATTAAAGATATAATTTAAATGTCTGGGCATTGGTGGATGCATTTTACGTTTAAGAAAAATGTATAAATAAAAGACTAATTAGTTGCATATATTTTAGCTAAAATTGCACTTTTGAGTATGCTCTGGCATGAGGTTCATTTTTTCTATCCATTGAAAATTATTTTTCAAGAATTGTATTCTTTCTTCATTCTGTTTCGCAACTTATTTTACATGTTGCGTAAGTGTTTACATGTTGGGCAACTTGTTTAAGTGCACAGAATGTGGAGGAATTTTGCTAACATGTGTGTAATTCTATATATGCAGTTCTATAAATGAGCACATAGAACTTTTATTTGGATATTTAACCTGGAAGAATTTTTGAGTTGTGCAGTTATTTTTAGGTCTTCATTAGGAAAATTTTCTATTTTCATACTGTTATTCATATTTGTATGTTCATATTGTTGCGTGGGTATGGGTTCGTTAGGAATTGAATACACAAGTCCGATGAAAATTGAATAAGATTTATTATTATCACAAAAAAATGCTTAATTTTCCTCAGATATTCATTCAGTATAACAATATCTCACAGTAGTTATCTTTTTAACTACTCAAATGTTTTAGAGAACATAATTCAAAACAACTAAAGAAAGCTAATCCACGAATTTGCTACAGTCAACAAGAGCAGTTTACTAAACAAACTCTTAAAGCAACAACAAACAAACTAAAATCACCATGAAATGAGAGGTTTTCCTCCTTTTTATAAGATTTTCAATCACACGCGAGAACTTTCTGGAACTTTCAAAATCAAAAAGAGCTATTTATTTATTAAATGTTAAATGCACATGCTCTTGTATTTTTAATTTTCTGGCTTAGCTTTCCTTTAATACTCATCACGTGCTACACTGCACGAGGAATAAAACAATTTAATTTATAATTCAACTAACATTAGCTATTTAAATACCAAATCCATAACACTATATATTGTATTATTCATTTAAGAAACTTTTGCATTTTGTATATCCATAGTGTTTGTTAGGAAAATTTAAGTTTTTTAATTTGGAGGCAGTAAAAGATACCCAAACAATTATGCCTCCACCATTCGGCAACAAAAGTATCTTTGTTGAATCTAAATGTATTAAATATTGAGGAATTTGTAGATATTGCATAATGCATACCATTTTGAATTTATTTTGCTGCAGCATCATACAGGTTATGGTACATTACAAAGTGCAAGACCTGGATTTGTCATAACTTCGAGCATTCTAGATTTGAGATTTTTCTCAATATTACATCATCAGTTTAAATCTGATAAGATGATGTGTATGAATTATAAAACTGAAAATATGAAATAGTGATTTATGAAATAATCTAAAAATTTGTGACCTAAAGATGATTAATTAATTCATTAATATGACCTTAAGAGCACAAAAAGACGCTTTATTAAATTAAATTTTTTTTGCATGTTTTGCATAAAAATACAAGTGATATAAAAACATAATGAAAGGAAATATAAAAAAAATCTGAAATCTTACAGATTTTACATTATAGCCCAAAAGGCATTTTTTTAATGTTTTGTGTGTTGCCTTTACACACATTTATTAAATATCATGTTCTCCACACTTGAATCAGAAATGTTAGTTCGGCAGCAAATATCACAAAATAATTTTAAAATGATCATATCTTCAGAATTTCGGACATACAGTCTCGCACACTGGAGATAGATTTTTTTTTTTTTTTTTTTCTTCTGTACAATGTTGCTATTGCTCGTTTTGAAATCTTTGACTTTGTTAATCAAAAATTCATTTTCAACAGAAAAGACTTGCCCTTAAACTACATTTAACATGGGACGGTCCTCACACAGTCCTAAATAGGCTTAGTGACCTCGTACATCAGATACGGAAGTTACAAATTTCTAAGCCTAAAATCGTTCATTACGTCAACTACACCTTACTATGGCCACAGAATGAAGTACACATAGTGTATATAATGTAAATAGTACATTAAGAAAGTGATAATATATATAGAAAGAGACTTAAAGAATCTAAAGTTAAAAGTAAATTGGAGTCAAAGCAAGGTTATTTCATATATATATATAAATATATGAAATAAAAGCACAAGGAAATGCCGGAGCAGTGTTGATGCGTAATTATCCTATATTGAACAGGAAGAATTGCCTAGTATGCTACTGTGCTGAGTTCGTAAAGAAAACTTGGCAGTCGAGGCGATTTTAATTCCATTTTTATTTTCAATTGATATTATGTGGCCACAGATCACTTGGCACTCCAGTCGTGCCTTTCCACAGAAGATTTACATCTTTGATACTATTGAGATAGAAAGCAAGCCAGCGAAATTACATCCTAGCAGAGTAGAGAGCAAAGCTGAAGTGCGTAGTTACGCAAGTTGGAAGCACGCAAAGAGAAAAGTTTTGGTTTACAATTTGCTGAAGTGCGTAGTTAGGGGATTGGTCAAGAGGCATCTGCATTAACGGTTACGTAAGATCGCATGATTAATTTGAATTTCACTATAACCTCTTTTATTTTTTATTTCATTTGGAAACTTCATCGCTCTGTCCTAAAAATAGCGCTGCAAGTCTAAACTGCGTCATTCAAATTTTTTGCAAAGTATATAATAAAATAGAATAATAAAACAAATTCCAAATTTGGGCTCTCAGTTTTTAATTTTATTATTGGGTTTTGTTATTTTCATGTTGGGGTGGAAACATATGTTATTCAAAATTTGATGGCTCTAGGTACTGTTGTTTTATCACAATGTGAGAAACATACATACATGTCATTTTCTTTATTATTGTTAGTGATATTTTTTGGATTTAGTGCCATACTATCAATTGGGTTATGCATTAGTTAATTTATGATTGGGATATTGTCATCATAATGGAAAACTTTTATTATATTATCTTCATTTATTACTTCTTCCCAAATTCCATTAATTTGTTTTTTTGGCGGTATCTGAAAGCCTTCAAATTTTCAACTGTCATTATAAGGCTTAAGTAGCTTATGCTATTGGCAGTATATCATGAATGTGGCTACTAAAGACATGTTCTGCTAAAGACTTCTATCCTGTGTTGTCGAAGCCTGAATTATACTAGTTCAGTATTCATCAATTGGGACGTTCTTATCACAGTCAAAAACTTCTGTGATGTCATCTTTACTTATTTTTCTTTGCAATATTTAAAACCGTCAAATTCGTGATACTTATCATGAAGTTTAGTTATCATATATACTATTAGCATTGTATCATGGGAATGGTGATTAAAGAGATGCTGTTCTGCTAAATTTTGTCTTGCTTCTATCACATGCTGACAAAGAGTCCAGTTACTTGTTTACTTACGTCTATTTCCCACACATGATTTATCTTAGCTCCGATCAAATAAATTCTCACATGTACTTTTCTAAGGTTTATCTAGGGTAGGCACTAGCTATTTTGGTACTTACGTATTAATTTAACCACCCACCTTGGTCAGTCTGGTGATAGTTTATAGATGAAATGGTAGAAGTTATTGATCAAGTCTAGATAATGGTTTTCAAGCCATTTTTGGAAATATTCCCAAACTATCAATATTTATATTAAGTTGGTAAACATTAAGTAACATCGGTTCAACTGATAGATAATGTCATTATCAACATATGAAGACATACTTTAGCAATTTAAAATACAAATTTTAATTATTAAATAAGGATTACATGGTACATTAAAAAAGTAAAACACCAAAACACCTGCATTCTTATTCAAAAGGCATTTAAAAGGGAGGGGGATTTTTTCCTCTCTTCTTTAACGTTATGAAGAGGTACTTAAGGCAGGTTCCTGTAATTGTCTGACATTGCTGGAAGGCATGTAATTGACTTTGTCAGTCAGATCGTGCATGGAACTCACCTCGTGTGATTTTATTTGTTTTGAGGCAAAAGCATCACAAAATATATCACACAATGGAGAAGTTTTAGCAGAGAAGTATGAGTCATACTGTGTGTAAATCAAAGTATGATTTTAGGTGCAAGTGTGATTGTTGAAATTAATGAAAGGAAGTTTGAAAAGTGGAAATTTCATTGTGATAAAAGAGCGAATGGACCCTGGATATTTGTTGGCACTAAAAGAGATTTGATTTTCCCCCCTGCCTTCTTTGAATTTATGAACAGAAACATAAAGCAGGTCTGATATTGCTGGAAAGCATGTAATTGTCTTTCAGTCAGTGATAGTGTGGCATTTAAAGACCCTATTTCTGGGGCTCACATAAAGTTGGTTGAGAATTTATGGAGTTCCATTGAAAGAGCTCAGCACAGATCTGGACATTTGTGATTTAATTTCTTTTGAGATGTCTCGGAGATGTGTGTCATGGATTGGAAGAGTTTTTGTGGAAAAGTATGTGTATGAGAATATGATTGGAGCTTCTGGTGTGATTGCTGAAACTGATAAAAGCAAAATTGGAATGTGGGAATTTGATCATGATAAAAGAATGAATAAAATCTGCACGTTTGGAAGCATTGTGAGAAATTCTGGCAATGTTTTTCTCTTTTGAGTTTTCTTAAATGCAAATGGCATCTTTTAGTGTCCAAAAACTTACGTTGCTTCGTTTCTGTTATATTTTGAATAAATTGCTCAATTTCAAAATATTTTTCTTATTAATAACAATATGCAGAATGTGAAAGAAATAAGGTACATTATGCAGTAGACTCCAGAGTATAAGCGCTTCCCACACAAGGTATTTTTTTAACAAGCGTAAAGAAAAAAAAAAAAAAAAACTGTTCACAAAACTGAACGAAATGTTAAATTTGCTAACATCGTGCTTATTTATGGCAAAAATATCCCAGGTCTTCTCAGAACCTTAACCTCGGCCTTCTCGGAACCTTCCCCCTCTGATGAATCAATGATTTCTTACTCACCCTTGCAGTGTCCGCTCCACCGCCCTCTCTCGTTCTTAATCTTACTGACACGTCCACTTCCACCCACTCACCATTGTTAGTTTAAGCTTGATAGTGTTTGAGAACCGGTTGGAGTTAATTTCTTATCTTTTATTGTGTTCAGTGCCTGTGTTTTTTGGTTTTGCTTTTTTCGTTACCGATTTAAAATGTCAGGAAAACGAAAGAAGGTGTTGTTGACGATTGCGCAAAAACTAGAATTAATTACCAAAGTAGCAAACGGCGCTACAATGCAGCAGATGGAATTGGATTACGGAATCATGGAAATAACAGTGCGTGACATTCGAAAGAAAAAGAAAAACTGGTGAACTTTACATCAATGTCGGACGGTGCTTCTGCAAGGAAAAGGCGAAAAACTATGAAGGGTTCTTTCTACTTTTGATGAGCTAGACACGGCGTTGACAAGAGTGATTACCTCATGTTCGAAAAGAGGGTACTCCTGTAAATGGTCCTATCATTGCGGCAAAGGCAAAAACCTTTTTTGAGTTTTTAGGTGTGAAAGGGAATTTTGATGCATCTTCTGGCTGGTTGACTCGTTTTAAGCAGCGACATGGAATTCGAGGGGAGAAACTTAGTGGGTGACCAACAAGCAAACGACCATTTCCACTATGAATTTGAAGAATTTGTTTTAAAAGAAGAGCTATCTTTTGAACAAATTTACAATGCCGACGAATCGGGACTTTTGTGAAAATGTCTTCCCGCTCGCACTTTAGCTTTTGAAAGTGAAATTAAAGTGGCGTGTCATAAAAGCAGCAAGGAAAGGATCACTATCATGTTTTGCAGTAACGTTACCAGTGGACATAAACTTAAACTCTGTTGTCACTGGAAAGTAAAAAAAAAACCGAGATCTTTCAAAGGATAGAAAATTTGCCCGTTGATTACTTTAACCAAAAAAAATAAGGATGGATGAACTGAAACATTTTTCAAGAATGGTTCGATAAAAACTTTGTTCTTCTAGTGTGTAAACATCTTAAATCGAAAAACCTGCCTGAAAAAGCTGTGCTATTGATTGAAAACACCTTCTCACCCAACAACATGCGGGCTAAAGTCTTCTGATGTACAAATTTTTGCAAAGTTTCTTCCCCCAAACTTTACTGCGCTAATCCAACTCTTGGACCAAGGAGTCATTGCAACAATGAAGAGAACATACCGAACCATGCTGGCTAATAACCAAAATTAAAGAAGGTTATGATCTGAAAGTTTCGGAAACACTACACAATCTTGGACAGCATCTACACTATTGCATCTGCATGGGACTCAGAAACTGTTAACCCTCATAAAATTCATGGAGAAAACTCATGCCTAATATTGAAGCCAACAACAACCTAACTCTTTTGAGTTGTGAAGAAGAGAATGAAGATGTAGGCACGCCAACGGCAACTCTTGCCAATATGGTGAAGACAGTTCCGTGTGGTAAGAACGTCGATGCTGAAAACATTAATGAGTGGTTGGAGTGTGATGTCAACGAACCTGGCTTCGAACGCTTGACAAATGACAAAATTGTGAAGAAAGCAAGAGAGACCGAGAATAAAGGACAGCGAAGTGAAGGCGAAGAAGAGCCCACTGTGCAGTTGCGGAAGACTCCCGAAGCAGCTTTGCAAGAAGTCGACGGACACTTGAGCTATTTGGAAGAACAAGACGACGTGAAGTTGGCCGAGAAACTTATGCTATGAAAAATGCAATCTTGGATCAAGAGAAAAGGCTTCCAAAGCAAGAAGCAAAAACAAATGACTGATTTCTTCAAAAAGGTGTAGTTTTACAGTTATGTTTTTGTAATTACATAATACATTACAGTATTAAAACAGTACATAAGTATTAATTTTTCTGTGTATCCTTGATGCCTCTCGTAAGTATACAAAGCACTTTTCTATTTTTATTAACAAAATGCATTTTAGGTTAGTTTTAAGGGATATACTAAAATATTAAGCGTTAGTTAAACATTTCCTGCTGTTTATTTTACATTTTATTGTACATAAAACAATTTTACAACTTTGGAATGACCGTTTTCTCTTTTGCTATACCTGTTTTTATCTTTTTTTGGATTATCCACGAATTTTGTTATCCGCAGCGGCGCGCCACTCAATTTCGCGGATAATCGGGATTGTACTGTATGTGTAAAAAATGAATCATTTGTTTCTTTAAAATTTTGCAGGGGTTTTTAGCCAAAAAAAAAGTAAATACAGTCAAAAGTCGTTAATCCAGACTTGTCGGGACTTCAGCGATTCCGGATTATAGATCATCAGTTTAAATCTCGTAAGATGGCATGCAGAAATTCTAAAATTAAAAATATGAAACCGTAATTTATGAAGTAAAGAACAATTATGATCTAAAGGGTATCAAAATTTACAAAAAAAAAAGCTTAATATTTATTTGTTTACTTTATTAAACACTTCTTTCAATGTAAGTTGTTTTAAGTTGCTTCGTTTTATGTGATAATACTTTCTCTTTAATTCTATAAACAAACACAATTTCTTGTTCAGTTGCAAAGTTCGGCTGTTCAAGTCTCGTAATTGTTGTGCCGAGAATACCGACTAACTTGTCAATCGAAATTTTTTCGTTTTCACTAACCTCTCTGTCACCTTCTTCATCTTTTTATCATTTTTTGCAGCAATTCCACTTTTTGTTTGATGAACAGCGAAACATACTTTCGTTTTATAGATCCTTTGGGAGCTCCAGCATCAGAAATTCTATCTGGCATAATCGAAAGTTCAAGTTTACTTTTATAAAATTGCTCTTACAGTCTGCAAAAAATAATAAGCTGGATCCAATTCAAAGATTAAAGAACAACGCAGTCATCAACATTAACTGAATTAGATAATTAGATAATTTTAGCTTATACCGTCCGTTATACATAAAACGCGCACGTGAAAACGTATTCTGCGCTTGCGCACATGCATATGTGCAGTCGTAAAGGTCTCACACGAGAACGCCTATGCGCATGTGTCAATGCGGCGCATGCGCAGAAAGTTTTTAGCTTTGAGGTCTGGATTATAGATCATTCCGGATTATGGGTGTCCGAATTAACGACTTTTGACTGTATAAATATGCAACTGCATGAATTCACTGTGATTGCAGTTTCATGACTCAAATACAATATTCTTATTAGAAGGTATTTTATTATAATAAATACATGCTATAAAGTTCATGAATTGTGTTTTTTCCCTTCTTCCCTGCATGTGAATGAGAATTATCTGCTCTAGTTATTTAAAGAAATCTTTGAAACTGAGTGCATAATCATACACAGGACAAACAGGCTGATCTCTAAAATTCAGGATAAATCAATGAATGTATAACCAGCATTTGGAGTAGAATTAAGGGGAGAAAATCCTCAGTACTACATCCTTTATTGGGTAAAATTGGCAGAGCTAAATTTTTAGAGGGCGGAATTATTGTCTGTATTAATTTTCTCCTCAGTCTGGATTTCACATTAACTTCCAAAATTTTTCTCAAAACTAATGACGCAGCTCCTAGTCCATTCCTGTTGAATAGTGGAGAAACTAACTTCTTCTGTGGGCTCCTTTTCATCCAAGGATTCTCAATTTTCATGTAAACCACCTGTTAGCATCTGTGGTGTTTACTGTAACAACAGTAAAATTGAGCTGCTCTTCACCAATATACTGGCATCGGTGATAATTTCTTACTTTTGTTCATGCTTAATTAAGCTTTATTATTTTATTTTATGAACCAGTTTACTCAGGTATTTATAATCTTTGATTTTTGATAAGAATGCACCTAAAAGGATTAATACAAGATTAAAAATGGATAAGTAGTGAAATATATGTACAAGTATTCAAAGTTAATAAAAATACGAATTATGATTAAATTCTATATTTTAAAAAACATTGTTGAGTTATCACGAAGGATACAATTTCTTGCACTTTTATACAGAGGATATTGTAAGTAAGGTAGGAAAGCATTAATTTATGAAGGAGTTAGAAAATGAGGCATACAAAATGAATAATGAATGTACACAGCGCTGATGTGGGTAAACTTCTTTGAAGTAAATTATATCGGAACAAAACAAATTAAAGTGCGAATATTAACACATTAAACAGTGCCTGAATCTTCATATAAAAGTCTATAAATAGGCTACTGTAGAATGAGACTATTCAGATCAAATTAAATTTAAATACGAAAAATTTAATATATGTAATAAGAAAAAAAAAATCAGTTGAAATAAAAGGGGAAATCATTCTGAAATCCTCTAAAAATGGGGGAATGAAATTTGTAAAATTCAAATTGGAAAGTAATGAACAGAAAGTAATGCAAGTTAATGGAAAGTAATGCCAATGGAAAGCAATTTCCATTAACATCAGCAGTACAACTGAAACTTGGAACTAGTTCTTATGCTGCCATGCATCTGTTATAAAATACCTCTTACAAGCTCTTTAGAGAGTCGCCAAAGGCCATGACAAAAGTGATAGTTCGCTAACAGAATTTCCCAGGAAAGATCACAGAAATAAGGTAGGAAGCGAGGACACTTTATCCATCAACGTCCACAACACAGAAACCATCCACTACATAGAAAACAATGGTGAGAACTGGAAGCAGGTGGCACATGTGGCTGCATCTGCTGATCGGAAAGGAGAAGATAATCATGGGGCAGAAGGGGCCAGAACAATGCTGATATGTTCAGCTGATGAATCAGAAGCATTATAGTGGCGAATCAGGAAAGTTGAAGTCACACGAATTTTGTCAGTAGGTCCATGCTATGAGAAAATTAATTTCTCACTGCAAGTTTGTCATTAAAAGTGGGAATTAATGCAAACATGTGGAAATATATTCGTAATTAATTTATCTAACTTAATGAGCTAAGGTCTTCAGGTGGAGAGGTAAAGTGTGATATTTTTTGGGGAGGAAATTCCATCAGTCATGAAGTCGTAATTTCTTGATCCAAAGTGTTGTTAGCTGGAAAAACGTTTGGCTTGGACTGATTTTCGAGAAAGTTGGCAAAAAGCTGTGCTTTTTCTTAATCAGTGCAAGCAGTATTATTGTTTCTGACTGGCTGCGAGTAATCAACTTAAATCGTCCTACATAGTTATAAAAGGAACTGTCATCTAAGTTAAGCTGATGGACTTCACATTGCCGCTGTTAGAATCTGTGCTCGCTGATAAGAGACTTAATTTTTTTATTTTTGACTTTCGCATAAGGATCCCAGGTGCGATTGAAGTTTTTACACAGGTGATTCTGTTGATCAAATTTTATGGTGGTGGTAGAGTTATCCACAAAAAGTATGAGGATTTTTAGTGAGACAATGAATTTAAAAAATTATGAGAATTTTTAGTAAGACAATGAATTTTGAAGTCGGTATCATACTTTGAACTGAGTTTAGTGATATTAGGAGGTGATGTGCAGGCAAGGAGACTTAGAAGCCCAGATCTTAGAATAGTATCTGGAAATCTATGTATGGAATGTACAAGGTCCGTTTTTCATAGAGTGACGAAAAAGAGGAGCATTTTAATGATCGCAGTAAAACTGTGCTTAGATGCACCAATATAGTGACATCAGTGATAATATATTTTCCTCATTTGTATTATTTTGCAAAAATGTCTGCTACCATTATGGGCTTTGTTTTTATATCTTATTTATTTATTTTATGCTTTCTGGGAAATTTTTGTGATATGAGACTTCTCAGATTTAATATTACAATAATTAGAACCTGATATGAGTAACTTTAATGTCCTTTAAATTATTTTCATCTAAGCTGGGATCTGGAAACATACACTAAAGTAAAAACGCTTATTCACTAAAGCAAGCATAAAAGAGTTCAGCACCACAGTTAATTTTATTTCTTTATTCGTAATGTGATATATAGAAGGTCATCTGTTGATTTAAAGAAGTGAAATATGAGTTTCTCTTAAAAGAAATTTCTCTGCTGAAAATGCAGCTATGAAATGAGTTGTTTAATTTCTAACTTAATCTGGACCTCGCCATTGTTACTGAGATTTTCCAGGTACTTTTTTTTCTCAATTTTGTACTAAAATTGGATGAAATTATATATGTCTCAAATGAAGAATTTTAAAGTAAAGAAAAATTAAGTTAAAGAATGAGAGGGGCATTCTAAAATACAGTTTTGAAAAATAAAAATCATAATGTAAAATTAAATTCAGTAGGTAGGCAAGCATATAATAAAAAGGACGTGTAAATTTTATTATTATCCTCAGTATTGTAACATGAATGCCATTTCACATGAAGAACAAAATATTTTAACACTAGTATATGTGTCTGTCACAACTCTATTATTATATGATATATATACAAACAGTTAAAACTGGATTAACCAATAAGCAAAATAAGCATGTTTTTAGGGCAACAAGGAAATGGTCATTGGGAACAAAAGGTCGTTAGAAACCCGAGGAATGGATGTGCCACAAAAACATTTTATGCCAGTTTTATTGTGGAATGATGTATCTAAACCAAGACCAAGAAAAGAGAAATGGGGGGGGCAGAAGTAAATGTATATGAGGCTTAGTCTTAATCTGGCTCTACATATTTTATATATACAGCATGTATATATAAAATAATAATAATCTTCATAATATGCACATGAAAATGTAAATTTTAAAATTTAATTTAATTGAATATTTTTATTTTATAAGGCAAATGGATAAATTTAAGAAAAAAAATTGAAAATTATTTTGAGTTTTCTTTCTCTGTGTAACAAGTGAAATATCTAAAAGAAGTTACTTCATCCCCATACCAAGCATTTTAGGGCACTTTCTGTGGCACATGTTTGCATGATTTCTGAATTTTTCAGAATTACGTAGTTGTTGTAAAGAAAATAAACAAATCATTAAAAAAACAATGCAATGAATGCAGTAATGTATGAATGGCAACATGTCTTATGACCATGGCTGGCACTAGTATTAATTTATGCATTCAGTGCCTAAATATATTATGCAAATCAGATCATATTCCCACTATATACCTATGAGGGGAAAAAAGTTAATTCCCTTCCAGTCCTACTATTATTTTTTGTAATAAAATATTATGATTGTGTAACCAGTTTTTCATAAAAAATTATTTTATATCAGATTCACATGCTTCACTAAACCATCTAACAGAGACAAAATTATTGTCATTCAAAAAACAGACAAAATTATGTTTAAATGTTTTTTTTTTTGGCCCCCCTGATTCACCAGAACTAATAACAAGTTCTGGTTTCTTTGCAACAGAACGCTTTTAATTTTGTGTAGGAAATCTTTGCCTTCTCCAAACTCTTTCTTTTAAAACACTGACAAAATTTATAAGAAATACCTTTCTGTCAAATTTTTCAAGTCTGGTTTAAATAATTTATTATGCATGTAAAATTGCATTCTTATATATTTTTTTAATATCATAAGAACTAATATAATAATAATATAGTAATAATATGCAAGACTGTCTGAGTTCTACTCCAATAAAGCATTCATCTGAGAATTTATTACAAATTTTATGAGAAATTACAAATTTTATGAAGGCTGATGATATATTTTTATTTCAAACTGTTTATTTCACTTTTTTAAACATGAAGTGGAACAAAAATTTCATATTATTCATGACATTATTAAACTACCTTCTCAGTCTTGCTGACCTCAGAGTATTGAGCTAATACTTTAATTTGAAAGCCTCTTATACTATTCAGTCACTTATAAATGTAATCCTTTTATCCTTAATTAATTTAAATTTTAAATGTTAGCATGTCTTTTGTGTAAAGCTTAAACTGTAATTATGTAATTTATACATTTTAGGCATTTTAAATTTGTGTGTGCATTAAAACAATTGTCAAAGCACAGTATTATAATTTTTGATACTATGTTTAAATACAATTCATCATAGAAAACTTTTTTAAAGAAAAGTTTATTGTATTAAGGCTATTGAAAATTTATACAATAATGTTTTAGTAAAAATCTTTTCCGTTATGCATATAATTTCTAAATGAATATTTTTGTTTTAAAAAATCTTCATGTTTGAAAAATTATTAAATAGATGCAGAGTGGTTCATGAAAAGTCAGTTATTAGGTTATTAGAGGAAGAAAAATTGCAGAATAAAGATTCTGTAGCACAATATATAAAATTGTGTAAATCTTTTCTGGGGAAATTTTAATCAATTTAATAATATCAATGTTTGTTGAAAAAAAAAATGTCATTTTATTATGAGGAGGGAAAATGATAAAATTGTATGCTTTAATTTGTGCATTTTCTTATTTTTGTGTGCAGCATGTACTAATTCTGTAAAATACAAAAACATGACTGCACTTAGTTGAAGCATGACTGTTTAAGGAAATCTGTTGTTTTATAAAAAATTTGTGAATATGACAGATTTTGTTGTTTAAAATAATTAGCGAAATTATTTTATTATGAAGATGCATAAATATAATTTTTGAATGAAATTTTAACAAGCATTTGTATTATATTTATATGAAAACAAATTTACTTTTTATTTGGATAATTATGTCCATCTTTATTTTTTGTGTGTCTCTTACAACCAAAAATATTTTATCAGAAATGCTAACTTTCCATAAAAGTTCTATTTTATTAGAACTGAGTATTTTTTTAAATTGTTTTTTTTCTTTATATATTGGTGAGCCAAACTGAAACAAAAATATTTTGTTTTATGTATTTTAATACATCTTCCTTATTTTATTTAACATTTGTAATTTAGAATAAATTATACACAGTTCTTGGCTATGTTGACCTGTTCTGGCATAAACTGTTATAACTTTCATCTATGTTAGGTTATATTTCTGAGTATTTGTTTGACACGTTAACTCTGTATATTCTGCTTAATTCTGTAGTTTTATCTTCTGTTATATTTTGAGGATAAAATCTAAGCATTTTGCTTTTAAATGATCCTCTATGCACTTGAACTGTTATTCATATTTTCACAATAGCGACCTATCACAATAATGAATAAACTTGCTGCCATTTGTGACTACAGTTTATGAAACAGTGCATGAAAACTTTTCTTCGCTACTGCTTCTCCAGTAGGTGGGGGGGGGGGCACTGAATAGGGCACACTCACTGTTCATGCCCTCACATATATGCATTACACACTCATCAGCTGAGCTGTAGTACACAAGTTTGGACCGCAAGGAGAAAAAAAAAACTTTTAAGCTCAGCCAGAAATGAGAGATATTACTGGTGCATTAAAATTAAGTCACCAATTCTTGTCTCTCTTTGACTTTTTTTCTGATGTTAGAAATCATCAACCTCACAGGACTGCCAGCTCCAGCAGTTTACTAATTATGACTGAATTTGCTACTTCAACATCGTCTGGAAAACTGGATGAAAGTTATTGAGCGCCAACACTGTGTGATATGATTTAGGACCTCAAAAATGAACTTCTTAACCACAGTAAAATCCGTTGCCTTCATTGTGCATTCTGTCTAGAATCTTCCTGAATGATTCCTGAATCTTCCCTAACGGTGAAAACTGACTGCATACATGAGACATGAAAGCATACATCTGACATGAGAGCTTTCAACATTTCTATGAACTCCTTTTATTGCCTAGAGGAGATGGATTGATTGGATACAGCATCCCACCTCCTGTGGAAAAGAAATGTTGTCTGCTTCCCGTAATGTGCCTGTGACCTCAAGTTGTGTAGAAAGAAATCTGTTTTCGGCAAAAATAATATCGATGCCGCCATCTCTCTGCAGTGTCACCTTTATATGTTCCCAAAGAAGGTGAGACTTTACAAAATCGTAAATATTTAGGAGAGTGTTCCTGAATGTTCTATGACTGGCACAGCAGAGAAAGGGCTGTCAGTGCCTTTCAGTACAAAAGAAGAACTTCCACTTAAGGTTGTCATATATGGCTAATCAGTGGATGAAAACCCTGACTCCACCAGAAGCAAAGTACAGATCAGGGAAGCAACCAACCAGCAGCTGTTTCAGGTGTCAGCGCTTTGGGCATATGCAAACTGGATGCACTCTAGGCTTCTGGATGTCTCTACTGCTTATCTTATATCTGCAAGTTCCCAGAAGATGCAGAGTACCTTCATAAAATGGATCTCAGACAAATATGGTCACTTTTACAAAATGTCCTTTCCATCTCAGCCATAGCCGGGAAAATTCCAGCTTCAACTGAAAGCCTAAAGTTTTGGACTTATTGAAACGACACCCGAAAATCGAGCCAAACTTGTCAAACAATTTGAAAACAATGAATTTGACCAAAATTTCGATTTTAAGGTCTCTACAATTTAGGACTTGTGCAAAATTTTAGAGACTGTAAAATTGTGTTCACTTGGACTTGGCGTATTGTTTCGAGAAAAAACTGTAAAGGTGTTGACATTTTCCATAATAATGATTCGCCCGGACAGTTCCAGAGCAAACAGGCAAGAAGTGCCTATCTGTATTAATTTTTCATACCCCCCCCCAACAGAGGAAGCAAATCAGGTACTTTTTACTCCCAGACTCCATAAGGAACACTCTGAATATCTGCGAAGTATCACTGAAGCTGTGATTTGCCTAAGTTTGTAAGTTCACTGTGTGTGTTTTCGTAGCAGTTCCTTTCTATGTTAACTATCTGAAAGGCAAGGACACTTATTATGAAAGAGAACACTTATTTGTTATTTAACTCAGGACTTGCAGTCTGCATTGTTCAAATGTATGTTTCCTTGCTCCTGCTGACAGAAATACTCACAATGTATTTCTAACATTAAAGCAGGAGAAACTGTATTTCGAGATTCCATAGTATTTAAGTGGGAGAAACTGTATGTATTTCGAGCTCCCATAGTATTTGTTTAATACTTATTGATACATATACATGATGGCAATGAGTTTTTGCATCTATTATCTTTTTGTATTGTGTTAAATAACTGACGCTTGTGACAAATTCATCACAATTTTCAATTTAAATATTGAAATTAAATTTTATTAACTTTTTCTGCTGTTGATAAACATTTAATGCTCTGAACATTCATATTTAAAATAACTTTTTAAAAATCTTTTACCCTTTTTTAAAATTTATATTATATGGTATTATATATAGTTCTTTTATTTATATAATTATTTTAATTTAGAAAACTAAGAAATCAGGGAAGTAAAGATGAAATTTGTCACTTAAAAAAAAAAAATCATTTATGATGCCAGAATTTAACTGTGAGATATTATTTGCCAAATTTGCATTCTCCAAGATATATGTTGTCTTTATTATTGATATTTGTTGCTATATCTGACGATGTTTTTCTGCTTGCAAAATTGCAACTTCATTTGTAATTTAGAACACCTAAATAACAACATAATGCTTTGTCATTTCAATATTTCAGAATTGTGCCATGAAACGTTTTATTTTTTTAATTTGGAAACATTATTTTACAAATAATTTGAAAAAGGAGAAAAATCTTTTCAATACTTTATATTTCTTACATTTATATTTTTTGCCTCCTCCTTGAAGTTTTCCAATTAATATCTAATGTTAATTAGTTGTTAAAAGAAGATATTTTTGAATTTGATATCTGAATTTTTTTGTTTTCTGTGTCAAAAAAAAAAAAAAAAAAAAAAAAAAAAGGTAAATAAATAAATAAATAAAATTAAAAAAAGAGTATGTCAGAAGACGTATTTTTAAGATTTTAAAATTGATTGTTTTTGACAATTACAGTCAGTTTTCGAAGAGCTATTATTAGATTTATTATGAATTTTATTAATTGCTTTATGTTGTTCAATATATTTAATGCAAGATATCTTGTATTAAACAGTCATACCTACTGTTTATACAGTCATACTATATTGTCAAAACTATATTGTATAGACAAACAATCTTACTACTATTGTCATACCTACTGTTATGGAAAAAAAAAAAAAAAAAGATAGAAAGACGAAGCATTTCTTGTGGAAAAAAAAGATTTGTAATTATAAATTTCTCTTTTGAGAACGTTAATTCCTAATATTAATCAGAAGTTATTAATATGTGTTTATTTTCTAAATCTGTAAACATTATTTAACAAAATAAAGTGTTTTTCATATTTCCAAGAATTTTATTAAAAAAAAAGCAGGAAGGCTGGGAACATTCTTCTCAATAGATTATTTTTTTCCTATTCATAGAATTGCTTCTGTCTTGAAAATTTGTCATTAATATCTAATATTCAGTAACTGTTAATATGAATTCAATTTATTACCTCAACATTTTATTTTATATATGTGGAAAAAAAATTAAGGAGGCTGGCAAAATTGTCTGTTATTATGCAAACCAAACTGTGGTACCATGTGTTACTATGGAAATGCATGTATTACTAAGAATTACGTAGCATCTTTTTACGTAGAAAAACTTTGCATCTATTTCATATTTCATAAGAAATATCTTTGATATTTTTTGTTTTAATTATACATTTGTGAAACTTAAATTTACATAGCATTAAATGCTATATTTCTCTGAAAATTTCAAATGAGCAATGACAGTTTTGCATTTTATAGCTGGACTAATTTTTAGCATTCAAGAAGTATTTGAGGTCTTGTATTAAAAAAAAAAAAAAAAAAAAAAAAAAAAAAAAAAAAAAAGCATCTTAGGCTAAAAAATGAAGTCTTAAGAGGATTTTAATAATAGTGTTTCAACCTATAATTAATTGTTTTCTGTTAAAACCCCCATGAATTTTTATGCAGGATAAATCAAAGCACAGGCACAACTATAAAGAACCCTTTTTTTTTTTTTTTTTTTTCCATTTTTTCTTTAAAATATAAGACCATGTTGAATTTTTTAAAACTTTTCTTTTGTCATTCATTCTGAAATACTTCATTTAGCTGTAAAATCTGTAGAGTTCACAGCTAAGTGTTAAGGAAAAATATAATTTTTTATTCTTACATACCTTAACATTTAGCTGTAAAACAAATTATGCTTTGAAACATTCTGCATATACTTTGTAATAAAATATATTTTTTAATATTAATAATATATTAAATAATAAATATATATTATTTTATATATTAAATAATATATAAATTTATATATTAAATAATAAAAATATATTATTTTAATTATAAATGAGTATTTTGTAAGGAGGCAAAGATAATCTTTGAGGAGTAGTATGCAAGTGCATCAATCTCTCTTCAGAGGATAATGCACCTGGTGAAAGGGAGACATGAAGTAATTTTCTTCCTTCGTTCCTAAACATCTTTCTTGTGTTTTTTTAAAAATCAGCATGATTCATACAATAAAATTGTTGAAATGCAATTTTCACTACAGGAGAGGGGGAAAAATAATGCTTAAAAATAATTTTATTCAAGTTTTTTAAAATGGTTTAGTTTGGGTAAAGATATGCATGTCTGTTGTAAAATAAATTTTTGTGAAAAACTGGTCATAAAATGATATTTTATTTAAAAAAAAAAAAAAAAAAAAAAAATGTTAGAAAGGAGGGGAATCACTTTTTTTCCCTTCATAGATATGTAATGTGAATTTGATCCATTTTTCATTGGAAATTTCTCCATGAAGGCAGTCCTTTTAATAACATTTCATCAGTCAATATCATGTATCATGTATCAAGGAAAGGACAAGTCAAACAAATTTAGATGAAAAAACAAATTAATTGTAGAAGGACTGTATCCTGTCGTTTTTAAATAATTTATTTGCATGTTCTTATCGGATATTTTGTCTAATATTCATGAGGAGCGAGAATGAAAGTTTTAAAACTTGAATGTCTGAAACATAAAAATACCCTTTAGCTTAGAGAATTAAGTTTATTAATTAAGAGAATTAAGATGTAGAGAATTAATTTATAGTTCATGTATATTTTAATTGTGTAAGTATATTACTGAGATACCTGATAAATCATTTCATGGGAATAATTTATTAGTTTAGTCTTAAACAAATCATTTCTACCTTTCCATGTGCATATTGTTTTTATTTAACATTTTGGGGAACAAATGATAAGCCTTAATAAAGATTTAAAAACATGCGTTTTTGCTTAACTAATGAAAAGGCATTCTTTGAATTGAATTTGTGAGGAGAAGGAATAATTTAATTGAACATTGTGCAGGTGTTATTGAAATAAAACTTAAAAAAAAAAAAAAAAAAAAAAAAAAAAGTTTTTAACTTAAATAGAGAGAACAATTTATAAAATTTCTAAAACATTCATTTTGGTAAGTTGTAAAATGTCTTTACAAATAATTTTATGGAAGGATTGCATCCATTCACTTGCTAGTAGAAAAGTTGATTTTTGTTTTAGAATAAATTTAATTTAAAGCAGTTTTCTAATTTTTGCACCAAATACTCAAAACTAGGCTTGATGTTTCATGCGTGTTATCATTTACCCAGGCTTACACATAGCTTGTGAGGCATGAATAATCATGAGATATTTAAGAATTAAATCTTAAATTATTTTAATTATTAAATAATAGTTGTGTTCATTCCAAACCCTTCTTATGTAATTTTTTTTAATGTATAGCTTAATATCTCTGTTGCGATGAAGTGAATGAAAAGTGCGACTTTTTCGCTTTAAATCTATATTTGAACTATTTGAAAGAAGAGTACTGTGAGAATTTCTGCTTTTAAATTGCGTTTTATATTTATGCTTATGAGACTTACCCCACTTTTTACATTTTTTTCTGCATTCATCATTTTCATTTTGCTGAACTACTGTCTGTGTACTATAGCAAGTTACTTTATTATGATTAGCTTTGTCCTTACTGTTCAGTAACCATCAAAACTATTTACAGTACATGTGAATATGAAGTCCATAATAGTTCAAGATCACAGAACATGCCGTTATATCAGTATTTCTATGATAGGAAGAGGTTCTAAAATCACAGATTCTTAAGTGAAAGCTTTTATATTCTTTGTATAAAATCTCGGGAAATTGTATAGATAGCCTTAAACTGTTTCTATTTTTATTTTTAGTCTTTTCTTCTTATTTTATTTTTTAATGTATCCCCCCACGCCATACTTAATATGAGTGATAGTGTTTATTTTGCAAAAGGAAAATGAAGTCTATGGTTTTAGCAGACATTTTTGAACAACTTATTTTTCTATGCATAGACCTGATATGCAGTTCTGTTCTAATATATATGAATAAATGTTCTGATATGAATATTTCATCCTCAAGGCAATGCAACAGTTATATATTTAATAACTTTAGTTATTATGTGTTTTTGTTTCTGGCTTTCGGAGGAATAACACATTTTCTAATAAAAAGCTATGTTTGAAATTTATAATGTTGAAAATATTTAAATGTCCGCTGAAAAATTATATAGTTAAAATATAAATGGGTAAACTAAACTTTTAAGATAACTTTTTCTAAATTATAAATAAAAAATATTTGTTCTATATGGTTGGTGATTTAAGTCAAAGATTACTGTATTAATTACCTTATTTTTCGGCTTGTGACGCCCACCAGTGTATAATGTGCATCTATAATCTTACTCTGCAATTTTAAATTTTTGGGTGTATCACTGTATAATGTGTCTTTCGAACAATTATATACTGCATTGACAAGTCATAGGAGGAACAATATGAGTGTGGGTTAAATGCTTGAGGGAGTAAATATTCCTGCAAAGAGGATGGATTCAATGCAAATGTCCAAAAGAATGCTATGGTAGGGTTTCGAGAGAAGGTGGATATAATCTGGAGTAAGAATGCACTTCCAACATGAAAGAAGTCGTGGAATTAGATTTCAGATGTTTTCTCTTTCTGTAGTCATTTGAAGCCGTGATTTTCAAGTGAACATCGAAGGTTTTAGTTGAAATACAGTTGATCTTGTGTTAATTTTAGTAATAAATATGGTTCCTGCAAAAAACACAGTGCTGGTTTCAAATGCAAAGTCATTCAGTTTGTGAAAGAAAATGGAAATTGTGCTGCAGCAAGGATGTTTGGTGTTGGTGAAGGATGGACCCAGTGATTTTTCTATATGTACCAGATTTACAGTGACGGTGAAGATAAACAGAAATCGATGATATGCCTGAGGATATAACGGAATACCAGCATGTTGAACATTTTATGCTATCCAATAATGAAAACATTTTAAATTTGAAAGGTATGTCATTTCTTTTAAAATAGCATAAGTATACACAAAAATGTAACTTATGTATGCGGATTTTTTTCCATATTTTTAATTTATTATTTTTATATCCGGCGTGCACTCGTAAATTTCCATCATATTTTTGGCAAAAGTGCATGTTATACTCTGAAATATGCGTTATGTACTGTGTAGAAATGCATTACTTGCCATTTAATGTCAGAATTAATAATATAGCTGCTAAAAATGGAACATATTTTGGGTTTCATATTTTAATTATACCGAAATGTATCATATTTGCATAAATTTATACATTTTGAGCAGAAGGCTGAAATATATAGGAGAGATAAATATTATTAATTCAGTAATAAGAATAGAAAATAGGCAGAGTATAATTGAATATTTAAAAATTGATACTTATTGAAATGAACTATGCTTCAACGCGTATGTTATTTTGTATATGAAATACTAATGACATTTTTAAATAATCAAAATGACAATAAAATTAATACATCAAAGGCAACCTTATGGACAGAGGACTGCATATCTAGTAGAATAAAATATTGTTAGTACTGTCTTGAGACAAGTTTTCGAATTTTATTGTTGAGAGACTTTAATAATGAATAGTCTTTCAACAAATTTTAATTCTTTTTTGAATTAAAATAATTTTAATTCAAAAATAAACACATAATTTTAGGAAGCTTATAGCCATGTCACAATATGGAAAAAATTATTCTGCAGCGAACAGTTAAAACTGTCAGTTAAGCATAAATATGAGATTCTGAGACGACGATCATTTTAAACTGCTTAATAAACTTAACTGAAAAGATTTGTCTATTAAATAGTTGATATTTTGAAATATATAATTATAAATTAAATAAAAATGTAAAAATTTATTTTGCTGCTGTCATAAAAGAAATACAAAAATTCATAATTTGTTTCACCTTTTCAACAGCATCTCTTCACTGAATATATAAATATTCATGATAGCTGATGATGTCCAATTATCTACATATCTTGTTTACCAATCACCAGTTTACCAATTATCTTGAGAGTTTATTGCAAATGTTTTGGTATCTGAATGTAATAATTATGATGGATGTAGAATTTTTGAAATATAAACCAGGTTACGAAATGCTATAAAATAAAAAAGAACATTTATTAACACAATGTAAAGAGGAAAAAAAGGGACAGTCAGCAGCATTGCATGACCGAAAACGTAAATCAGTCTGGAGAATACAGCAGCACTGCTATGATGACTTGGCTATTTGTAACAGTAATGAGCCATCTTCATCACTTGTAATATGCTGCAGATGTACAGATCCCATGTGGCACACAGCCATCACACCTGTCCTGAAGAAGTGGATTCTTAATTAACTTGCTTGAAATAAAACTTGAGCTTACAAGAACAAGTCCATGTTGTGCTGGATATATCTCTACTATTCTTCTTAATGGCCTTGTAGCTGGGAAAATGTCACCTTTTAGCAGAATAATATCACCATTTTCCAGGATTGACCATTCTCATCTGGATTTCAGCATATGCAAGCATTCACTGTGCCATCTCTCTTCTTCATCTTTTATATTTTCTGCAACAGAAACCTCATGGAATGAAGGTGAGGCCTGATATAGTCACATTCAGGAACACTTGTAGTAGTTTCTCATAATTCTTTCAAAGTTCACTCAGTTTTCTCTTTGCTTCAATAAAGTTACTTCCGTATCACAGGAAATGTGTCAGGTATGCCTTGGCTTCCAGCAAACCTCTTGAGTGCAACAGTCAATTGTTAAATCTGAGACAGCTTCTTGGTGAGCTGTTGTTAGCTAGCTGTTGTTGCCATGCAAACGAATAATGCAGCATAGTTGTTAGTATTTTTCATTTACCATGTCCTTAGTTAAATTTTAAGTTACTGGGCCCACATAATTAATACTACAGTTAGCAAGTGCCCCTTCTAATTATATTTTAAATTCTGGCAAGTTAAAATTTATTTTTACACTTTACAAACTTTGCATTTTGCTTTAAAATCTTTTAATAATTTTCTTTGCTCCATTGATCCAACAGTTGTGTTTTAAAATGGAATTTACCACTATACAGCTTGCGTATGTAAGTTATGTAATTTCATTCAGCTCAATCAAGAGTTCATCCAGTTTATTAGGAGATGGAATAATAAATTAATGCTTAGCATTATAATTTATTCTAGTATGCTGAATACAACCTACCACTTGTAGGAGGCCATCTTCAAAAAATTATTTGATGCCACCAACAAAATAATTTTCAAAGGTTTCTTGTAACTTAATAATTGTATTCCATCTTTAAAATGCACTTACTATACTCACAATGCTAAATAATGCCTTGATGCTTTTCTACATTCCAAAGAGTAATGGAAAAAGGTTCACCCTTGAAATTTGGCAAACACTTTTGTGTCTTTTCGATAAGGGAGCTGTGCTAATTTTAAGTTTCAATTTTTAAACTATGTCATGAAAGTATGGTATTAGTCTTCTTTTCAGTCAATGATCCTCAGTGATTCAGTCAAATTGAAGGTGTCTCTTTTAACCACCACAGTCAGTTTATTTTGATCTTTTGGAACAGATTCCTCAGGAAGCAGGGCCTGCTGGGTATAATTTTGATGGAATGTAATTCTGACGAGACCTCAGTAAAACTCCCGAGATTTCTGTACTTCAGTTAACATGTTTTCCATCGGTGAAAAGGTGATGATAACCTTATTAGTACAACTTTAGAATCTTCCCATGCAAAGATTTGAAATTTGCAGTAACTCGGAATATTTTGGATGGAACCAACAAACTTTGATAGCATTCAGTTCTAATCTAAAAAAAGAAGAATAACTGTAGTCATCACAGCTATTGTAATATCAAGTTCTTGCTGTTATAATTAATCACTTATTGGTATGCAAAATCTGATGCATCACAAAATGTATGTTAACTGCATTGTCTGTGAGTGAATGCATCTAGGAATTTTAATATACTGAAACTGAATCCATTTTTCATTAATACTATTAGGAGCCAGATCATAACAATCACTATTGGAAATCCAAAGATGTGGATATGTAATCTTTATCGCTTTTACGGCTATTTGGAAAGTTAAAAAATCTCCGATTGTAATTTTACACTTAATTAGGTTTTCTTCAACAGCCAAGACTGTCTTAATCCCATTATATAATAATGTTGAATCACATTATAATTTCAACAATTTAGACAATTTATTAGGCATAATTTGCATGTTGAGAGAACCAGTTTCCTGGTTCAACAAATATTGGCTTAAAGAAAGGCCACCATTTCCTTAGTTTAAACCACTTCTTAATTTCTTCCTTAATTTCTTTAGTCACCAATTTCTTAGCTTCCAATATATAATATAACTGCCTACAAGTATCAAAAGCCTTTTCAGTGCTTTCCATTCTAAAGAAAAGTCATCACGTAGAAATAATGTCTTTTTATTGTTGATACGTAGCGAATCTTTTTCAGCATCCACTGCAATTGTTTCAAATTGTCATTGGCAGAAATGAAGAAGGCATGAAATAAGTTACCACGTTTAATCGATCCCATGCTTTTGTTGTGCTAAGCATTTCTCTGGAAATTTCTACCTTCTTTATGTAGTTCTAAACATAATATGGAATTCAAAGACTTTATTAGGCTTAGAAAAATCATAGCACTATCTGGTATAAATGCAGAATGTTGAGGAATGTAATATGCATTTTCAGGTAAACCTGTGTATTAAGTTAACTAGACTCATAGATTCAATTTTTCATATTCAGACATGTATTCTTTATAACCTTTTTAGAAACTAGGATTTCACTTAAATTTGTGCCCAATGGCAATTAAGAGTGAAATTGCCATTTCTCTTATATTCTCTCATATTTTCAGCAGAATCTCAAAACGGAAGCTTTACGATGAGTTTTTAACTCAGTCCAAAAGTTGTGTAATGCAATTGCGGTTTCATTATCGCGAAATAAGTTTCCAATTCTTCCAGAAAGTACAATTACGCCTGCCAACGAAAGGCAAATCCATTATAACTGCCAATAATAATGTCAATTTTTCTCACTATATTCAGAATCAGCTAACAACAGAATCTGCAGATGGCAGAATATTATGATCCGTACGTCTCGGTGGAAGAGGAGAGGTAACATAACACTCTCTTGCAGAATGAAATTTTGGAATCATGGGTGGAAAAGCACATCTGAATAAACAGTAGATAGAGCATAACTTCTTTTCAGTGGTAACTTCAGTGTACAAGACTCCGAAATAAAGCTGCATTCATTACCAGTATGCAGAAGAACAGAACAACTGTGATGGTTTATTATTCTATCAAGTGCTTGAATGATTGCTGTGGGAAACAATACTTCTTATTTTTTCCACCAAAATAACATGCCATGTAAAGCTTTAAATTATAAGAATTTGAGATCACAACTGGATTTAAGTCAGCTGTAACAAAACTGACATACTGTTCTCATGTAGCAGTGTATTACTTAAATTTAGAAAAACTAATGCAAGTATGTTAAGTACCACAGATTATATATATTTTTTAAAAAGCATGGATTATATATATATATTCTTTTTATGTTATCTTTCCCTATGTTACATCTAATTCCTTAAATTTAAATATTTTAATGGTACCCATTCTTTAACTAAATAAACATAATTCATTCCTTTACATTGATAAGAAGCAGTTTTATTTGGACTTGTATTAGAAATACATTGGCATTTTCACTAAGGTCTCTTTTCATGCTCAGTATTACAAATTTCTAATGAAGCACATCTATTACTTAAATCCTAAGAAGCTATCAGATAAGGACTGTCAATAGCTACTTTTTGAGACCATAAATAATGAGTGTTGGAGTCTACTTTTTGACTTGAAATAAATATTAAAGCAACTGTTCTGTTCTAGAAGCTTCTACATGCAATGAATATAAGTTCCGAATTACCTCATTAGAAATATCACCCTAACACTGTAAGCTTGAATGATTTCTTGCTGGTTAATCTGAAAAAGTTTTTAATAGAGATATTACTATCTCTTTTTGTCATTATATTGTTTGAAATTGTTGTATTGTCAAAAATAACTGTTACCCACTGATTAATATAATGTACTTTAAATACCCAAAATATTACCTGCCTTATTAAATCTACCTTAGCAACTAGAAGCATCTCTCATTGGCCTTACTAGGATATTGCACATCTACTGTATCTACATATATATGTATAAAATCTTGAGGCACTTTGCATGTAATATGCGGGTCTCCTGTATAAAGCTTGAAACTTTCTGTATGAAAGTTTACTTTGCAGCCTATAGCTACCATATCGAGTTAACACTGATCTAAAACAAATGGCCACTCTAAGATACATGATATGATTCGGTACTGTAATCAGTTCAGGAAGTCATTTTTGGAGAAGTATGCTGTTACAAGAAGTTGATTCTCTCACAACTGGGATGGAGTTGGAAGTTAATTTGTCTATAAGAAGATGTCCAAGACTGTGGCCAGTAATAACACTTAGTAAGGTATCAGGATGGTAAGTAACATCATCTTCGCAGATTATATAGAGAGCAGTAAATGCTTTTACCGATTTCTACAGTACTTCTACTGTTTATACAGCCTTAAGAGTAGAAATAATTTTTTATTGCACTGAATTTTTAAATGCACCTTGAAAGATTGAATATCTAAAAATTTTTAACAAAAATTAATAACTAATTACTTTGAATGTATGTTTGTTCATTCAAATTAGAAATATTTTATTGTGTTAATCATATGTTTTTTTTTATCTAATACACAATGTAGCAAAAATAAGTAAAGTGTCTGTCTTAATTGCTTAAAGCAAAACCAGGAAACACAATTTACTGCAAAAAGAACTGCATCTGTGTCATCTATCCTTTTCTCAATTTAAGGGAACCACTTACTATATATGTATTTAAAAGAAGACTCTTAATTATTTAAAAATTTTTAATCTGTTTGTTTTCAATCCCAAATTTAATTAAGTAGAAACCTATATTCATATAGAAGAGCATCTTACTGCTAGAAACTAATTAATAATAGAGCCTTTTAATGCAATCTTCTGAGTCCTAATATCATGTAAATGTGATGTGTTTGAATTCTGCACATTTGTTATTGAGAAAGCTGATACAGATGACATGGCAAATACTGTCGTTCCATTAGAAGGTTACCCAGTTATGAAGTAAATATGAGGAGTATCATGTTTTCTGATTGATTTCTCATATCAAAAGTTACATGCTGATGTTGTAGTCACACAGCAATCTCATTGTGCATAATGTTGCCTTATATAGCCTTAAGAATAGTGTTAAAATAATGTTAAAGTAGTGTTAAAATAATGAAGTCGTAACATTATGTCATCTTTAATATGTCCAGAAGTCCGCAAAATTCCATGCTTCTGCGACCATCACAAAGATTTTGATTTCCCTTTCTTTACCTTCATGTAATTTCATGCAAAGATATTGCTTTCGCATCTTTCCATACCACATTCTTTCGAAAAAACATACGATCTTAGGTTGTAACTATATGGTATTGTGATGACGTACTAAACATACCATTTTTGCTCAATTACTACAAAACTAATTCCTTATTAGTTTCGTAATTACCTCTTTTTGGGATTGTTGCAAAGACTCATTATAATGCCTTTTTATAAATATAGTCTGTTTTGTTGAACCATACAGTGTTTTATTAAAAGATTTAATTTTTTAATTCATTCTTTTCCTAAGGTCCGACATATATCTACTTGCTTGCTATTGAGAACGTCTGAATATTGTGCATATTTAATATAAAACTACATCTTTTAACAAACTGTTCAGTACCTCGGATTGACTTATAAAATAACGAACTTAAAAAAGGCATGTTTAGATCTTTCTAGATGGGATCTAGATGGGAAAAGTTCATGACATTTCTCGGTGAGTGTGATATACTTCTGTGGCAGAACTAAATATGTCTTCATCTTTCTTTAAAAATCATAAAAATTGTCGTACTTCATCAAATTCTATAACACTTCCGTTATAAATATTAAAATTTTTCCATGCAGACTTTTTGCTCTTAACTCGAAAAATTTAAAAGAATATTTTAAAATTTTCTGTGTTATTTCAGTGAGCTATTATATTGTTCCTCTAATATATTGTCACAAATAACAATAAAAGAATTAAAAATAAAGTCTTCATGTTGTGAAAGTGATTTGGATTCTTTAATAATCTTGTCAAAAATATTTTTTTTATTTGTGGTCTGCGATTCCGCTTTTGATATGTTGGAGATATTATAGAAGTTTCTTCTTCTTTTATGTGAAAAATTTCATGACGGAATCCTGCAATAAAATTTTCTAAAGATTTTAAAGAAATCAGCTCCTTGAAATATGTTGCATTGAGCTGATTGTATGGATTTGCTGGTAGCAATGATTTTCTGTGAAATGGTGTTCCAAATTATTATAATGAGAGTATAGTTCCGTATCTGCACATTTTTTAAATTAAAGATGTGTCCTCCACTACAGTTACTTTTTTTTTTCTAAAAGTTTCATTGTTTTATTCCAGATTGGATGTTATCCAAAATTAAAATACAAGTACCAGAAAGAAATTTCTTGTATTATTTAAATGAAGCTAAATTAAAAGCATGTTTAAATATGAGAACATTTGGTTTCATTCAGAATATTACAATTTTAAAATTTTAACTAATCTTCATAATATAGTAATTTTGTAAATTGTAATAAAACTACGTAAATGACGTTATGTTATTTATTACAGTATAAGTAAAATTATAGTATTCGAATATTATTATGAATGCTTATACTTATCAGTTTAGCAAATGAGACATAGGAATAATTTTTTCATGTATGAACAAAGCAAACTTACCAGTGTACTGAAGCAATGTTTAAAATGTTAGAGCCGTATGGGCAGAGGCTTTATAAAAGTCATTGATGATTTTTTTGTATAATACTGGCAAATTTAGTTAGAAAGTGAGGAAGTCGTTTGAAGCTTAACGGCTCATCCAAAGTCATCGATAAAAAAGATCATCTGTCAAACAGAACAGACAAAGAGGAGATAGATTGATTTCTTGCAGTTTCTGGCACAAAACGTTACAAGGTTATCTGCGCCAAACAAATGGTAAAAACAGGGAATACAAAGTATGTTAAAAGTTTCATATGTATAATTACTATACAATTTAGGTGTGGTAAAAACACAATTAGTATACATTTTAGGTGTCATATATAAAGGTGTCTATTTTAGGTGTCGTATATAATAAAAGTCAGTCTCCTTTAAAAACTGGAACAACTTGCGATGATGGTTTTCCCCCATTAAGTTGTTTAAATCTGATTTTAAACATTTAAAACGTTTTTGGCGAAGATAACTAAAACTCCAACATTATAACAAAATATGGCCTACTGTCAGATTTTCATTACAATTTGTGCAATGGGGATTCTTGCCGTTTAGCAGATATTCCTGAGTCAGTCCACAATGACCTATTCTCAACCGGGTCAAGATAACTTGTTCTCCTCTATTTGCCATATACAGCCAGCATTCAATTGTGGATTTAACATTTCTCAGCTCGTTAATCGTTTGGTTACCCAATGCCTCTCTGCCATTTATTAAAAAAGATTCATCATCGTACTAATATCTATGAGTGGAATCTGGGAATTGGATATTGTATTTAGCAGTTTTATCTGTAATATCCGCAAGTTCATTCGCTTTTATGACACCCTGGTCAGGGATCCAGAAATAAAGAATCTGATATCCTCGATATTTTAGTCTGATTAAGCTTCAGAATTCTGGTAATACTGCAATGTGAATTTATACTTAAGCTCTTTCAATGATGTTAGGACACTCAAGGAATCTGTATAGATAACGAAAGTCCTGCAACGTTCTTTTGACATAAATGTTAGAACATGACAAACTTTTTAATCCATCTGTACAGAGGGATATCATTTCTGTATTTGTGTCTCTGTTTCACAATGATCTGGCTGTAAATAACATCTGTATTTGTGTCTCTGTTTCACAATGATCTGGCTGTAAATAACATACTTTATTGAGTTGGTGTGTTCTTTTTGGAAGTATACAGTGTGAACTCTGTATAAAAGACAAAGTAGCGAATACTCGCTATGTCTTTGAAGAATAAATACTGCAGAAGAAGGTTTTAAATAACCTTTATATTTCAACTAAATTGAACAGATGCATGTACTTGGTGCTCACAATTCACCACCACTTGTGGCTAACGAAATTAACAGAAAATAAAAATGTGAAATGCACATTAAATTAAGATGGTTATCGATTGGCTCCTTAGCTTAAAACTAAACGCTAAATTGGCTGCACATGACAAAGCCCGGCCTAGGAATATCAGTATGAACTGAAAGGTGTCTAACGCTGACTAGAGAGCTAATTGCAAATTCGGAATTATCTCTGCTACTACTCCTTTTCGAACTTTTGAAACGCAGCTCAAATACTGCTTCTGAAACACACTTAGATTAGCACATGATGTCTTTAAAAATTTACATTCCATCAGGAGGGAAAGGAAAGCAAAACTAAAAACAATTGGTTAGAAATAAGTTCGTTACAACTTGTGCTAGATTTATCCCAGTGTTGGAAGCTGTCTAGAGAATGAATTTTCCAGTCCTCCTATGGTGGCATCTCAAAAATATTCTCCAGCTGTGTGTATTTATGTTGTCATGTTGTACTGTTTACTTTGGTGTTCTTAAACCAAACAATGGGATAACTGTTGGGCATGCCCAATTATAAACGGGAGCATGAATCATTGAGTAAGTGTAGACGGATGGGATTCTGGATCTGTGTTTAAAATAGGACTTAAGACAAAGGTGCTTGCTCCTTAAACTCAGAGAAGTCTGATTGCTTTTCACTGAAGAAGTTCTAAACTCATAAGCATAGATCCCAATTGCTTGGTGGTGTACTGGATCAAGTTTGTCGAGCACGAAAGACCTTACTGACCCATAAATGGCTGATCCATAGTCGAGTATTGAACGGATAAGGGACCTATATATAAGAAGCAATTATTTAAAATTTTTTCTTTGTTCATTTGTTTTTGATTCAGGCTTTTTTTTTTGTGTTCTGTAAACTGTGAAAAGTTTGGGTGCATATTGATTGATAAGATTTGGTGGCTTCAACATAAGAGACAAGTCTTTCTTGGTTGACCTGTGTTGTACAGTTTTCTAGCCTCAGGATAAGGAGGTTTTATTTAATAATTTTAATATGCTGTATTTCTTTCTTTCCATTTAGGCCATTTCGTGAGTATGACGGACGGTCGGCAAGACAGTTTACGCATTTTGGATCGGCTGTTTAGTCCTAACTTTCACGTCCGATTACAGAGCAGCGAGCGCATGCCAAGTTTCCACCACATGCGGCTTTTGGATGACCAATCCAATGGCACTTGAAAGCAGCATAGTGGGTTCAGAATGTAAGGTCTGATGGGACAATTGAAGTATCCTGCCTTTATGGCTTTTGGTAGATCTGGAGATGAGCATGTCAGGATATATTTTGCGTTAACTATGTTCCATCCCTATGGATTATAATTCGACTAACTTCAGATACATTTTGCTCAGCTAGTTTTTCTAACAGGTCTTCCTTCCTCAGATACAGATATCTCATCTATTTCTGAAACAACACCTCAGGCTGAGTTCAAAGACTTATGTGGGGACACATTAATAGAAGACTTATGTTCAAACACTTATGTGGAGTCGCCCATGTTTCTGATTTTGGGAAGAGAGAAGGATTGTGCATCAGATATCATTTAAATAAGCAAAATATCTTGAACTGAGCTTTTTTATGTATTTTGTGCCTCCAGCTGCAGCCAAAATATACTCGTGGACAAGGAATGGTGATAGATTTCCTAGTTGACCAATTGTCGCGTAGATGAGGGGATCCTACAAATGAACAGGCAAGTACAAGTCTAAACTCAAGACTTTTTATTAACTAGAACTGAATGAAGAGCTACTTATATAAAGCTGGTGAACATGCTGAAACATTCCATACTTGGAATGTTCTGGAAGAATAAGAAGGAAATTTACATAAATAAGATAACATTAACAACAAGGATATTTACATAAAAACCAATTATCGGGCATCTTGCCGTTGATGGGTTTCGAACCCGGTACTTTCAGGTTTCGAGTCCTGCGCCTTCTCCACTAAGCTATGAGGAGCTCGTTTGAAAAGAGCGATTTTCGCTACATTATCCCTTTCTTAGGAAGAAGCAGCGTCCCGCTGCGTTCTGGTCTGGCTTCTTGTAACAGGTCTCCTGGAAATATTGGGCTTTCTTTCATCGTCCAGTTGTACTTTCGGATCAAGATAGGGCTTCAACCTCAACACGTGAACGATGTCTTTTGAATTCCGTCGTTTCTTATTTTGTTCCATACTTTCTACTTCGTACGTCACGTCAGAGAGCTGTCGTGTTATTCGATACGGTCCAAAGTAACGTCTTAGAATCTTTTCGGATAACCCAACCTTTCGTACTGGAGTGAAGACCCAGACAAAGTCTCCAATGTTGTAGCTGACAGGTCGATGTCTCTCGTTGTATTGGCGCTTGTCTGTGGTTTGCGCTTTAAGAATATGGAGTTTTGCAAGCTGTCTAGCTTCTTCAGCTCTAGTGATCAGATGTTGCGCATAACTATCTTCGGGATCTTCGATACTGTATGGGAAAATTACGTCGAGAGGAGTCATATCTCTGCCATAAATGTGAAAGAATGGGCTGAATCCCGTTGTGTCTTGTTTGGCTGAATTATAGGCATAGGTTACAAATGGTAGAATAGTATCCCAATTTTTCTGTTCAATGTCTACATACATGGACAACATGTCTGCCAATGTTTTATTGAATCTTTCAGTTAAGCCATTGGTTTGAGGGTGGTAAGCAGTCGTCAGCAGATGAGACGTCTTGCATAGATGAATTACTTCTTTAACAACATTGGATAGGAAGTTGCGTCCTCAGTCACTTATAATTTCTTTGGGGGCACCATGCTTCAGTACAATTTCTTCAACTATAAACTTGGCAATTTCAGTGCCCTCAGCTGTCGGTATTGCCTTTGTGACTGCAAATCTGGTAAGGTAATCTGTGCAAACTATAATCCACCGGTTCCCATTTCGAGTAACAGGAAAGCGTCCAAGTAAATCTATTCCAATTTTTGTAAACGGTGTGTCAGGAGGTTTTATCGGATAAAGCTGTCCTGGTGGACGTTGCGGCGGTGATTTCCGTCTTTGGCATTCTCGGCAGTGTGATACATACCGCCGTGTGCTTCCATATAGCCCTGGCCAATGGTACTTCCTCCTTATTCGGTCGTGCGTTTTGGCAAATCCGAGATGGCCAGCGGTTGGAGCATCATGAAGACTTCTTAGAACCTCGCTACGAAGTTGCTTTGGTACCACCAAGAGCCACTGCTGTCCCATAGGGTCATAGCTTCTTTTGTACAGTATACCATTTTTTATTTGATAATTTTGATATGCGTCACCTCTCTTGAGAGTTGTAATGATGGATTTTAATTGTTTGTCCTTCTGCTGCTCTTTTCCGTAATCTATGATTGCTGCAAAGAAAGGGATGTCTTCATTGTTCTCAATTATTGGTTCTATAAGAGGCTTCCTCGATAGTGAATCTGCATTGGAGTGCTTCCGACTGCTCTTGTAGACGATATTTATGTCGTACTCCTGCAACCTGAGAGCCCACCGTGCAAGTCTTCCGGATGGATCCTTAACATTGGCCAGCCAACATAAAGAGTGGTGATCTGTGACTACCGTGGTTTTCCGTAGAGGTATGGCCTGAATTTACTAATTGCCCAGATGACGGCAAGGCATTCTTTTTCGGTGGTGGAATAATTCCTTTCAGCTGCACTAAGGGACCTGGATGCATAGGCTATTGGTCTTTCTTTGCCATCCTGGATCTGAACCAGTACTGCACCGACACCATAGCCGCTAGTGTCAGAATGTATCCTGGTTTCTGCGTCTGGAATAAAATGTCCCAAAACAGTGCCAGTGGTCAGCAGCCTTTTGAGCGTTACGAAAGATTCAATCTGTAACGCGTTCCAAGAAAATTTTGCATCTTTCTTCAACAAGTCATGTAGGGGCTTTGCGATATCTGCAAAATTTTGGATAAATCGTCGGTAGTAGGAACACAAGCCCAGAAAACTTTGGACATCGGCGATATTTTTCGGAATAGGGAACTTTGCTACAGCCTCTACCTTTTGTGGATCGGAATATATCCCATGTTGATCGACTAAGTGTCCCAGTATAGTCAGTTTCTTTTTGCTGAATGAACATTTCTTGGAATTTAGCGTCAGTCCTGCTTTTTGGATACATTTCAATATTTCCCTCAAACGCTTTTGATGTCCTTCGAAATTAGGTGCGTACACGATTATGTCATCGAGGTAGCAAAGACAAATATTCCATTTGAGACCTCTTAGTACCGTGTCCATCATCCGTTCAAATGTGGCTGGAGCATTGCATAATCCAAACGGCATGACTTTAAATTCATAGAGACCATCTGGAATCACAAAAGCTGTCTTTTCTCTGTTTTTATCATCAACATCTATTTGCCAGTAGCCTGACTTCAGATCCATCATAGAGAAAAGTTTTGCACCAGCCAGGCAGTCCAAAGCATCATCAATGCGAGGTAACGGATAGACGTCCTTTTTAGTTACCTTGTTCAATTTTCTGTAATCGACACAAAAACGCCATTCACCATTTTTCTTCTTCACAAGCACGACTGGAGATGACCATGGACTATCTGATGGTTGTATCACATCTTCTTTTAGCATTCTTTGCACTTCGTCTGCAATCACACGCCTCTCAGTGGCTGACACACGGTATGGCCTTTGTTTGATTGGTGCACTGTCACTTGTATCAATCTTGTGCTTCACCGAATTGCATCGGGATTTTTTCACAATACTGTTAAAGTCAAAAATGTCACTAAATTCATCTAGTAGACTCAATAGCTCGTCTTCCTCAGCATTGGACAAATCAGTATCAAAAATCTCTTTTAAGTTTTCTTGAGATAACCTTTTCCTGGACCTATGTCCCTTGGGACCTGCTGGAGCCTGATCACTGAGGGAGCAAATAGCGTCGCTTTTATGGTCGTTAAATAGCCGACATTCATCCCTTTCGGTATCAGTTGGGTTCGTCGAGAACAATTAGTTACCCATAATTTACCACAACCATCCTCTATAGTGACAATTGAAGCTGGTATCGATAGTTCTTTTTCGCACATAAGAACTCTATTTCCAACAATCATAGCTTCGTCTGCTTCCCGTAGCTCTGAATTCAAGGCACGTATTCGCTTTGCGGTGTTTGCTTCAATTACATAATCGGTTGCGGCAAACAAGGAGAGCTGTGACTTATTTAAATATTCAATGTGTGGAAGGATTTCTGCAAGTGTAAGTTCTTGATTTCCACAATCGATAACGGCATCGGTGGCACGGAAAAAATTCCATCCAAGTATCATTTGATGACTACATTCAGGAAACACAAGGAATTCAAACGGCTTCTTAGTCCCATTCAAATCAACTTTCAATACACAGCGTCCCGAGGCAGCTACAGTTTTACCACAGGCAGTTTTCAATACAGGTCCATTCTCAGCAAACATAGGAGCATTTAGCTGTCGACGTAACTGTTCAGATATGACAGAATAATCGGCACCCGAGTCAACAAGGGCTTTCACACACTGTCCGTTCACGGTGATAAAAGTGTTATTCTTTTCCAACTTGGCTGTGTTGTACGTCGGAGGATTTTCTTCAACTGCGGCCTCACCTCCTGTACAGGTCGCTTGAGCTAGTTTTCTTCATTGGTTCGGCGTGGGGAACGGCTGGACCGGCGTACTGGTGACTGCGATTGTCGACGATTGAGAGAGCGTCACGGATAAGGTGAACTGCTCCTTATTCGGGAAGAACTAGGTTGTGCATATTCGTCGTCGAAGCTGTATGTAGATTCAGTGTCCCTGTCCCATCGAGGGTTGGATGTCTTTGCGGCTCTTGCATTTTCAAATATCTGGCGTGTTTCCCTACAGTACCTCAGAACATGTCCTCGGCGACCGCAATGAAAACAGAGAGGTACATTATCGTGAGTCCTCCACAGATCTGTCCTACGTTGTGGAGCAGTTCTCTGGCTGGCTTCACGTCTTGGTTGCGACCTAACTGGAAGTGAACATTGGGTAGTGTTTTTGCTTCTCCCTGCTCCTGTGAGTGGTGCCAGCGCCTCTATAACCTCTTCCCGGACCACAGATGCTATGTCATTCGGTGCTACGGGTTCTATTTCCGTGTAGCCCTGAACTTGCGTAAGGACCTTCTGAAGCTCTTCTCTGACGATGGTGCGCACTATAGACTTTAGTTCACTGGCGTCCGCATCGGCCGAGACCGCGGAGACATTAGGCAGCCTCTGGAATCGTGATCGGGCGATACGTCTTCATCGAAGGCTTTCTATGTGACGGCAGCGTTTCACGAAGGCATCGACGCTGCCATAGTCCTGGGATGACAGGACCTGGTAAAAATCTTCAGCAATACCTTTCATGAGGTGGGCCAATTTTTCGTCGTCAGACATAGAAGGTTTTGTCAGACATAGAAGGTTTTACTTTCCGGCAGAGAGCGAGAACATCTTGAATGTATGCTTCAGACGTCTCATCGATTTGCTGAGCACATGTCAGTAGTACTCGTTCAGCTTGGCGCTTTACATCAGCTGCTCGGAAAAAGGTGTTCTTAAGAGCAGTCTTGAAAACAGTCCAACTGGTAAATGTATCTTCATTATTATCGAACCACTGTCGAGCGGTTCCGCCAAGGTAAAAAATGACGTTCGCCAGACACATTTGATCATCCCAGTGGTTATAGTTGGCGATTCGATCAAAGTCCTTGAGCCATCTATTAGTGTCTTCTTGGCTATCCCTGCTGAATATACACGGGCTTCTGGGTAGTTGGTACGTCAGGATCGGTATTGGTGCGATATTACTTGAAGCGGAACTGGCTGCTGGAGAATTCTGCTCGGATTCCTTCTCATCAACCATCTTTCTCGATCTTTTACGCGAATCCTGTAAGAGCCCAAACTCAGGAGGAAGTCCTCGAATCCGCAGGCTTCGGCGTAACACTGCCGTAGTAACTGAGAAATACCCGGCGCCTCTACCAAACTGTCGCGTAGATGAGGGGATCCTACAAATGAACAGGCAAGTACAAGTCTAAACTCAAGACTTTTTATTAACTAGAACTGAATGAAGAGCTACTTATATACAGCTGGTGAACGTGCTGAAACATTCCAGACTTGGAATGTTCTGGAAGAATAAGAAGGAAATTTACATAAATAAGATAACATTAACAACAAGGATATTTACATAAAAACCAATTATCGGGCATCTTGCCGTTGATGGGTTTCGAACCCGGTACTTTCAGGTTTCGAGTCCTGCGCCTTCTCCGCTAAGCTATGAGGAGCTCGGTTGAAAAGAGCGATTTTCGTTACAATGACTAAGAACTTTCGACTTCGATTCATGTTAACAATGGTAAAAGTGCACATTCGCTTAGCGAAACCAAATTTTTTCATTTCGATGTGATTGGGGGAAGAATTTGAAGTTTCCATATTCTAAGTAGGTAGGATTCAGGTCCAACCACCCCACCCACAAGGACGCAAACATGGAGCTCAACAAGGGAACACAGAATCCTGTGTTAGAGCTAGCCAGACCTATACGCAGACTGAAGTCCTCCAGTCAGCTTTCGTGAACGCAAGAACTTCCGAAAGATTGACTTCAATCTGCTGACCAGTTAGACTAATGACTAGCCGGTTGACACTAGCGGTCACAGCTAAGTGCCTCTCGTTTAGGCAGAAGCAGAGGCCAAAGGATCATGTTGGGGATTGTATTTCGCCCATCAACTAGCAGGATCACATTTTCCTGCCGTACGAGTCTCCATGGGTGATGCTGCGCAGCTTCAACGTTAAACGAGCCCAAAGAGTTACAACAGTGGTTTTGCAAAAAGAAGGCAAGCCAATTGCATACAAATGATGTGCAAATCATTTTGAACTTTCTCTAAATCGACAGTTTCTCTGATCCATTTGAAACAAAAACCTTGGGTGTGTCATGGAAACCAATAAAGGATCGCATTTCCTTCAAAGTAGAGCGTAGTGTTATCATATACATAAGAGATGTATCATATCACATACATAAGTGATGTGTCTTATCTTCAGTTGCTAGATTATTTTACCCTTTTGGTCTTTTTGGCCCAATTATAGCCAAAGCAAAGATTTTTATGCAGAAACTGTGCCGTCTTAAAATTGGTTCGAATTATGGACTTCCTTCTGCAGAAAATTAGGAATGGCATCAATTTCTTTGACACTAGAGAGCATAAACAACATCAATATTGACAGACGTGTAGTGATTGATCAAGCTAAAAATGTTGAAATCCATTGTTTTTTCGATGCTTATGAATGTTGTTTCGAAGTAGCAGTTTATTGCAAGTCTGTAGATTTTTCTGGGAGAACATTGGTAAGGTTAATCTTGAGCAAATCAAGAGCTACTCCTTTTAAGAGCCTATTGATTCTCGAGGCTTGAGCTATGTGCCACTGTCCTATCGTCCAGGTTGGTGAAAAACGGCCTTATCACCTTGAAATTAGCAGTGACTCAAGTCTACTTATGGACAGACTCAATGATAGCCCTCGAATGGATATAAAAGGAACATATGGATGATAAAATGTTTGTTCAGCATAGTGTGGCCACAATTCAAGAACTTTTCATCTGTTCAACCGTGGCATCGGATCAGAATCCAGCGGATCTCCTGTCACGGAGTGTGGATTCTGATAAGCTAAGTGCATCACAAATTGTGTTGTCCAGCGTTGCTGGTGGGCAGTGACTATCCAACTCATGCAGTATCTATCTGAGATAAAAGTGAATCATTTTTTACATAATTTACTGAAATTGAGTGATAAATATATAACTATTTTATGTGTTAGTAGTTATATTTTCAGGTTTATTTGAAAATGCCCCTAGCAAGATTGTCACGACCAGCTAAGTGTTCAGCATAGCCAAATATTCCTGATACAACAAACAGAAAATGATTGCTTTGGAGAGGACATCCACCAATTAATACGGCACGAGAACTGTCTTATCTAAAAGTAAGTTAAAAAATGTGTGAATCCCTACCTGGATTCTGATTTTAGTTCTCAGAGGCTGTTTAGCTAAGACAAATCTTACTTATTTTGCTAAACATCTGACAATATTATCTAAAATTCACAAATTTGTGTTATTAATAGCTATTGAACATTATCAAAAAATTTTTTTGCATGTTGATGCAGTCGCGTTATAAATTCACGTGCGCGGAAAGTTCTGACCATTAAGTGGTCGATCTGTTTGACATGAAGTTGTACTTCATTGTATTGTATGATTTAAAAACAAACAATTTGTGTGTCGACAAATAATGGGAAATCTCCGATCAGATGGAGATGTAGCAGATTCTTTTTAATTTAGTGGAATGGACTGCACAGCATTATATTGCGACAGTGCCACAAATCTTGTTGGTGCCAACAAAGAAGTAAAAGGACTTCATAACATAATTAAAATCCCCAAATTAAACTCTAGCCAATTATTTATCTCCCGAGAATATTGAATGGAAATTCATTTCACCTAGGGCACACAATTTTGGAGGCCTCTGGGAAGTTGCAAGTATCATTTTAAAATAGTTGTAGACAGTGAAACATGTGCCTTAACAGTGTGATTGAGCGACCTCTGTGTCTGTTAACAGGTAACGAACATGATTGCAGAATAAATAAGGAGAGGAATAAATGAATAATTTGAAATATATTTAATGGGCTGTATGCGGGAAAAAAATATAAAGGTAATATGAAAACGTTGGGCCAACATGGAGTTTTTAACAAATAAAATAAATAAATAAAAGAACATACTTTATGAATTTTAAGCTGGAAATTATCAGTGCCACTATTAAAAATGTTCACACATAGACCCACCGAAGTGCATTAAAACATTTGAGAATTTTTAAACGTATACAGTAACAGAAAAACCCAAAAAACTTTATTTTAAATTAGAAAATTCTGCAATAATTTGGATTAATATATACTGATGAAACATTCAAAATGGAGTACATATGCTGTTGTTTCACAAGCATCCTGGAAACCTTTTTTCTATTCTCACTGATAAGTAGCTTGATATGGAATACAAATAATGTCCATTATTGAAAATTCCTAAAACATTTTCAGTATACCAACACTGCAATCTATTTCTTATATCGAAATAAAACTACATTTTGACATTAATGTGAAGTATGACACTGAACTCTCAGTTATGTGTCCATTGTAAATCGTTTTCATAAAAGAATATGTAAAAAACTCACAGCTTAGTCTTGAAATCAAGTTAGAAAATTAACGCTAGTTGATACTTGTAACAGTGTTTGCAGAAATTTTTCAGCTAAAGTAGCAAGACAAGAATAGTAAAGTCGACAAGTATAGAATAGTAAATGTAGCACATGATATCATAGTTACATAAGTTGATATGACCTCTGATGTCATTGCAAATTCAGTCTTCATTGATTTTTTTAAAGTTATTTTTTAAGTTACGGACTGTAATTTCATTTAGTTGTTTTAATTATGTATCTCTTATGACAAAAATTTTATGACTATAGTGCTGATTATCCATTGTTTAAACCAGGAGTTCCCAAACCGTATGCCTGCAGGCTATTTAACGGATGGGCGCTGTGCGATCACAATAAAAATGTTTCAGTTTCTATAAAAATTCCACATGAACGTTTTTTCATATTTCATGAAATAGAAATTACATCCAACATAGATACCAGGACAAAGCTAAATGCGATCGATCTCTTTTTTTTTGGGGGGGGCGCATGTATTATTAACCTATGTGCATGTATCAAATTGTGCTCAACACGAAGCAAAATGTGAGCAATCTCTCTCTGTGTTTTTTTTAATGTGCAACTCTATCCAACTATGAAATCACCTTAAAAAAAGTAAATGGTGCCTGCCATCCAACAGATATTGTAGAATGTGCTCTTAGCGACGAAAAGGGTGGGATCCCCCTGGTTTAAACATTCGTCTTTTAATTAATTCTCAGTTAATTTAGATTTTTTAAAAATTAATTTGTTCATATCTATTGTTAAGTGCATCCTCAATTTTTGATTTTTTTTTGAGGTGGCAGTTTCTTTTTGTAATTATTATTTTTGCTTTATTTTAATTGCTAATGTATTTCAGTGAATTATCCATTCTGTTTGATTCACTTATCAGAAATTTATCATGGCAAGGAGAAGATTTTGCCTGTCACTGGCAAGTACCAAAGCATAAAGCTGGAGTTTCTAATACATTAAAAATAAATCGAGTATATGTAACCCACCCAGCATTACATTTTATTACATTTGACAAGTTTACACTTTAAGGACCGCTAGCAGTTCAACAGCATACGCACGTCCGACCGGCCGCTCAGCCGCAGATTCTTCATGTTCAAAATAACTGTCTAGACAATCTAATAAATTGTCTAAATAAAACTCTCCAGTACCATTTTTTTCGCTCAACGTGAACAGCAATTTTTTTAAAAACGGTGTTAAAATGTGGCAGTTTACGAAGCAATGCACTTTACGCAACTGAGCAATGTACCTCAATACCAATAATAAAATGCAGATGATATAGCAAATGGCATCTGTTTATCACAATGGCTACCGAGATTGATAGGCTATTTTTAGGTAGTCTCGAGAAAAAAGCGATTAATAGGCTATCGGTCGATAGGTGTTGGCGAAAAAAAGCTGATTAATAGGCTGTCGATCGGCAGGCCTTGCCTAAAAAAGCCGATTAATAGGCGATTGATCGGTAGGTGTTGGGGATGAAAAGCCGATTAATAGGCTACCGGTTGGTAATGTGTTAATGAGTAAGTTATTATAAATATTACAACAAACATGTTAATGTAATTATACGTTTGCAATATATTTTTGAATCTCTCATGTTATTCAGTAAGTATGGTACTATCAAAATTGTATGAATATAAAAATATTACTCATGTGCACAGCTTTTAAAAGTTGCAGGGTCAACGGTTTGTTTGAAGGACAGAAACCATAAATCAATCTCGGCTCCCTGATGAAGCTAAAAATTTCCGAGAGAAAGCACAGGCAAAGAAATGGAGATGCAGAGGAAAGAACTGGCTAGTTCACTTGCCAAGTGGACTAGCACAAACAGTGATCATTGGGGAGACTCCACTGTTTTGATATTCTTTCAAGTAAGCATAAGTATGTGGCATAAGTGTAGTTTCACTTCATTGCACCTATTGTGCTCCCTAGCGTACATTCGTTCCTTAAAGCTTAAAAATAATTTTGTCATAATATTTTTAAATCGTAATAATTTATCTCCATTTAAGTTTAGTTTCGGCAAAGTATATGAATCTGATGTAAAATATTTATAGAAAACTAGTTATAAAATTATAATATTTTATGACAATAATTGTAGGAGAGGATGAAAGTTACTTTTTTTGCCTTCATAAATGCATATGATGTGAATATGATTCATTTTGAATAAGAAATTCCTCCACAAAGGCATCCCTTCCCTTGGGCAGATGGCTCTAGCGTGATTTGCCATATATACACTGGTGTGCAAAAATTAAGGAGGAGACGGTTTTTTCAATATAACTTTGTACAAAAGCTTTCCAAATCAACACATTTAATACCGTAAGATCCCCAATACGTAAGGACATGAGTAATGTAAGCAACACTTACTAAAAGATAAATCAGAGGGATAAAAGGAAGCTTTATTGAAAAAGTAGCATGGAGTGCAATGCGACTGAAGGCCGAAACATCCCTGTGATGTGTGTCCAGCAAGAAACATGCGGTCTTTAATAGGAGATATAATCTCCCCTGACTGCTAGGCAGGTTTCACAGCGTCTGTCCATGCTGAGAATGAGAGTGTCAATGAGTTGTTGAGGCATTGCTGCCCATTCGTCTTGCAGCGCCAATCGAAGCTCCGGAATCGTTACTGGTGGTAAGGTACGAGCTGCCAAGCGTCTGCCTAGAAAATCCCATACATGCTCGATGGAATTGAGATCCGGAGATCGTGCCGCCCAATCCATACGTTCAATATCCTCACTCTCTAAGAGCTGTTCGGCAGCTACTGTGCGATGACATGGTGCATTGTTGTCCATGAAAAGGAACTGCAGACCCATAGTGCCTCTAAAAAGACGCACATATGGAAGAAGAATCTCGTTACAATAATGGGTCCCGTTGACTCAACCTGCGTCGAAGATGTGAAGGTCTGTCTGTACAACTACCAAGCATGATGCCTCCCCAAACGAGAACACCGCCACCTCCATACCTGTCCGTTTCAATGATGTTCGAGGGATTATTGCGGCTTCCCCGCTCTCCCCAGATGAGTATGCGATGAGAATCGCTACTCAGACTGAATCTGCTCTCATCTGTAAAGAGTACTCGTCCCCATTAATTGTCTCTCCAATTCCGGTGTTCCCGGCACCACAGAGAACGCCTTCTCCGATGGGCAGGCGTTAGAGGTACACACCGTACAGGGCGTCGTGCAAACAGACCACCACCGTGCAGTCTTCTGGCCACGGTAAAACGCGATATCGGTCGTCCAGTCGCCTGTGTCTAGCGATTTCTCCCACTGTCTGCCGCCTAATTCTTCTGGCCTGTAAGGCAATATACCGGTCATCTGCGGGTGTGGTTCCTCGTGGACGACTACTACTAAACCCCCGGATAGCTGTTCCTGTAGTTTGAAATTGTCTCCAAAGTCGTGAAACGATGCTGTGAGCAATTCCAAACTCTGCAGCCACACTTGTCACACTGCAGCCTTCCTCCAACTTCCCAATGATTCGACCTCGGGTAAAGCATCCAGACGTCGTCTAACAGATTGATTATTCGCCATTTCTCGCTGAGGCAGCAACTCAGTGTGATTTTAACTGCTATATGGCGTGCAATCTCTTTGGCAGAAATACTGATCTTACACCGACAACATGCTTTATACTACTCAGACACTCTCCCATTACATCTACCTGCATATCTGCGCATGTGCTACCGTACATCACCTTACTTAATCTCCTGATTGGTGTTTCTGTCCGCTCTGCCTCTTCTTTCAGCTGATATGCTAATTTTTCGACTTGGTCCTTAATTTTTTCACACCAGTGTAAATAAACTTCCCATTTACAGTAATATATCATCAGCCAGCATCCTCTGCTTTTTAAATCGTAAATTTCAGGGGTTCCCAAATTGTGCACCGTGGTGCCCATAGACGTATCATAGAGTCGTATTTAATGAAGTGTTGTTATTTGCTATGAATAAGCAGGTTGTAAAGCACAAATCTTGTACAACACTTCGTCGAACATGACTAGGGCGGTGTGACAAAACAACTAAACCTATAAGTGCGCTAGCGGTTGAAAAAATAAGGGAACCCCTGGTTTATTTGCATGTTAGTCCAATACATCAGATTATTATTTAATTTTTAAGTGCAGCTGGAACGAAAGTTTTCAAATTTGAATGTCTGAAAACTTAACCGTTTGAGTCCGGCGAAGCGCTATTGCACTTGACTTGTCATATGCCAAAAATACGGCGCAGCGCGATAGTTTATTTTCAACAAGTCGTTTCTACATTTTTATATGCATATTGTTTTTGTTCATATTTTTGAGGATGAATGCTAGGGCATAATAAAGGTTTAAAAGAGCGTTTCTTAACTAATGGAAAAGTACTTTTTGAATTAAATTTGGAATGAAAAGGAATAATTTTGTTGAATATTGTGCAGGAGCTATATAAAACTCTTAACTGATATTTAATTTTTATATAAAGAGAATAATTTTATAAAATTTGTAAACCATTCATTTTAATTAGTTGTAAAATTTCTTCATTTAATGCTTAAGAAAATGTTGATTTTTTGTTTTGGGGGAAAAAAAAAAATATTGCAGTATTCTAATTCCTGCACTGATAACAATGCTTGATGTTTTATCTTTTGACACATGTGAAATGTGAGAAACTGGTGGCATTGTGAATATTAAAAAATTTCTTTTCTACTCTGCTAGTATTTAAAAGATTATCTAGGAACAAAGTTGTTAAACTAGGATAAATGAAAATATAGAACTAACTATAAAATCGTTAAATGAAATCATTAAACACTAATCTATCCATGGTCAGAGGTTTTGTTATTATTAACCTAGGTTTACACATAATATGTGAGCAATGAATGATAAACGATAATGATACACATATTAATGCATATATATGAACTAAAATCATTAAATGAAATAAAAATAAACATCATGATTAGATATTTTGGATATCCATGGATATCTATCCATTGTTAGATATTTTGTAATTATATTAACTTAGGTTTACACATAACTTCGGGTAACAACATTTGTTTTTTTATTTTTGTTTAAAAGTTCAGCAAATTGGGCTAATTGAAAGTTCTTCTGATTTGTATTTGAGAACAAAATTACTTTGCAAGACATTTTTATGGGAATTCGAAAGAAATGTAAGGCGTATTAAAAATAACTGGGAAAGAGAAAACTCTTGGATTTTTCGATATCCGCTTAAACCTAGTAACCGCAAGTAAATTTACTATTGTATACAAAAACAAATGCAACCAAAAAAGTAATTAACCAAATAAAAATAAATTTTATTCAATTCGTTTATTTTATTATATCTGGTTAAAAATGCAATTTATTCAAATAAATTAAAGCATTAAGCAGCTATTAAAGTGACATAGAAATTTACGCGATGTTTCCAAAAATATCCAGAGCTATAAATTTGCTGTGTTTGGAAATGACTAATTTGAAGCCAGGAAGTTTCCACTCTAAACAATTTCTATATAACTTCCAAGACTACCTTTCGTAAGTACTTTATATACAAAATATTCAAAAAAATTTCGTCATTAACATTAAATTATTTAAAGAACATACATTTCTGATCTCGGATTTCAAATTTAAAATTTCACAATATCGTATGAGGGTGGACACAGTGCTTGGTCTTACCTGATCTAGCCAGATATGGCTGTTTTGATATCTTGAAATAGCCAGGACTCCGGCCTAGCGGCAGGCAGCAGAACTGTTCCAATCAACAAGTATTTCGCATCTTTTTAACTGTTTCCCAAATGAAAAGAAAAAAAAAATCTGAAAGGGCTTAGATTTTAACGGTCGCCTAGTGGGTATGGTAAGTTTTTTTACGCTGTTGCTGACCTTGAATTCTACCAGGTCTACTCATTTCTGCTAATACATTTCTTTTTGTCTTTTTATCTTTATTATTAAGCCTCATTTTCTTCATACTTATGCCATATACAGTTCAACAGCAAAATTAGTTTTGTTGTTTCACAGCAACTAGAAAAAAGTAAAATAATAATAGTAATATTTTTGTCTTATTAATCGGCAATAGATGGCAGCACTGGATAAAACCTATAGTTCTTAACTGATTTATTCGAGTAATCTTTGAAAGTAGAAAATATGTCAAAAATATTTTTTTGTTCAGCAAATCATTCTGTTAATATGTGCCAGCAATTATCTGTCTCAAATTATATATTCTGTGCTGGGAATAAGAATATTTTGTTCTTTATACTGCATCATTTTATAGCAGCAACAACAAAAAAATTTTCTTTCAGTTACTGAAACTTTTAAATTGGGAAAAAATTTTTTTAACTCCCTAAAACCTCCCAATTTTAAAAGACACAAATAGGTATTTATAACCTTCAAAAGTAATAGAATAGTTTGTGAACAGAAAAAAAAATTTCGCGTAAATTAACCTTCAACTGCTGTGAATGGTTTCGGAGACCGCTGAGGATTTTCTAACCGTCTTCTCCACCCCTAAAAACGGAGAATGGTCCCTGTCCTTCCTCCTACCTTCTCAAACCCATCCCACAAGGTCACATATCAAGTTTTACACTTCTAGCTTTATTATGGTTTCAGTTACTACGTTTTTTACTTTTTAAGTTGTCTGAGAGGCCCCTCACAGCAGATGTGTACGAGTTTTAGTGGACTATAGATGTTATTTATCGAATGCTTGTTTTTCGTAAAAGAGATAAATATGCCTTCAAATTTTACAAGAAAAAGTCCCGTATATCTCACACAAAAAGAAATTGAATATCTTGTCAACAATATTTTTTATGTAATATACTCTGATTCTGAAGAATGATGTAGTCTTCACAGTGAAAGCAAAAGTGAATCTGAGCTTTCTGCAGATGAATGTCATAATTTTTCTAATGACTGTGAACAAAGTGATAATTTTTATGGAAAATCACTTCAAATGGTGCAAAAAATGACTAAATTGGGCAGTACGAACACCAAAGCATAACAAAATAATTCACCTCCTTGATCAGAAACCTCTTGCAAAAATAGGCTCTAGAGCAGAGCCCGAAAATACTTGGATTTATGTTCATGCATAATGTTCTAGTCATATGCTGACACTACAAAAGTGAAAAGAAAAAATTTTATGCTCTTATTAGCTAATTATTAATCTGCATCTGAGAGTTGGGATAATTTTCTCTTTTTTGCCAAGGGAACTGAAAATAACAATTAGAAGAATCCTTGGAAATTAAGAGGATAGATTTATCAAATCTCCCCCCCCCCCAATTATCTGTGCCCACCTTGTAAGAAGAGGAAACCAGCATACCAAATGTTTAGAATGCAAGGAATCAGTGTGTCTTAAGTGCTCTCAAAATATGTGTTTTGACTGTGTATCAACTTGTAAGTCATCCTTGTAAACAAAGATATACTAATCTATTATTTATTAATAACTAAATTCATTCCTTCATAACTATGGTTTAATTGACAGTAATGCTTAATAAAATCACATATTTTCATGCATGTTTAATAAAATCTTAGTTCTTTACAGCTCTGTTCCTCAAAACGAAGAAAATAGTCATTTTTTATATGGATTTAACTGCGTAAAATTTAATGATTTATGTTTAAAATTATTGATTAAATGAATGTTTATTGATTTAAATGAATTAGAATTCTATAACTAGGCATAAAGTGTCTATAACATTCCTTAAAAAGGCTTAAAATTGTCTATAACATTCCTTAAAAAGTCATAAAAGTATGTATTTTTACGCGTTTCTTTAAAGCGGTCTGTGAGATCACTCACAGTAATTATGCCAAGAAAATTGTCACAGTGTTTCAAAATTAATTTTAAAAGGCTTTTAGTCGATATTGAAAAATTCCAAATCAACTTGTTCTTTTTTTTTTTTTTTTTAAATTATAAATTAAAGTATGACACAACGTATTTTTTTCCCTCTAAAATACATAATGCAATAAACGTATGTGCTTTTTGAGAAACAAAAATCTACGAAGCTTGCTCTTAATAAATTACACTAAAGTAAATTTAAAAAAAAAAAAAAAAAAAAAAAAAAAAAAAAAATCAAGCCTCTAACTTGATTTACACAACAAAATTCTTGATTTGGGGCTCTAATACAAGAGCCCAAATTTCATTATAGAAATGTTCTAATATTAATGTAGTAAACTTGCCACTCTAATACAAGAGCTCAAATTTTATAATAGAAGTATTCTAATATTAATGTAAGAAATTTGAGACTCTAATACAAGATCTCATTTCATAGTAGAAATATTCTAATATTAACGTAATAAATTTGCCAGTCTAATACAAGAGCTTAAATTTCATAATAGAAATATTCTAACATTAACGTAGTAAGTTTGCTACTCTAAATAGAAGAGCTCAAATTTTAAAAGAACATCGTAATCAGGCTAAGTGTTTTGATGCTTTAATCTAAAAGCTTGAACTTAGAATATGATAAGATGAAACATTTTCATATAAAATGGCACAGTATTCATAAAAACTTATACTCACACATACTGTATTTTTTTTTTTTTGTTTTTAAATAAAACTGGTTTCACCTTTCTATCCCAGTGACTATTATACGTATGTAATGAATTTTTAGAGAAATCTCTCCATTTTTAAGGGAGCATAATTCAAGCAAAACTTTCATTTATTTCTTCAAATGATGATCTTATAGGTCCTAGATTCATGATCTCACATCACCAAAAGGTTCGCCTCATACCAAAGACGAAAGTTGGCAAGGTGAGCCAAATTTCGTCTTTGGTATCTAAAAACCTCCATGGTATTCCAGCAACATATTTTACTTTTCTGAAACAGTTTTGTTGACAGCTTTTTTTCACTTTCATTTGTATTTTATTTGGAAAATTTTCACAATGATTAATATGAATACTAAACTTGATGGCTAACAGGGTAACCTTAACATGCTGGTAAATTAACCATGCTGGTAAATTAACCATTCTGCCTGATTATTAACATACATACTTACAGATATCCAGTTCATTCCTGGTGATTTATAACTGAAATTTAACTATAAATTTGGACAAGGCCTAACTAAACAAAGGTGAGGCTACTTTGCCTGCAGTTAAAACTTCAATATAAGTGCTAGCATAGTTACTACTTAAAGACTGTGAATGGACCTAGCCCAGATGTTCACCCCTCCCCCAAAGATTAGAGAGAAATATAACCAAAATTAACCAAAATGTACAGTGACGTTGTGCAGGGAAAGGAAAGACAAGTTTTTTAGTAACAGGAATAAGAAGGCTAGAAAATATTTTTGACCTTGTCAGGCGTATGAAATCACCCAAGACTGCTCTTTGCAAGGTTTCAGGATATGTTTAAAAGGGGTGCTTTCTTAGAAGACCCTATAGCATGAAAACTAATTAATTAATATGTCTACAAAAACTTTAATAAGTCTACTTTAATATCACATCTTCCTGTAACTTTTTGCCCAAATGTGTAGCTACTAGATCATTTATACTTTCTTGAACAGTGGTTGGTTACACATGTGAGAACACAGTAAACAACCACCACTGTGAAATATGCTGCATTCATGAAAGTCGGATACAGCAGGACTCGCCCACCTTGTTGCCTAAAAGATGTCCAAGAGCTTGTATGCTGACTGTTCTCTTGACCGTAATGAATTACTTCGGCTAAATAAGATTATGTAAGGTAAGCGCATTTTATGTATTTAGTCTATATATTTAGTGTTGGCAAGAAGTACCGACTTCCTGGTAGTGTTGGCAGTATTACTTATCTTTAGATATTGAAAAGAGTTTTTTTTTGGGGGGGGGAGGCATTAGAGACGAATAATTTTCTTTGCAAAGATCTGAAGTATAACCTTCCATCCATTGCTTCTTTAAAAGTGCCATTTTGCATAAGAATAAAACTGCCAAGTAGTAGATGATTATTTATATCTTTAAAAATATAACCAGTGAAATAAAGAACTTCCCAGCAGATGGCATTTTTTTATAGCAAAGCAAAATCGTGTAAAATATGTGCAAAAAGCCTCTGTATTCTTGCGCACAACCACATTGGTTGTATGATGATAATATATTTATATGATAAAAATTCTGCTTGAAATGGTAACTTGCATATATACATGTTGTTAGTGAAATCAATTATTAGTTACACCATATATCTTTCATTTACAGAGATATTAACAATATTTTTTAAATAATCCAAAGATTTTTCTAATATAAAGCTATGCTTTAATTTTATATTGTTTTCCATGTTAATGCACCTTGAAAGATTAAATAGTTAAAAATAAAATAAACTTAAAAAATTAAACAAATATTTACCATGCACGCATATTTTTGAATTGAAAAAATGTTATTGTATTTATTACATATTATAGTTTATCCTTTGTTTGTGGAATTATTAATAACTTGAGAAAAAGAACACAACTCATTTATTTTTCATCAATTCAAGTTACCAGTTGTTGCTGAGCAACAATCCTATGTTGTCATCTTACAAAAATTAAAACATACAGAAATTTAAAGATAATATGAAGAGGAAACATAAGAGGATGTTAGAGTGTATATCTTAATTGCTTAACTTAAAGCACAACCTGGAAATAAAATTTACCACAAAATCTAATCCTCAAACACTGCATCTGTGTCAGGCCTTAGACTTCATGTCAATTTAAGGAAACCACTTTACTGTATACTTAAAAGAATGAACCTTAATTATTTCAAAAATTTTATATCTGCCAATTTTCTCAAACTTGATTTGGAGAAAACATACATTCAAATAAAAGAGCATCTTGATGCTAGAAATTAACATCAGAGCATCTTAATGGAATCTTCATATCCTGCAGTATGATGTATTGGAAATCTGTATAGTTAATATTGAGAGAACTACTATGGATGGCATCACAAGTACTATCATTGTTGCAGCAGAAGGGAACTCAATTCTGAAGTAAGAATGATTAGAAATTGGTTATACGGATTACTCGTATTTTCTGTTTGGCACCTCATATGATTTAGTTTGCCTGAATTTAATTCTTGTCATTAACTTCCATTTCCTTGATTTGCATTATCGGAGGAATCATTTATTTATTGTAGTAGCAGCTTCGCTGCCAGCCTTCGTCTGGCTTTTAAATGTACCGGAAAAATGGCTGAAGGAAAGACCAAATGTTAAATTTAAAAACTGCGTAAATTTTACTCTGCAGAACAACAACTTCATAAAATAAAGTTATTACGTATAACAAAATTACAATGAAATAAGCAATATCCCTTAATACAAATATTAATTATCCTAATAAATAAATTAACCAACTTCCCTTTGCAAAATCTTAAGAAATTTTTTCCCTAAAAAAAAATCACTCAACACTTTTCAATATCTTAAAAACAGTGAAATGAGTTAAATAACATTGAAGAATACAAAAACCAAAAAATTCTGAAAAGCAAAGTATAATTAATGATATCTTATATTTTTAAGAAAAAAAAAATCACAATGAAATAAGCTATATCTCTTAATACAAATATTATTTATCCTAATAAAAAATTAACCAACTTTCTGTTGAAGAAAAAAAATCACGCAAAACTTTTCAATATCAACTTTTCAAACAATGAAATAAGCAAAAAATAACATGAAAGCAACTCAAAAAAACATAAAATTCCACGCAAAATTTTACTCTACAGACCTAAAAAATATTATATATCAAAAGTCGTTAATCCGGACTCGGCGGGACTTCGGCGATTCCGGATTATCGATTTTTCCGGATTATAGATCATCAGTTTAATCTGGTAAGATGGCATGCAGAAATTCTAAAATTAAAAATATGAAACCGTAATTTATGAAATAAAGAACAATTATGATCTAAAGGGTATCAAAATTTACAAAAAGAAAAGCTTAATATTTATTTGTTTACTTTATTAAACATTTCTTTCAATGTAAGTTGTTTAAGTTGCTTCGTTTTATGTGATAATATTTTCTCTTTAATTCTATAAACAGACATAATTTCTTGTTCAGTTACAAAGTTCCGCTGTTCAAGTCCCGTTAATTGCTGTGCCGAGAATACCGACTAACTTGTCAATCGAAATTTTTTCGTTTTCACTAACCTCTCTGTCACATTCTTCATGTCTTTATCCATTTTTTGCAGCAATTCCACTTTTTGTTTGTTGGACATCGAAACATACTTTCGTTTTGTAGATCCTTTGGAAGTTCCAGCATCGGAAATTCTATTTGACATAATCGAAAGTTCAAGTTTACTTTTATAAAATTGCTCCTACAGTCTGCAAGAAATAATAAGCGGGATCCAATTCGAAGATTAAGGAACAACATAATCATTAACATTAATTGAAATAGATAATTAGATATTTTTAGCTTACACCGTCCGTTATACATTAAACGTGCAGGCGAAAACGTATTCTGCACTTGCGCACACGCATATGCGCAGTAGTCAAGGTCTTACGCTTATGCGTAAAACGCCTGTGCGCATGTGCCAACGCGGCGCATGCGCAGAAAGTTTTTAGCTTTGAGGTCCGGATTATAGATCATTCCGGATTATGGGTGTCCGAATTAACGATTTTTGACATATATATATATATAACAATAAAATATTCCAATCTTTTAAAAACAGTGACATAAGAAATAAGATGAAAAATTGTTGCCAAACCCATATTTCTAAAAGAATAAAACTACTCAAAATGATGTGATTTCATCAAAAATCTATCAACAACAATAAGACAGGAAAATTGTTGCCAAAATCACATTTTTAAGGATGTGAGATTAGAGAAGTGTACTTGGAAGCTTCATTTAAAAAAATTTTAAAAAGACAAAATATTATCATTTTTCCAAAATTATTTTTGTAAAAGCAGTCGCAAAGATGAAAGCTTAACATGTCCAAAAATCAAAGAAAAATAAGCTGTAATTTTTTTAAAATAAACTTTTTTAGAAAAAATCCTGTTAAAAATGTGTTTTTGTTAAATAAATTCGTATTTAATTGATTTATTGAAACACGAAATTTATTTTAGGTTCGTAAAATAGCTAAGTGCCTACATTTCATGACGATGTGAAAATGGAGTGTGTAGAGTAAAATCTCGCTTTCCTAAAGCCCATTATGTCTCAAAATGATGCGATTTTCGTCACAAAACATAAAATAAAAAAAATTCGAATTTGAATTTCGAAAAAATCGCTTCGAGGTGCACTGGCTCTTGTCTAGATGCACCTTTGTACCAAATTTTGTAGCCGTGGGTCTATTAGCATACGTGCAGCTCGAACTAAAGACACACACACACACAGAGACAGACTCTTTCTTTCATTATATTGTTGCGTGCGTACGGGTTCGTTATGAAATGAATGCACATGTCCGATGAAAAATGAACAAAAATTTATTATTATCACAACAAAAATGCTTAAATTTTCTCAAATTATCACGCAGTATTACAATATCTCACAGTAGTTTTCTTTTAACTACTCAAATGTCCAATAGAACGTAATTCAAAACAGCTAAAGAACGCTAATCCGCGAATTCGCTACAATCAACAACAGTAGTTTTCTAAACAACAACAAACTAAGCAACTACTACAAACTGAGATGTTTTCCTCCTTTTATAAGATTTTAAAATCACGCGCTAGAATTTTCCAGTACTTTCTCGAAATCAAAAAGAGATATTTATTTATTTAACGCACGCGCTCTTGTATTTTTAATTTTTCCGGCTTAGCTTTCTTTTAATATTCGTCACGCGCTGCACTGCGCGAGAAATAAAACCATTTAATTTATAATTGAACTAACATTAGCTTTTTAAATACCAAATTCGTAACACTGCCCCCTTCCCAAGGACTGCACGTCCCGGGCAGTACAATCCCTGGACAGGAAGCTAAACTTACAACTGTGGCATAAATGCATTAATAAGCATTACATTATAATAATAAACAACATGAACAATAAATGCAATACATAAAACAAATCAAATGCTATCAAATACGAATCAAATACACATTTAAAAACAAAATGGACCATGGTCTTATACTATTTACAATTATTTACATTACGTACTATGGCCATAGTAATAAGCTAACCTGTCGTAAGAGTTCGAAGACTCACGGATCCGAACCACGACGTCATTCGTGTTCAGCACTGTATATGGACCATCCGAAGGTGACTGTAATTTAGGACTCAGTCCTTTTCGTTGAATTGGGTTCCACAACCACACCTTGTCTCCTTTGTTTGATCTCTGTCTAGTAGCTCTTGTGTCTCATCTGATCTTCATTTTCTCTGTCGCCAAGTTGACTCGCTTTCGTGCAGAACGGTGCATCCCCTCAAACCGGGCCTGGGCATCTTGGATGTGTTCCTCAGGCGATGAAGGCGCATCTGTAGGGCGACTAAACAGGCGGTCACAAGGCAGACGAAGGTCTCGACCAAAGAGCTTCTGGGATGGAGAATAGCTGGTAGTCTTGAGTTTCTTTTCGACCCTGGTATGATTTCGGCAGCTTCCCGAGCTCGATCTTTCGGACAAGGCGTCGACATTTCCAGGCGAGGATCCCTTTTGAGGATGGATAGTCATGCCATCAGATGCTGAAAGCAGCTTATTGTTTTTGAAATCTAAGGAAAAATTGTATTTCCTTAAAAAGTCCAATCCGAGTATGCATGGATCTGTAATATCCGCCACATATGCCGTGTGATGGTAGGCGGCAGTTCCAAACGTGATGTTTACGTTTAACTTCCCAGTTATGTCGATCTTGTCACCAGACGCAGTCTGAAGGGTAACACAGGATGGCGTCCAAATAAGTTTATCTTTAAACTGTTCAGCTAAACCTTTCCTAATGATGGTAACATTAGCTCCTGTGTCAATGATCATATTGCAAGGAACTCCATCGATATTCCCATTGATGGACAGTCCGTTATTGTTGCCACTCACTATAGAGATCTTAAGCGCTTTAAAACAGGGTTTTTCATTATCTGGCAACCTCCGTTCCTTGATATGGTCATTAATTTGTTTCCTGCGTCGTTGCTCAGAAATTGTCTCAATTTTCGTACCCTGGGGTGTTCTGCAATTCTTTCGTACGTGGCCTTCAGCTCCACAGTTCCAGCACTTTGGTTTCTTGTCAGTCCTTTTCCTTCCCGTGGCATTTAATTGTCTGTTTAAATCGTATGCCTTATTTTCCGTGCTCTGGGGAGTTCTGCAGTTCCTTCGTAGGTGGCCTTCAACACCGCAATTCCAGCACTTTAGGGTCGGTTTTGTTTCACCACTATTCCGTCTTAAAGCATTCACTGGTCTTGTCAACTCATCTGTTTTATTATCCATGCCCTGGGGTGTTCTGCAATGCCGTCGTAGGTGACCTTCAGAACCACATCTCCAGCATCTTACAGCCACTTTGTTCTCACTGCTACTCCGTATCAAAGCATCGACTTGTCTGGATAAATCATCTAAACGAGCCATCAATTGGTCCCCTGGGTCGTGGACTCGCACAGCTCTGACTGGGTAGCTATCCCTAAGAGTTGCTTGCTGGGCTGCCTCAAATTTCATGGCATACACTAAAGCGCTTTTCAGATCTTTAACATCCGCCATTCGCAGTGCTTTCTGTATTTCAGGGTCCCGGATGCCATCGATGAAATATTGCAGGGACAGGATTTCCCTTGTTTCTGTCGGGCACTCCGAAAAGGCGTGATGTGACAGCCTTTCAACATCCGTGGCGAGCTCCTGAAGCGTTTCGGTGAGCTTCTGTTGACGAGATTTTAATTGGAGCCTGCTGTAGTCTTTTAAACATTTCTCGCCAAAGTGCAGCTCCAATGCGCCGGATAGAGCTTCGAAGTCAAGTCTTTGGTTTTCGGGAAGCGTCTGCAGTATATCCGCTGCGTCTGCTCGCAGAGAAGCGGCGAGATGACAGGCCTTAGCTTGGGAATCCCATCCATTCGCATCCGCAACTATAGAAAATTGGGTCTTATACACTTGCCAGGATGTCTTCCCATCATATGTGGATAGCTTCAGAGGTGGACGAGCAGGCATCGGTAAGAATTTAAAATCATCATTCTTGCTCCCTGCCGTCGCTACGAATTTCTTTAACGTTTCCATTTCTTTGGCAACTTCAGAAACTCTCTCATCAATTTGTTGTTCGATTTGGTGTTGGACGGCACAAACTCTTCCTTCAATTCGTTCCTCCACAGCAGAAACTCTCCCTTCTATATGTTCTTTTACAGAAGAAACTCTTTCTTCTATTTCTTCTTTCACCGAAGAAACTCTTTCTTCAATTAGTCCAACTTTATTTTCAACTGTGTCGATTCTGCCTTCCATAGCTTCAAATTTATTTTCTATTATGCAGGTAATCTCTCTTTTCATTTCTTCTTGACCTGTTTCAATCTTTTCTTGACCAGCTTGAACGGCTTTCATTTCGTCCTTAACAGAGTTGACGGCCCCTTCCATCTTTCCTTGGCTATTTTCATCTCTTCTTTCATTTCTTCTTTAAACGAGGCAAAGGCTGTTATCAATTGCCTTAACTGCTCTTCCATCGCTCTTGTTATTGGCATTCAAACCCCACTCCTGACACCAAAAATTGTTGCGTGCGTACGGGTTCGTTATGAAATGAATGCACAAGTCCGATGAAAAATGAACAAAAATTTATTATTATCACAACAAAAATGCTTAAATTTTTTCAAATTATCACGCAGTATTACAATATCTCACAGTAGTTTTCTTTTAACTACTCAAATGTCCAATAGAACGTAATTCAAAACAGCTAAAGAACGCTAATCCGCGAATTCGCTACAATCAACAACAGTAGTTTTCTAAACAACAACAAACTAAGCAACTACTACGAACTGAGATGTTTTCCTCCTTTTATAAGATTTTAAAATCACGCGCTAGAATTTTCCAGTACTTTCTCGAAATCAAAAAGAGATATTTATTTATTTAACGCACGCGCTCTTGTATTTTTAATTTTTCCGGCTTAGCTTTCTTTTAATATTCGTCACGCGCTGCACTGCGCGAGAAATAAAACCATTTAATTTATAATTGAACTAACATTAGCTTTTTAAATACCAAATTCGTAACACTATGTAGAAATTATATCTCGCTTTGCCATAGGCCAGTATGTTTGAAGTTCATTGGAAGTCATACAGCATGCACAGTAAAACTCTTGCATAATAATTTTCAGACATCAATAAACTTTTATTGATTTTAATTTGAACGCCTTTAGAAACATTAATAGATTTCCAAGATGGTGACATATGAGGAGAAGACAAAAGCGTGCCATAATGACATTCATCATACCTAACCTTCACAGAAGAATATCTCCACAATGTAGCTCCAATGTTTCTCTTAGAGACCCAGTGTTGAACACACTGCTGTTCTGCTCGCGCAGGGGCAGTACCTTGGATCAGCCTGGCTGCCATCTGGGGTTATGGAATACTGTCTAGAGCAGCGTTTCTTAAACTGTGGGTCGCCAAAAAATTTAGCAGTTTTGATATTTCTTTAACTTATAACAATCTTAAAATTACCAAATATTTTTACACAATGTATCTGAAAAAGGTAAAGATAAGACAATACAGACAAAGGAAAAAAAAAAGTGTTGATGCATTCTTTTTATAACAGAAACGTTCATTTTACTTTGCATGTGACGCTGTCATTTCGTCTGTTACTTGTTTAAAATTTTCATATTGTTCTATATCTTAAAATTAGAAATTGAAGTTAATGACCCAAAACTGCAATATTATAATACAGCACAACTGAAAAAATTGACAGTTTCACACACGCGTGTGTCGGATTTGCGCAATGCTTATGGGGTCCCAGAACATTTCCGTAAATATTATGGGGGTCGCGAAAGAATCTCGTTGATAAAAGGGGTCGCGACCGATTTTCTGTAAAAATATAGCCAATTAACTATTTAGCCTGACTGCACAAAGAAAAGCTGCGTAGAAGTTTTCTTTCATACTGCAGTGTAAGGTATTCAAACAGGGGCATAGCTAGAGTTTCCAGCACCCAGGGACAACTGAAGAATTTGTGCCCCTTTCTGTGTGCCAAGAATGGAAAACATTTCATTAAAAAATTCCATAGCATCAATTTGGCGCCTCTTGGATGCTGTGCCTGGGGACACATGTCCCCCCTTGCCCCACTCTAGCTACGCCACTGTATTCAAATTATGAATTTGAGGAAAATGTCCAAGACTTCAAAATACTTTTTAGTTGCATATCGATAACGTGGCAACAGTCCACTGTATTTAATTTGCATCCAAGCCAAAAAACATTATTAACAGGCTATTTTTTATGATTAGATCTTCATGATAATTTATTTGATTCAAGTCAAAAACAGAGTCAAAAAAAAAAAAAAAAAATTAGATATTCTTAATGTAACCAATATTGATTTTCTGTAAACATACAGCCAATTAACTATTTAGCATGACTGCACAAAGAGAAGCTGCGTAGAAATTTTCTTTTGTACTGCGGCGTAAGGTATTTAAAATGTGAATTTGAGAAAAATGTCCAAGGCTTAGAAGAAATACTTTTTACTTAGATATTGATAATGTGGCAACAATCCACTGCATTGAGACAAAAAAAAAAAAAAAAAAAACTATTTTTTATGATTAGATCTCCATGATAAGTTCTCTGATTCATTTCAAAACCGTGTTCAGAATCACGAAATTCAAAGAAACAGACTTTTCTATATCTCCAACCATCAGTCACGCGTTTCATGTTCTCAAATGTGCGACTTCAGAAATGTGCCCCTCATCTTATAAAATCGAACTTTCCTTGTATCTTGACAGCAGCCTTCTGAATTTTAATTAAATTACTGTATATTATATACCTTACAGGATGCATTTTACCAAGTTCTTTTGTTTGCTAATTTATCCTTGAGTTCTGAAATATTAAGGTTCATGATTTTTGGCAATTTTATATTAATTCGTGGAATGATTCGCTGCTGTTAGCGTTATATCATCAACGAAATATTTTAGAACAAGAAACATAAGAAATAAACTGAGTGGGATTCGAACGGCGAATCTTCCAGTTGGTAGCTGGACGTGTGAACCAGTTGTATTTATGAGGCAGAGCACTGGAAAAGACTATAGTTTTTCACATCATTATATACCTCCAATTTATCGCAAGAATTGCCGACTTATCCGCCATGGTACCTAAAAATAGGAGCTAATTGTTGCACTTCGCCCCCCTTTTGAGCACCATAATATTCTTTCTTTCTAATATACAAATCTGTGCGATTAAAGAATTCTCATAATTAAAAAAAAATTAGTGTGCGTTTCTCAGTTACAAGTTTCGCATTGTAGAAATGCAAATCTGTGTGTGCTTTCAAAGATTTCAAACCGTTAAATTGTAGGCTTTTGTGTTACTTATGCTGCTGAAATTTCACGTTAGATTTCAGTATATAAATTAATGCAAGCAAATTTTCAGCCAGATTATAATGTAATAATATCATGTAGATAATGCTAAATATATATCTGCGTGATAATATGTACCAATAAAGTACGTGGATTGTATTCTAAATGAGCCCTTGGCTGTTTTAGGGCTGGCAGTGTGGAATGAATGAAAGATTTATTTTTTGCGAGCTCTAGAGATCATAGTGGGGTGGTAGTGTTTTGGGATAGGTAGTATATGGAAACAACACCTGCTTCACAATTTCGTAAATAATTTTTGTCTCCTATACATCTACCTATATCTATATTCAATCTGCACCTTTTACTTCCAGTATATGCTCAGAGTAGTACCACCCACAGTGAATACAGGCACAAGAAAGGAGTGGTGATGGCAAAGATACTGAAACCAAACATCCCCGTCAAGAATGGTGCTGTACATCTCATTGAGAGTCCTCTCATGATCATAGACATCACCGTCTGGCAGTTCCTTCAGAAGAGAAGGAGATTGTCGTAAGTACCATTCATACTGAAGTTTCCAAGTTTGCATTTTTCAATGTTTCTTTGTACGAAGGTTGCTATGGCCTTGGCAATAGTAAGTATTGTTAAGCGCAGACGATTCCAATCGAAAGATTGATATTTTTAACTATAATTTCTTCAGAATGTTTTACCATTTTTGCGTGATTTGTGTTGTTTACAGTAAATTGAAAATTCATCTCTGGCAAAAAAAATGGAATGGACTCGTGTACATTATCGTGTGATTATTTTTCATAACTTTCGACGTGGATTATCAAGACAAGAGAGCTTTGATGAACTTAATTCTTCATACAGCTATAAAGCACTATTCTACAGCACTGTAAAACACTGCTACAGTACAAACTCCATAATCCGGAATGATTATAATCCGGACATCACAGCCACAAACATTTTTTTTTTGTATGCTTTATGCATGCGCGCATTGAAAGAAATGTTTAATAACATAAACAAATAACTATTAGCTTTGATTTTTTGTAAAATTTTATACCCTTTAGATCATAGTTATTCTTTGTTTCATAAATTACGGTTTCATATTTTTAATTGTATAATTTCTGGATGCCATCTTACCAGATTTAAATTGATGATCCAGAAAAACCCCTAATTCGGAATCGCCGAAGTTCCGATGAGTCTGGATTAAGGACTTTGTACTGTATAACGAATTCAATCGTGGTCGCCGTTCGCTCTAGGAGGAATTTCATGAGGGCCGACCAAAATCGGTTGTTCTGCGAGAAAATATCGTTGCTGTGCGTGATCTGATAAGACATAATGTGAGATTGAAGCATCTTTGGGCATTAGTATGACATGATTACTATGACAAACATCAATAATATATTAGATGAAAATATATGGCCGTGAAATAGATTTGTTCGCGTTGGATTCCACCTAATCTGAGAAACGCTCAAAAGAAGGATTGTGTCGATTGGTGCAAGGAAATGCTGATTTGTTCAAGGCGTGTCAGATGCTGTGTATAACATCTGCACGTGAGTGTGAAACAAAACAGCAGTCGACTGTATGGGTCTTTCAAGACGTGCGAAATCCAACAAAAAGCAAATGGTTGCCTATTTCTTCGGCATGACCATTAGAGCAACGCATGATGGTCAATTCACAATGATTTGTTTGCCAGAAGTCATCAGAGAAATTCGAAAAAAGCAGAAGAGATGAAACATTCTTTATTATGACAGTGCGAGCTCTTGCACATTGGCTCAAACAAAAGAATTTTTGATGAGTCACCCGCCATACAGGCCTTATTCGGCACCCAATGACATTTTTTATTCCTGCATATCAAAAATAAATTACGTAGCCAGCGATTTGCAACACCCGAAGTAGCTATTGATGCATTCAAATCACATGCAAAACTGTATTGATCTTCATGGAGAATATTTTGAAAAACAGTAAAACCAATTTCGATTATAAACATTTTTTTTTCTTTATTATGCCAGATATATAAATAGCAACGCTCGTATAAATGATTAAAGATATGGATTTTCTATTTCGTTTCATTTACTAGAATACGAGGAAATGATGCAATGTATAGAAATTTATTAATTAAATACAGACAATTATTCAACATACTTTTGTACATTGGATGCTACCAGCAATGTATAAAAGCCGTCATTGTATAGAATACCTAGCCATTTTATAGGATGCCAAAAAATGGCCAACAGTGTAGAAATGATTAATATTTCGTACATTTCCTTGGGCATAATGTAGGGTACCAAAATTACAAACCGGCAGTATACGCAATTTACCTCCCAGTTAATTTCGAATATCCATAAATTTAATAATACATAATTCAGACATTTAACACATTCATTCCATTCTTCCACATATTTCATACATTTTCATGCATTGTTTTCTTTAAGAAAGGTATAAATTTTGCTTTGTACAACGTTCATTTTTCGTTACACAGTTTGAATAAAAGCTTCTCAAAATAATGTCTTTATTTTCGACAAATGATCTTTTTTTTTAAACAAATAGCCCTAATCATGATCTTTTTTGGTGTTTGGTCTGTATCGAACTTTGTTTCTCCTTTCAGAAAATATTTTATTTAATCGTCTTAACTTCTATCGCATGTCGATATTGAACAAACACTTCTATAATCTGGCAGATCTACTGAATACTCTCCGAAACAACCAATACGCTTTCAGATTATAGTATTTTTCGGAAGTGGACATTATAAAAAGAACATTCAATACTGATACTAATTCAGAAGTCAAACAACAAAAATCAGCGTTATACCTACAAAATTTTCACAGGACTAGTTTCGATGGTTTTACAGAACCATCATCTTCAGCTGCAAAACCGCAAATGAACAAGATAGGAAATAATGATTAGATAAGATAAGAAAGGCTGGACAAGAATAAGCAAGTGGCGCCATCTGTTGGCGAAACCAGAACTAAAACATAATTTCTCTAAAAGCCGAAGGCAAATTTGGATTGGAATTAGGATCGTTAACTAGAACAGAAAGATTTCTATGAATGTGAAATGCCTCTAGAAAATCCAGTTCTCCAATGGAAGATGTTTTTTGAATAATTTTGGCAGCAGAAAAATTGAAAGTGTGATTTTCGGACCAACAATGTTGAGCAACAGAAGACTTCTGTGTTTCCTTTTTTCTAACATATGCCTCATGTTCTTTGACGCGAAATTTTAAGGCTCTCTTAGTTTGGCCAATGTAAATTAAACCACACTGGCAAGGAATCCTATAAATACCCCAGGAATTCATATCCGGAATGGGGTCCTTGAGTATAGAAGTTGGAATTTTATTGATGGGAGAATAAACAACCCGAAAGTTAAATTTCTGCAAAATATGTGCAACTTTATAGCTAATTGATGGAAAGAAGGGAATGACAACAGAATTTTTATAATCTCCTAAAATAAGAGTGTGGCTTTTAGTGTGTTGAGATGAGAATTTTTTAACTGCTTGATTAATAATGTTGGGTGAAAAGCCCCTGTCAATAGCTATTGCTTTTAAATAATTTAGTTCTTCATCAAGGGCGAATTTGGAGGAGCAAACTTGAAGAGCACGGAAAACATAGGAATAAAATGAAGCTAACTTTTGTTTAGTCGGATGACATGATTTAAAGTGTGGTGGAAGGCAAACCGATGAAGGTTTACGGTAAACTGTAGTACTGAAGTTGGATGTGTTACGTGTGACCAGAATGTCGAGAAACGGAAGAGAATTGCAAGTCTCAAGTTCAAAAGTGAACTGAATAGCAGGATCAATAGAATTCATTGTTGAAAGAACTTTATTTAAATCATCTTTATTACCTTCAAACAGGGTAAAAGTATCGTCTACGTAGCGGAACCATGCCGGAAAGTTTAAAGTTTCAAACAATTTTGATTCATAATAATGCATGTAGATATCAGCCAGGATGGGACTGAGGGGGCTTCCCATGGCTAATCCCTCAGTTTGTTTGTAATATTTATTTTGGAAAACAAAATGTGTTGTTTTGGAAAACAAACACATTTTGTTTTCCAAAATAAATATTACAAACAAACTGAGGGATTAGCCATGGGAAGCCCCCTCAGTCCCATCCTGGCTGATATCTACATGCATTATTATGAATCAAAATTGTTTGAAACTTTAAACTTTCCGGCATGGTTCCGCTACGTAGACGATACTTTTACCCTGTTTGAAGGTAATAAAGATGATTTAAATAAAGTTCTTTCAACAATGAATTCTATTGATCCTGCTATTCAGTTCACTTTTGAACTTGAGACTTGCAATTCTCTTCCGTTTCTCGACATTCTGGTCACACGTAACACATCCAACTTCAGTACTACAGTTTACCGTAAACCTTCATCGGTTTGCCTTCCACCACACTTTAAATCATGTCATCCGACTAAACAAAAGTTAGCTTCATTTTATTCCTATGTTTTCCGTGCTCTTCAAGTTTGCTCCTCCAAATTCGCCCTTGATGAAGAACTAAATTATTTAAAAGCAATAGCTATTGACAGGGGCTTTTCACCCAACATTATTAATCAAGCAGTTAAAAAATTCTCATCTCAACACACTAAAAGCCACACTCTTATTTTAGGAGATTATAAAAATTCTGTTGTCATTCCCTTCTTTCCATCAATTAGCTATAAAGTTGCACATATTTTGCAGAAATTTAACTTTCGGGTTGTTTATTCTCCCATCAATAAAATTCCAACTTCTATACTCAAGGACCCCATTCCGGATATGAATTCCTGGGGTATTTATAGGATTCCTTGCCAGTGTGGTTTAATTTACATTGGCCAAACTAAGAGAGCCTTAAAATTTCGCGTCAAAGAACATGAGGCATATGTTAGAAAAAAGGAAACACAGAAGTCTTCTGTTGCTCAACATTGTTGGTCCGAAAATCACACTTTCAATTTTTCTGCTGCCAAAATTATTCAAAAAACATCTTCCATTGGAGAACTGGATTTTCTAGAGGCATTTCACATTCATAGAAATCTTTCTGTTCTAGTTAACGATCCTAATTCCAATCCAAATTTGCCTTCGGCTTTTAGAGAAATTATGTTTTAGTTCTGGTTTCGCCAACAGATGGCGCCACTTGCTTATTCTTGTCCAGCCTTTCTTATCTTATCTAATCATTATTTCCTATCTTGTTCATTTGCGGTTTTGCAGCTGAAGATGATGGTTCTGTAAAACCATCGAAACTAGTCCTGTGAAAATTTTGTAGGTATAACGCTGATTTTTGTTGTTTGACTTCTGAATTAGTATTTATTCGGCGTGTTATTGTGTCTTAATTATTCAATACTGATGTTTATATAGATTCTCAAGAGTGCTGATAATTTTCATATTGGGTCATACAAGACAGGTCTTGAGAAGATTTATTTATTCATAATCTTTAATTCCCCCTTTTAGCAAGATTTTCTGGTTGTTGTTCTCATTAATATTGTTACATTTTTTTCTGACACTAATTCTTACGGTATTTTCTTCCTTCATGTTTTTATGGGGTTCATAAATTTGGAGTGAATAACGACGACACTTGGTGAAGTATCGAAACACATTTTATTTACCAATAATTAAATCAGGACAGCTCCAAAACACTTTTACAGTTGTCCAAGTATATTCTAAACACACTGGAACATTCAGCGACACAGCCTTCACACTGTCATGCAATAACGGTGGAGACAGCTTCGCTGCAAAGCTCATGACTCTGCTTGGTCATTCTCGGAACTTCACGTACTCTCGAGACTCTCCACGCTACAACTCGCGATGCACTCGACGACACACAGAGTACAGCTCCTGACTCTTAGGTTCAGTCGTTACTGGAGCTTAACACACTCTCTCAACGATGCACTAACCGTGGTACACCAAGATACTCATCGATGCACTCGACGACCCACTCCGCACTCGCTGGCCTGCTGTGAAATCGATCGTCTCCACATGGACTAACTAGATGAGACACACTAACTGACTGCAGACAGCAGGGTTTATATAGCTTTTGGCTTGTGTTCGAGATTTTTCTGGGCTAAACCCGTAAGAATTCGTTCCAGAAGGTTCTCAATCCGTCCAAGGCATATCACCAATTTTGTTGCTAAATGGGCGATTTCTTGCCAAATGTGGCAATTCTGCCTTCCTTGCTATTTTATGGCAACTCTAAAACTTCTTTGCAGGGAAGCCATCTTACCGCGCCTGTACATTTCGTAACAATATATTAGCTGTTGTGTTTCGTGGGTTAATACAGCAATGGCAAACTGTAAAAAAGCCGCTTTTATTTTGCTTTTCTTTCCAATACAAGCTGGTTAGACATCATATCCAGCGATGAGCTAATAAACATTAGAAAAAGTCTTATAGTTTTTCTTTTAAAACAGAAAATATAATTATACATGAACAAGAAAATATTTTTAAATTTAAAAAAATCTGAAAGGTTTCAATTTTAAATTACGTCCAAAGGGGCATTTTTTTAACGTTTTGTGTGTTACCTTTATTCATTACATAACATGTTCTTTGCACTTAAACCATAAAATTCAGTTCAACAGCAATGTCGCAAAATAATTTTAAAATGAGCATATCTTTAGAATTTCCGATACACATTGTGATAAAACAACGCTATCTACAGCCATCCAATTCTACAGCGCTGGAGATAAAAAGCTATTTACAGCACTGGAGATAAAAAGGTCCCCCCGGCAAGAGTGTTGCCATCGCTGGTTTTTAAATCATTGAGTTTGTTAATCAAAGTTTGTTAAAGTTTTACAAAATATTAAATCGATCATAAAACAAATTCCAAATTTGGGCTTTCAGATGCCCATATTCGTAGTAGGATTCATTTATTCAAAACCGGATGGCTGTAGATAGCATTATTTTGTCACAATGCGAGAAGCGTACATGCATTTATGCAGATTCTTCATTATTTAATTTCTTTAAATATAATGGAGGGCAATTATTTAATTTTGGCACCAATTTTATAATGTATTTGGTGGCAACAATTTGAAAAGTGATTCAATGTAAAATGCCAAAATGAAAACAATGGTCCTTCAGGGTTAAAGCCCCTTACATTTAAAATCTATCCTACATTCAATTCGGAATAAATCAGGTGCAAAAAATAAAAACCAGAACCACAGTGGTAAATTCTATGGAAGGGGCAAAAATACCCAAACCAAAAATGAAAAAAGAAATTAACATCTTTCGCTACATCGTTATCAGGGTGTTGGTGCAACGAAAGAGGTAAATAAATCAGCCTGTTTCTGAGCAATGTTGCAAATTAATTTTAAAATAAGCATGTCTTTAGAATTTCCGATACAGAGTCTTGTGCACTGGAGATAAGAATGTTTTTTTCGTACAGTGTTGCCACTGCTCGCTTCAAAATCGTTTAATTTTTTAATCAAAAATTTGTTGAAGTGTTACAATATCTGAAATCAATAATAAAACAGATTTCAAATTAGGGCATTCACATGCGCATATTCTATGGAAGATTACGTTATTCAAATTTTCTAGTACCTAGAAAATTGGTACCGTTGTTTCTCTCTAGGTACCGTTGTTTTATCACAATGCGAGAAACATACATGCATTTATGCAGATTCTTCATTATTCAATTTCTTCAAATATAATGCAGGACGATAGTATTTGGTGGCAACGATTTAAAAAGTGATACAGTCTTTTAAAGTTTTCAATGCAAAATCGCAAAACAAAAACAATAGTCCTTCAGTACAAAACCCCATTGGAATAATAAAAAAATCAGAAATTATTACAGATGTTTCATGAAAAAAGGTGCAAAATTAATTATGCGCTTCAATTTATCAGCAGCTAAACTTTTAAGCTACGAAGATAAGAAGTTCATAACTTAAAAGGCTCTAAAGCTGAGCAATTAATTTAAAATTAATGATATCAATATAAGGATTTTAGGCTTAAATTCTCTTAAAGGATTCCCATTTAAAGAGTTGTTCGTTAAATCTCAAACATATTGTTGCGTATATACGGGTTAAGAATTAAATGCACAAGTCCAGTGAAAAATTAACAAAATTTATTATTATCACAAAAAATAAAACAAAGTGCTTGAATTTCCCTAGATATTTGCACAATATTACAATATCTCACAGTATTTATCTTTTAACTACTCAAACATTCAACAGAACTTAATTCAAAACTAATCCGCGAAGTCGTTACAGTCAACAAGAGCAGTTTTCTAAACAAACTTTTATAACAACAACTAACTAACTAACTGAATTGCCAATGCCAATGCCAGTGAGGAAACATTTCAGAGTCCCTATGGTAAACAAACCATCCACCTCCACATCAGAAGAGTAATGATGAGCAAGGCTGAGGGAAACCAGAAAGGAGGGAAGGGAGGAGAGGAGGAAAGCCTATATGGCAGGCGAGTTCATGGTGCAACATGAGATCCTCGTTCCGAGATGGTTGAGTGTTGGGAGAAATCACGGCTGAGTAAAAAAGAGGATGAAGAATCATTGGCAATGGCAAATCTGAGAAGAATAAGGGTGGTAGGATGAAAGAGAAGAGTGAGAAAGAGCAGGTAATGTACTGGAGCAACTAGCTGAATTGAGAGGTTTTCTTCCTTTTTATAAGCTTTATAAATCCACACGCGAGAATTTTCTAGCACTTTTTCGAAATCAAAAAGAGATATTTATTTATTAAATGTTAAATGCACGTGTTCTTGTATTTTAAATTTTCCAGTTTAGCTTTCTTTTAATATTTGTTACGAGCTGTTCTGCACGGAAAGTAAAACAATTTTATTTATAATTCTACTAACATTAACTATTTTAATACCAAGTATTATAGATCCAAAGAAGTTCTTGTTCTAAAAACATTTTATGTCAAGTTAAAAGCTTCGTCAGTTTAAGCAATACTGTAGAGATAGTTTCCATAAAGACTAGCTTTATTTATAATGTAAGAAATTTTGTTATTGAATTTACCAGTTAGAACCATCTCAATGAAATCCCAAATTCATTTATTTTAATTTTATGCTTTAATATGAAATTTAATGCTTTAGCCTTTCTTCTTCTGCCCATGGATATTTTACTTCTTTCATACCTCAGATGATAAACGTTAAATATCGCTTCTCTTATTAACAAATGAAAACAGATGGCATTGTCTAGCCCCTGTTAAAATTTTAAATTTAATAAAAACACACTTGTGCAAACCGATACAAAATCAATTCAGACATAATACTCAGAAAGAGAAATTAATAAAATGTATTTAGGCTTCCCTACAACTTAATGTGGCTAAAGTGACTGGGGTCCAGTTAGCAGGCATTAGGTCCCAACTGAAGGATATATTAGTCAGTAGGTAGCCTAGCCAGTCAACTTTGGAGTGAGAATATAACAGATTCCTTTATGCTACAGCCCATCAGCAGCGGAGCAATAAAGACGCTAAACACTGGTAGATCTGACCTGGGTTTGATTCCAGGCGAATGGGCTGGCTGAATGGGTCTTTTCGTGGTTTTCACCATGTTTAACATGTATATGATCCAGTTCTCTTAGAAAGTCCTCCACGAAGGCATCCTTTAGGCTAATATAGCCCTCACGAACTTTGTCATAATTGAAGGCCTGATAGTGACCTGATAGTGAGACTGCCTTACACAGATTAAAGCCAGACCTCCGGATATTTATTTGTATTAAATTAAAAAAAAAAAAAAAAAAAAAAATTAAATTTTTATTTTTTTACATGGGCATACAGAGCCGTTTTTCTTTACAGAGTTATGAGTTACATTGTTCTGTTTTGGTCATAATGATACTTCTTGACATGACATGACTTCAGACTAACTTTATACTTTTACATGCTAATATTTCAGAAACATTTGGTAAATTTTAGAACATTGGAGACTTCCTGGTGTGAGCTTTCTTTGAAAATTCTTTGCTATTTTTAGTGGTTTTCCTGGTGTGAGCTTTCTTTGAAAATTCTTTGCTATTTTTAGTGGTATCAAAAAATTCACTACAATTTAGTTCATATTTAATTTAGAAGCTTAGTACAGGGTTGCCACGTTACCGGGAAAACTGGAAAAAGTCAGGGAATTCGAAAATTGACCAAAATAAGCGATTTTTGTGCCGACCTCGGAAGAGATAACTTTTTTGGCGAATTGTGTATCATGTGAGCGTCATTCGGGCAGCTGGCATAGAGCCAATTTTCGCAGCTCCAATTTGATTGTCTTTTAGAAAGGCAAAGAAAGTTTCCCACAATTTTTGGTTTCCAGCAACCTCAAGAATCGAGAGAATCGCATGTGCAATGCATGAACTAAAGAAAGTACCTGTTCTCGTATAAAACAAAATGGGTTAAATCGCTACCATGGAGGTTAGAATCAAAGAATATGGATTGTAAAGAAGGAAAACCTCTCTGCAACAGACGTGGCTCCATTCCATAATAGAGGGAAACAGCTACACATGCGCGATATATCTGTCGCCAAAGCTTGAAACCGGTATCGAAGTTCGAAGGTCACGTTATCAAGAGTTCATAAAATGAATATCGTTTAAAATTTCTTTAAACTCTAAAGGAAAAGAAAATATTTTTTGGCGCAAGTAAATTAATTCATGGATTAGCTATTTTAAGCCCCCCCCCCAAAAAAAAAAAAAACTACGAAAATTTGTTTTTAAAGTTATTGCGAAAAATCCAAGAAGAAACGTTCTTTGATAAAACGTTTCTTGGATTTTTCGCAATAATTTAAAAACGGATTTTTGTAGTTTTCTTTTTTGGATTGGATTAGGATTATTCAATTATGGCAAAGCACATGAGAGCTATCTGCCTAAAGGGAGGGATGCCTTCCTGGAGGACTTTCTAAGGGAAACTGACTCGTATACACGTTACACATGGGGGAAAACCACGAAAACGCCCATGCAGCCTCCCTGTTCGTGGGATTCGAACCTCGGACCAAACTACCAGTGTTCAGCGACTTTACCGCTCGACCGCTGGTGGGCTTTACAAAATATGAAATCGATAATAAAACAAATTCCAAATTTGAAATTTGGGCTTTCAGATGCCCCTATTCGCATGGTTCTAGGTACTGTTGTTTTATCACAATGCAAGAAACATACATACATTAATGCAAATTCTTCATTATTAAATTTCTTCAAATATAATTCAGGGCAATAATATTTGGTGGCAACAGTTTAAAAAGTGATACAGCCATTTATAGTGTTTCAATGCAAAACGAAAACAATAGTCCCTCAGGGACAAAAAGCCCCTTTGAACTAAAAATTTAAAAGAATCATTTTTCTAAAGCAATCCGAGACGGCTATTAAAGTTGCCGCAGCTCTTAGAAGGGCTAACAATGGGTTTTATTTTTTACCGTTTTTCAGATTATAGCAGGGGTTCTCAACTAGGGACAATGAAATCAGCCTGTATGAACTTATTTGATTTTGAAATAACCAGTTTTGTTTAGTTATTTACCTTTTCTATTTTCTGTAATTTCCTGCCAGAATTATATTTCAGTTTTGCGCATTATGCAAAATAGGGTAGAAAGATGCCATTTAAGCTGGCGTCTGAGACACTTCAAGCAAAGTGTTTTCTGCCATTTGGCCACATTGTTTCGCTGATATTTCAAGTTGGCTATTTTACAAACATGTATATTAATTCCCGGTTTGTGTATGTCGGTGGTAGGGTTAAAAGCCAATTCGCGTTAATTACCACTGTGTAGTCTTGCCTTATTATTTAGCCTAGGCTTAGTTTTAATTTTATAATTCTGTATTGAAAAATTACAGCCAAAAGTATTGCCTAAGTTTCTTAAGCACTAGGAATGCCAATGGTGAATCCTTTATTGAGTTGAATAAAAGAGCCTTTTCACCCTTCGTACGCACTGTTATTAATACTGTTAATCTTAGCGAACAGCCACTTCGCAGTTCAGGTATGGATCTATCCAGCAAAAGGAACTTTAATTTAGCTAGAGTCTTACAATTATTGTAAGACTGCCAATTATTAGTAGATCCAAGGGCTAGGTTAGCCCAGAAGGGACATTAGTCTCAAAACGGCATTTTGCGTCGAGTAACTATCAACGATTGTATCACTTTTTAAACTGTTGCCACCAAATATTATCACCCTGTATTATATTTAAAGAAATTAAATAACAAAGAATCTGCATGGATGTATATATATATATTTCTCGCACTGTAGAAAAAGATACCTAGAGCCATGAGATTTCGAATAACATAGTCTACCATCCGAATATGGGCACCTGGAAGCCCTATTCTTGAATTTCACATTTCTTTAATTATCTGCTTCATATTTTTTAAATTTTAACGAATTGCAACTCAACGATTCCAAAGTGAGCGGTGGCAACACACCGTACGGAATAAAATATTGTAATCTACAGCGCACGAGACTGTCTATCGGAAATTTAAAAGTTATGATGAGTTTTAATGCCTTTAACCCAAAGATGCGTTAGTCCAAATGCTCTCGAAACGCGCATGTATCTGTAAATGAAAAACAAAATTGTCCCTTTAGGCACAATATAAAATCTGAAAGTTTTCAGAATTTTTTTTTATGTTCCTTGCTTAATTTATAAAACACATAAAAAGTAATCTAAATTTAAATAAATGCATATTGTATTTTTCGAGTTTTGGAGAGGAGGGAGGACTAAAATGATTTTATAGTAGTGGTGAAAGGTTACATGGTAGAAAAGACTGAGTGCAACTGGGATATACCCACCAGTTAACTAATTATCCGCTTGCTTTTGTTCAAAATGCTTTATATTCAGAGAATTCAGTGATTATGAATGTGAACATTCCGCCTACAGTAAATTTTGGAGAAGTCTAAGGGAGCGACTGAAATTTCGAAAAATCTGAAAGGTTTCAGATTTTTAAAAAAAATTACGTCCAAATGGATGTTATTTAATGTTTTGTTTACCTTTATTTATTAAATACATCTACTTTTCGTCGCCCACTTTTCCAGGAACAAAGTATGTTTAGCAACTGATATGTGCATTGTTAACATGCTCCGTTTGTTGACTTGGTCAATCGCCTGATTTTCATAGAAGTTGGCTGACGAAAACCTAATGCAAAGATTCGAAAGGAAATCATTTAATTCTGCATGTATTTTTGAGCCCAGTCTCAAAATTGCTTAGAAGATTAAAAGCATTTTCAATTCTGCTTCAAAAGAAACTAATGCTTGTACAGAGCAACCATATAATTGTTATCGAAGATCCTTAATTTTTTAAAAATTCCTATTTCTATTCTCGTCGAAATATTGGATGACATGAAAAACTGAAATAACATAAATTTAAAGAGTTTTTAAAATTATTGTACATTTTATATCCGTGTGCTTACTTTGATGCTTCATTAGGATTAAACTATTTTTAAGATTAGCGACTCTTCACCATAATCGCGAATGGGCAATTTTTTTTGCACCCAGTTGGGGCAATTTTTTTCCACCCAGTTCGGGCAATTTTTTTTGCACCCAGTTGGGGCAATTTTTTTCCACCCAGTTTGGGCAATTTTTTTTCCATCCCAGTTGGGGCAATTTTTTTCCCACCCCACACCCCAGTCGAGGCAATTTTTCCCCACCCCAGTTGGGGCAATATTCCACCCCAGTTGGGGCAATTTTTTCCCACCTCAGTTGGGGCAAATTTTTTCCCACCCCAGTTGGGGCAATTTTCCCCACCCCAGTTCGGGCAATTTTTCCCACCCCAGTTCGGGCAATTTTTTTCCCACCCCAGTTGGGGCAATTTTTTTTGCAATTTTTTTAGGAGTTTAGTTTGTATCCCGAAATGCCGGAATAGCAGTAAACTGAAGAATATAAAGGGTAATTATACCCTTCCTATCTTGTGTCATATCTTCTACAATTTCAGAGAACATAGTTTAAAGTAAACTCATTGTTCTACTCGGAGCACTCACATGTGTGCCAAATCAATTAGGCGAAATAGTAGTTCTGATAAATGTTTTAATAGGAACTGGCAGCGGGAATCCAACACTGGCGACGTGTTAATATTAGTGGTGTCACTTAAAAATTAAGGCTGTGTAGAAATGTGAATGCCTATTTTTGTAAAAAAGCAACTAGAACTTGCTTAATAGGTATGGCGTTCACTCATAGCGGGAGCGCAACTATGGCAACGCGAACCTGAGACAGTTGATGTGAGAGCAATAGTATGGTGACGCGGTATGGTGAGTTTTCCAAATCTTATGTGTAGACGGTGGCTTTCTTCTTATTTTGATGGTCAAGAGCGCACAATTTCACCCAGATCGGAATAAAAGTGTACATTTGTACAAATTACACAACAAAGAAAAACGTGCACAGATTTTTATATGTACAGATTATTCTAATAAATTCGGTTAGCGTTATTTCATAGGTTCAGATAATTTATATGAATTTCGGCTTTTTTCGGCTTAGTTTGTGAAAAATATAAGAATTAATTTGAAGGGAAAATTAAAATTCCTGCACTTTGTTGAATGAGAAAAATCTGCTGCGTGGTCAGCGTAAATATTTAATTTGGCTAGTGGCAATGCATTTCTTTTATATAACTTGTTTGCTAAAGTTGGGTGACAAATATATTGCGATTTGCAACAGACTTCTTTTATACCCCTGCGCTAAATGATTACATTTGAAAAATAAATATTATCTTATGCTTTGCAGAATTGGCAACAAAAAGCTTTACGGATGACCGGAAACACACGTCCTTATTTATGTTTTATTATTGATTTAGCTAAAATTACAGTGCAATTACTGCTAATTTCATTAACATACAAGTAATCCAACCTCATTATTGCTGTTTTATATGCTTATATATTTTCTGTAAAAATGCGTTTCTTTGCGTTTCTAAAAGCAGGCTGTAAACATAAATGTTTGGGAAACACAGCTTTAAATCTGTTAACTGAAAGTTACATTTAGGATCATTTTAGAATAGCTAACTTTGACAAATGTTGCTCATTTTCGCAATATCATTTGTAATGCTAACGAGCAAGAATTTTAAATTCTAGAGACAATGAAATCATTGCGAGAATTTCATTCAGCTCCCGTAAGGTAACTGAAGGAGGAATCTAGCATTGTTAGAAAGAGAATTATCGCTTGAAAATTAAATTCCTATTTAGTAACATACAGTTTAATGAAAATGATTGAAGCCAAAGTATCATTGCATAAAAAGGAATTTTGATCAACGCAATCGAAACGAGGTAATTCTTTATATTTTACTATACAAAACTTTTATGTAAATTTGATAAATATTGTTGCTAGCGTACGGGTTCGTAATGAATTGAATGCACAAGTCCGATGAAAAATGAATACAATTAATTTTTATCACAATGAATAAGAAACCAAAATGCTTAAATTTTCTTAGAGATATTTGTACAGCATCCCAATATTTCACAGTAGTTATCTTTTGAACTACTAAAACATTCAACATAACTTAATTCAAAACAGAGAAAGCTAATCCGATTTCGCTACAATCATTAACAGCAAAAAGTAAACAACTGAATTGAGATGTTTTCTTCCAGCTTTTTATAAGCTTTTCAAATCACGCACGAGAACCTTCTCCTATTTTCTCGACTTCTTTGGATATTAAAAGAGTACAATTATGAAATATCGATTGTTAAAATGTTAGATGCACGTGCCTCGTGTATTTAATTTTTCCGGCGCAGCTTTCTCTTCAAATAACTCTCGTGATGCATTGCATGGGAATATAAAACACTTTTAATAACAATTCTATTAAAAATAGCAAACTAAATAAATGCAAAATCCGTAACAATACCTAATTTTATGTAAATATGATATAAAATGATTCGCATTTCACTTTAGAAGGCTAAAGTATCTGAATAGAAAAGTGGCAAGATATTACATTAGCGCCTGAGTAAAATTTAAAAAAACATAGAGGTGACTGCAGTTTTTTACATATCGTTATCGTTGTTCTTTGGCATTTTCATAGTATCTTACGTTACTTTTGACAAGAACGATAGCATTCTAGGTACTTCTTTGGTTAGATGTATGGTACAACGGGATTTGGCGAAATGATGATGAGCAGTAAATGGGTCATTTTGGTCTTGGCGACAATTTTCAAAAACGTGTCAAGGCCGTATACTAGAATTATACCTCAAAATCTTTTTAAACCTTTTTTTTTTTTTTTTCTTTTTAATAAATACCTTGTCATTTTGCAGTAAAATAAAAAAATAGTAATCAGTCTAATGATGTAATATAACTATATTCGCTAAAATATCGTTGATTATTAAAAATAAAAAATAGTAATCAGTCTAATGATGTAATATAACTATATTCGCTAAAATATCGTTGATTATTCTAATTCAATTTTTAAGTAATTATGTTTATGTTATTCATATCATTTAATGTTGCTAATGCTCTAAATTTATTTATTATTAGTAAATAATATTTCCAAATTTCAGGAAATTTTCTGTGGCATAATCCTGAAATTAATTCTAGCATTATGATGATATACCATCACGAAATTTAATTAACATATTTTTTTCCTAATGTATGCTGCGAAATAAATATAAAATACCTCAATTTATTAAAAAAAAAAACATTAAATAGATTTCTTTCTTTCGTTTAGCTACAGAATGTCTGCAAAAAAAGCCTTATTTTATTCCAGATTGGGCAGATTCTAATCTCAATCTTCAGTGGAGAAAACAACTTCTATTATAATTATACTTGTGTTTTCAAGTGTTAAGGTGCCTTTTACGAAGACAACTCACACAAATTAAATTTATCTAAAATCTAACCTAACTATTTAGCATTGCTTTGTGATTTATTAGGACCAGATTAGGCTCGTGTTGAACTGGTGATGATCATGAGTAATAATTAAATAAAACATACAATTGTTATCCAATGTATTGTTATGAATTTGGTATTTAAAAAGCTAATCTTAGTTCAATTATAAATTAAATGGTTTTATTTCTCGCGCAGTGCAGCGCGTGACGAATATTAAAAGAAAGCTAAGCCGGAAAATTGAAAATACAAGAGCGCGTGCATTAAATAAATAAATATCTCTTTTTGATTTCGAGAAAGTACCGGAAAATTCTAGCGCGTGATTTTAAAATCTTATAAAAGGAGGAAAACATCTCAGTTCGTAGTAGTTGCTTAGTTTGTTGTTGTTTAGAAAACTGCTCTTGTTGATTGTAGCGAATTCGCGGATTAGCTTTCTTTAGCTGTTTTGAATTACGTTCTATTGGACATTTGAGTAGTTAAAAGATAACTACTGTGAGATATTGTAATACTGCATGATAATTTGAGAAAATTTAAGCATTTTTGTTGTGATAATAATAAATTTTTGTCCATTTTTCATCGGACTTGTGCATTCATTTCATAACGAACCCGTATGCACACAACAATTTTTGGTATCAGAAGTGGGATTTGAATGCCAATCACAAGAGCGATGGAAAAGCAGTTAAGACAGCTGATATCAGCCTTTGCTGCATTTAAAGAGGAAATGAAAACAGGTCAAGAAGAAATGAAAGAGGAGATGAAATCTAATCAGGAAAAGATTGAAGCGGGACAGGAAGAAATGAAAGCGGGACAGGAATCCGTTAAAGACGAGATGAAATCTAGTAAAGGCGAGATGAAAGCAGGTCAAGAGGAAATGAAAAGAGAAATTACCTGCGTAATAGAAAACAAATTCGAGGCTATAGAAGGTAGAATAGACTCTGTCGAAAGTAAGGTTGGAGAAATTGAAGAAAGAGTCTCCTCCGTTAAAGAACAAATAGAAGAGAGAGTTTCTGCTATGGAGGAATGAATTGAAGGAAGAGTTTGTGCCGTCCAACACCAAATCGAGAAACAAATTGATGATAGGGTTTCTGCAGTAGCCAAAGAAGTGGATATTTTAAAGAAATTCGTAGCGACGGCAGGGAACAATAGTGATGGCTTTAAATTTCTACCTATGCCTGCTCGTCCGTCTCTGAAGTTATCTACATATGATGCGAAGACCTCCTGGCAGGTGTATAAAACACAATTTTCTATCGTTGCGGATGCGAATGGATGGGATTCCCAAGCTAAGGCCTGTCATCTCGCCGCTTCTTTAAAAGCCGACGCAGCGGATATCCTTCAGACTCTTCCCGAAAACAAAAGGTTAGATTTCGAAGCTCTGTCCGGCGCCTTGGAGCTGCGCTTCGGGGAGAAATGTTTAAAAGACTACAGCAGGCTCCAATTAAAATCCCGTCAACAGAAGCTTACCGAAACACTTCAGGAGCTCGCCACGGATGTTGAAAGGCTGTCACATCACGCCTTTTCGGAGTGCCCGACAGAAACAAGAGAAATCCTGTCCCTGCAATATTTCAACGATTGCATCCGGGACCCTGAAATACAGAAAGCACTGCGAATGGCGGATGTTAAAGATGTAAAAAGCTTTAAAAGCCGACGCAGCGGATATCCTTCAGACTCTTCCCGAAAACAAAAGGTTAGATTTCGAAGCTCTGTCCGGCGCCTTGGAGCTGCGCTTCGGGGAGAAATGTTTAAAAGACTACAGCAGGCTCCAATTAAAATCCCGTCAACAGAAGCTTACCGAAACACTTCAGGAGCTCGCCACGGATGTTGAAAGGCTGTCACATCACGCCTTTTCGGAGTGCCCGACAGAAACAAGAGAAATCCTGTCCCTGCAATATTTCAACGATTGCATCCGGGACCCTGAAATACAGAAAGCACTGCGAATGGCGGATGTTAAAGATGTAAAAAGCGCTCTGTTGTACGCCGTGAATTTGGAGGCAGCCCAGCAAGCAACTCGTAGAGATCGCTACCCAGTCAGAGCTGTGCGAGTCCACGAGCCAGAGGATCAATTGATGGCTCGTTTAGATGATTTATCCAGACAAGTCGATGCTTTGATACGGAGTAGCAGTGAGAACAAAGTGGCTGTAAGGTGTTGGAGATGTCGTTCTGAAGGTCACCTACGACGGCATTGCAGAACACCCAGGGCACGGATAATAAAACGGATGAGTTGACAAGACCAGTGAATGCTTTAAGATGGAATAGTGGTGAAAAGAAACCGATGCTAAAGTGCTGGAATTGCAGTGTTGAAGGCCACCTACGAAGGAACTGCAGAACACTCTAGAGCACGGAAAATAAGGCATACGATTTAAACATACAATTAAATGTCACGGGAAGGAAAAGGACTGACAAGAAACCAAAGTGCTGGAACTGTGGAGCAGAAGGCCACGTGCGAAGGAACTGCAGAATACCCCGAAGCACGAAAATTGAGACCATTTCCCAGCGACAACGGAGGAAACAAATGAATGACCATATCGAGGAACAGAGGTTGCCATGGAATGAAAAACCTTGTTTTAAAGCGCTCAAGATTTCTACAGTGAGTGGCAACAGTAACGGACTGTCCATCAATGGCCATGTCGATGGAGTTCCTTGCAATATGATCATTGACACAGGAGCTAATGTTACCATCATTCGGAGAGATTTAGCTCAACAGTTTAAAGATAAACTTATTTGGACGCCATCCTCTGTTACCCTTCAGACTGCGTGTGGTGACAAGATCGACATAGCTGGGAAGTTAAACGTGAACATTACGTTTGGAAGTGCCGCCTACCATCACACGGCATATGTGGTGGATATTACAGATCCATGCATACTCGGACTGGACTTTTTAAGGAAACACAATTTTTCCTTAGACTTCAGAAACGATAAACTGCTTTCAGAATGTAAAGACATGACTATCCATCCTTAGAAGGGGTCCTCACCTGGAAATGCCGACGCCTTGTCCGAAAGACCCAGCTCGGGAAGCTGCCGAAATCATACTAGGGTCGAAAAGAAACGCAAGACTACCAACTGTTCTCCATCACAAATGCTCTTCGGTAGTGACCTTCGTCTGCCTTGTGACCGCCTGTTTGATCGCCATACGGATGCGCCTTCATCGCCTGAGGAATACATCCAAGATGTCCAGGCCCGTTTTGAAGTGACGCACCGTTCCGTACGAAAGCGAGTGAGCCTGGCGACAGGGAAAGGGAAGTCCAGATACAACAGGAGAGCTACTAGACATAGATCCAACAAAGGAGACAAGGTGTGGTTGTGGAAGCCGATTCAACGAAAAGGACTTAGTCCTAAATTACAGTCACCTTCGGTTGGTCCATATACAGTGCTGAACAGACTGAATGACGACGTGGTTCGGATCCGTAAGTCTTCGAACTCTAAACCTAAAGTTGTTCATTATGACAGGTTAGCTCGCACCTATGGCCATAGTACATAATGTAAATAATTGTAAATAGTATGAGACCATGGTCCATTTTGTTTTTAAATGTGTATTTGATTTGATTTGTATTTAGTATTTGATTTGCATTAAGCATTTGATTTGTTTTATTTATTGCATTTATTGTTCATGTTGTTTATTATTGTAATGTAATGCTTATTAATGCATTTATGCCACAGTTGTAAGTTTAGCTTCCTGTCCAGGGATTGTACTGCCCGGGACGTGCAGTCCTTGGGAAGGGGGCAGTGTTACGAATTTGGTATTTAAAAAGCTAATGTTAGTTCAATTATAAATTAAATGGTTTTATTTCTCGCACAGTGCAGCGCGTGACGAATATTAAAAGAAAGCTAAGCCGGAAAATTGAAAATACAAGAGCACGTGCATTAAATAAATAAATATCTCTTTTTGATTTCGAGAAAGTACCGGAAAATTCTAGTGCGTGATTTTAAAATCTTATAAAAGGAGGAAAACATCTCAGTTCGTAGTAGTTGCTTAGTTTGTTGTTGTTTAGAAAACTGCTCTTGTTGATTGTAGCGAATTCGCGGATTAGCTTTCTTTAGCTGTTTTGAATTACGTTCTATTGGACATTTGAGTAGTTAAAAGATAACTACTGTGAGATATTGTAATACTGCATGATAATTTGAGAAAATTTAAGCATTTTTGTTGTGATAATAATAAATTTTTGTTCATTTTTCATCGGACTTGAGCATTCATTTCATAACGAACCCGTACGCACACAACAGTATATATCTTAAATTTTATGAAGTTTCTTAAGTGGAAAAGTAAACAAAATTATCAAACAAAGTATACCAAGAATAATTAAGAATAAATGTCCTCTGGGATTTATTTAATAAATAAGTGAATTTGATGCACAATACAAGTAATAATATAATTAATTTACCTCTTAGCACAGCCAACGGACATTACATGTATAGACTGGAATTTTCTTGAAACACACCTGAAAAACCTGGAAAAGTCAGGGAATTTCATTCTCCTGTTTGAGTGGCAACCCTGTTAGTAAAGCTTCATTCAGCTATTATTATATTCATTAATGAGAATTCTGTTTCGCCTGGTGCCATGCTGAAAGTGTTTTTATGCAATTTGAATCAGATAGGCAATGAAATGTCCTTTTTTTTTTTTTTTTTCCCGTCGGGACTTCGGCGATTCGGGATGATCTATTTTTCTGGATTATAGATCATCAGTATAAATCTTGTAAGATGGCATGCAGAAATTATAAAATTAAAAATATGAAACCATAATTTATGAAATAAAGAACAATTATGATCTAAAGGGTATCAAAATTTACAAAAAAAAGCTTAATATTTATTTGTTTACTTTATTAAACATTTATTTCAATGTAAGTTGTTTAAGTTGCTTTGTTTTTTATGTGATAATACTTTCTCTTTAATTCTATAACTAGACATAATTTCTTGTTCAGTTGCAAAGTTCCGCTGTTCAAGTCCTATAATTGCTGTGTCGAGAATACCGACTAATTTGTCAATCGAAATTTTTTCGTTTTCAATAACCTCTGTGTCACTTTCTTCGCTATTGGAAGCGAATTATAATGACAAGGAATTTGATTTAAATCATATCAAAGACGGAGTACATCGAGGTGAAATACTACATTTAGTAAGGAATTATAAGCCAAATAAAATAAAAACATCTGCCCTGAAGATAAGGATAGTACTGACAGATCAACTTCCAATTCATTGCGCGCTGCTGCGTTGAAGATAAACAAAGTTTAGATAAAAAAAGGTTAACGTTTAGATAACGTTTAGATAACAACAAAGGATATGCCTTTATCCATTTTTTTGTTTAATGGACCTCGAAACGTACTTTCGCTTTGATGCTCCTTTACATATTAGTAAATATATATCAGAAATTCTATTTGACATAATCAAAAGTTCAAGCTTACTTTTGTAAAATTGCTCTAAGAGTCTGCAAAAAATAATAAGCCGGATCCATTTCGAAGATTAAGGAACAACGCAATCATCAACATTAAAAGAAATAGATAATTAGATAATTTTAGCTTATACCGTCCGTTATACATTAAACGCACATGCGTAAACATATTCTGTGCTTGCGCACACACATATGCGCAGTCGTAAAGGTGTTACGCGCAAGCGACGCATACGCAGAAAGTTTTTAGCTTTGAGGTTCGGATTCCAGATTATGGGTGTCCAAATTAACGACTTTTGACTGTATTTATTTTCCTGCATTGTCCCAGTCCAGATTTTCCAACGAGCTGGCAATAAAGCTTTTACAGTCATTGACTTCATCAAAAAGAGGATCCATGCTTATTGCATTATTTGAGAGAACTTCATTTCATTTATACTTTCACCCAAAGCTTCTGTTGCAGACCATGTTCATTCACTGCTGTATATCCAAATAAAAGGTTCTGCTCCATCAAAACAATTTTCCCATGCTTCAGTTCCAGAAAGAATTCATCCTAAAATGTTGTGAGCACTCATAGGCTTGTATTAATGTCATTTGTGTGTATGTCGAACTTTTAAAATTAAAATACGTAAGTGGGAAAATATGAATAACTGGCTGGGACGCAAGTACCACATCATCAGACGAGGCCAGTTCCGGTCAAAAGAGGATGTCTGGTAAGCCTAATGATATTCCAAGTTTTCTGTCAATTCAGCTAATATCTTAATCTTCATAAGGAAATAATAAATAACAATGTTAACAATGCTCCGTCATGTAACAATGTTCTGCTAGCAGTGTTCTGTTAATAGCATTTTGTTCTTTGTGTTTAATCAATATCTTAATTTTCTGCCATAAGCAAAGCTAATATTTAAATAACAATGTTCCGTTATGTAACAATGTTCCCTTAATAATGTTATGTTTTTTGTGTTTAAATGAATGAATAAATATTTATTTAAATATGGACTAAATATTTAACTATCTTTTGAATTTAGGTGAACTGTTGTTGGAATGGGAAGGTCGTCCAGCTCGTATTGTCCGCCCAGGTGTTCAAACTGTCAATGGCGTCATACATGTGATCGATCGTATTATGATGATGAGGCGTGATCTTACCAAATCGGGTGCTCCCGTTAGTCCACTTAGCAATGGCTTCTTATCCATCATTCCAGCTTTTTTTTTCTGTCGCCATCTTTTTCTGAAGACCAACACATGGTAGAAAGTATAAAGGAACACATAAAAGGCACCAAAAACTTCTGTAAAACTTCTGTGGTTAAGGGGAAAAAAGAAATATTTTTGCAAAAAAACTTTGTGAAATGTGCATATTAGAAGAAGAGGTGATTTCTGTGCAGTCTCCATACCGATGCCAGAAAATGTATTACAAATTCACGAAGTGAAGTGCAACAGTGTAAAAAAAATTATGTTTTGGGAGAGGGTATAAATGAAATTCAGAAGTTTGCTTATAATTCATAGAAAGCCAAAAAGTGGCAAAGGAGAAAAATTTGTGAGCACCTTTTGAATAGAATTAATCAAAATGCGTTAAATGGCGAAGAGTAAAATTTATTACAACGTCCAAACTCATTTTTTAAATACAGTACTAATCGCGAAATTTTCTGTTGATGTGCAGTTGTTTATGTATAAGAGGAGAAAGTACGATTCCAGAATACTTGGGATTTTATAGGAATATTCCAAGAATCCTCTATTACGATTCTTTCCTACTTTTTAAAATTTGTTATTACAAAAATTATTCAAAACGAAGCAATACACAGATTGAAGTGTGTGGAAAACTATTTATTTTCACAGATTGAAGTGTGTCGAAGTTTATTTATTTTATTAATGGCAAATTCTATGTTTTGTAGAATACAATCATCAGTTATAGTTTGCTTATTAAAAATGGCATCACACAGCTGCTTCGAAAATGATCATTACTTAGCTGTAGATTGAAAATAATTTGAAAACAAAGGGATTGTATATATATATATATATTTACTAAAGAAATATTGATTATATTATCTCCTACAATTAATTTTAGTAGAATTATCTTAAAAGAGTGAATCCATAGTTAGTAAGTTCAATTTCTAAAATTGTTTTAAAGTAACTTGAATGTAAATTGTTAAAAATGTTTAACGGGGACTTGAATTAAATCATGAATAACAATTATATATATATATATATATATATAATTTATAATAAGAAATCTTTCCATATACCATCTCCAAGAAATATAAATTTAAAACCATAAAATTTAAAACCAAAAAAGTTTTTTTAGAATAGTATTTTGTGTCCTTGGAGATGGTATATGGGAAGATTTCTTATTATAATTTATTGGTTTATTACTTTGCAGCTCTAGCGCAAGTTTTAGGCTTTTTAATTTACTTTTAATTACTTTATATATATATATTATATATGTATTTATATGTATAGTATGCCCATATTATACTTATAAATTATAATTTTGACATTAATTGACCTAAAAGTACACGAGAATATAACTTACTCAGTTCTACTTATAAAAGCTTTGCTAGCGAAACTAATTAAAATTAATGAATTAGATCTGTTCTGCGAGACCATGTTGTTTAATGTAGTTTATTACTTGGATATTGTAGTAAATTGTTCTCCCAAAAAAGACTGTTATTCTTGTGATACTAAATCATTATTATTTGCAATAATATTATTATTACTTGTGTAGCGAGATATTTTTTGTATATATGTAATGAAGAAACACACCCTTGTTGAAATCCTTCATAGCACACTCTGCTGTTTTGACAGTTTGCAGTAATATATGCTTGAATGTTAATGTTTGACCAATGTATGGAAATGTAAATCTTACTGTAAATGGATATAAATGGAGGCCCACTTTGGGTCACGAAATACTACAGCAAGGAAAAATTCTGACTTGCTTTAGTTTTTCCTATTTTTGTGCACAGTTGGACTAGATGGCATTATATGGGTGCTACGATTTCGTAGTATCTCGTATTGTTATGGTTACTATTTAATTACAAAAATTGTTTGTGATTATTATTGCAGCAGCATATAGTGAACCATTTGCTATAGGTATTATTAGATAGGAATAAAACGTTATTTTTTATGGTCTTCGTTCCCCTTACTGTGAATTAATAAGTTTGTAAATCCTGTATTTTAAAGTATGAATTATTTGTTAAACGACTTTTCTTTAATTTTCTGAAATTGTATTACAATTACAAATTTCATGATGGATATGGACTTTTCGAGAGATTCTGATTTAAATTGCATGTTTGTAAACCATTCACCTTTCACTATTATGTAATAAATAAGTTATCCTTTTTCTATCTAATTGCAGAACTTTCAAGGTTTTTAAACTGTGAAATTTATATAAATATGTATTTATTTCTCTGAAGCATATACAACTTTTTGGCTCATATTAGCATTTTAAAACAAATATATATATGTATATATATATATATATATATATATATATATATAAATTGGTAGTTTTTAAATAGTATTTTTAAAGCTGAAATTCAGGTTTTTTTAAACAAAAATAAACAAATAAAATGTGAAATGAATATTTAAGAATCAAAAAAGGGCAAAAGAGGCTACTAGAATATTCAAAATGAAAATTACGTAATTTTAACCATTTAACTTTAAGAATTTTAAGATAAAATATTTAGGACAAATATGCATACTATAATTTTTAAATTGTGGAAATTTACTCACTTGAATTTTGACCTTTTTAAATTAACATATTTAAAAAACACATAAAGTAAAAAACATGCTATAATTAAAAAAAATTGTGAACTTTTTCGGTTTGAATTTTTTAATATTTTAATCTAAAACTTTTACGGCAAAATTGCACACTTTGAATTTATCTGTTTTGATGCAAATTACAAAAGAGTTCTAAATGTTCTCTCAGTTGGTTCAGTGATAAATATCAGTGACACCTTCGGAAAATGCATTTGTATTTAACTAACACAGTGTTGATTAAAATGTTCAAATGGGAAACGTATATTTGTGAGCAATTTAAATATTTAATTTGTCAAGATTGTTTTTAATTAGCCTTTTTATTAATTTACATTTAGCTTTTATAATAATTAATTTATATTAAGCCTTTGTTTATCTTTAATATCTTAATATTATTTTTTTAAATATCTTAACCCTTTTTAATAGCTTTGACAGCAATGAAAAGCAATATTTAGTTATCGTCATGCCTGCAAATTTAACATAAAATATTAAGTAAGTTTATTGCGTACCACTCACCATTCTTCTACATTGAGTGCTGATTGATTTCAAATTTTTTATCATGTTATTTTAGTATACTGTAGTGATTTTTTTATTATGTTATTTCAGTATACTGTAGCGATTTTTTATTATGTTATTTCAGTATGCTGTAGTAATTTTTTATCATGTCCTGGTTGTATTGATATGAATATTGTTGCTTAACCCTTTGCGGCACAGTGCACAGTTCCAGTCTGGACACACCTAAAAATTTCCTTCTGTACGCACAGAAAATTGAATGAAAAATTATTTATAGGTTACTCTGAGCGTTCCTTATTTATAGCAGCTCAACACATATGGCACTTATGGCAGCTCAACACAAACCAGTCCATATATTTCAGCCATGTTTAGTTTTTAAAGTCCCTCATTTTCAAAGAAATCTTCCAGATCTTCTTTAGGGTATAAAAGGAATTGTTTCAAAAGTAATTTCTATGTTATTTTTTTTTTTTTTTTTTTGCAGTATGTTAATCTCCTTATTCTATATTAGTTTTAAATTTTTACCTTGAAATCTCGCCTAAAATGAAACGGTGAACCCTAGGTGTGCCCAGAGCGGGCTCACCGATAATCTAGGACAGGTGAGAGTCTGTATTCTTTGTTTCTCCGCATCTCATCGGCCAGTTCATTGACAACAATGCTCGTTTCAGCACTTTTTTTGAAGCTGTTATTTAATCAGTGTCTCCACTTTGGGCATGCAAACGGAATTAAAAGATAAGTGCTATCTTCACAAAATTTTACTTGTGTACTCCTCTAGGGCTAGTTAGACAGCCTACCCTTTTTTTTTTTTAATCAAAACTCCAACTTTAAAAGGTAGCGTGCCGGAAAGTGTTAAGCGAAAAAGTTTTCCTTCTTGTGCTCGAAATGCGATCGAATCAATCCAAAATTAGTTTTAATAAAAATTAACGCAAGCTTCGAAATTTTCAGTGACATAGAAATATATTTAAAAGCATTATGCTCTTATTTATAATGTGATTTTAGAGAATGTTGCATACCAGCAAACATTTGAAGAATATACAATGCTTCCTGAAAGTACATGTATTAACCGAAATAGCTCACTCTCTCCGTAACACTCGAGATAAATTGAAAATAACCAACAGAGGGCAACTTTAGTCATAGGTCCCTTGAAAAATGATAAAACATAAGGCTCATACATTGGCGTAATAAACGGGGTTCGAATGAAAAGTGACCGACAAAGGGAACTTCTCCCTAAGGGGTAGATGTCAAATTTTCGTTGCAGTGTACCCTTGGTACGTTGTTAACCAAGGGTAACAATGGTAACACTTTCAAACCCTTGGTAACACTAAATATTCTACGTAATATTTAGTGAAATTTTGAAAATACATAAATATTTGGTGTAGCGACAATACGAGTTTTCAATAAGAAGTGAATGAGGGCAAAATACCATTGCGTCCGTTTTTGTAGCCTTTTGTCATTACAAAGTTCATTTCCAGCTCTAAATATTAAGTTCTATTTCACTCCCAAACAAAATACAGGCTGAAAATTTTTTAAGTGAAAATGCTTGAATAATGAAATAAACAAATCAGATTCTTTTTACGTAAAGGGAGGTGTTACACAACAAATAACACTAAAACAAATTATACTAATTTTTTGGTTGAAAGCTAGATAAATGTAAAAATTCGGGTAGAAAATTATTCTTGATAGTATTAGATTATAATAATTAAGCAGAACTATGAAATTTGCAAAGATAATACTTTAAGATTAGCATAGTCCTCCAACCGAACATGGGCCCAAAATTTGAATTTTGAATTTTTTTTATTATCTATTTAAAATTTTGTTGAACTTTAACGAATTTCTGATTAACAGAACTCTACGATTTCAAAGCAAGCAATGGTAGCACTGTGCGGGGGAAAAAAAAAAAAAATTATCTCCAGCGCGTGAGACTGTGTATCGGAAATTCTAAAGATATGCTGTTTTGATGTGTTAAAATATTTTGTGGTATTGCTGTCGAATCGAATTTTATGTGTTTTAAGTGCGAAGAACATGATAATTAATATGTAAAGGAAACACACAAAACGTGAAAAAAAAACCTTTTGGGTATAATATAAAATCTGAAAGCTTTCCTTTCTTTCTTTTTTTTCTTTTTTTTTTTGTTAACTTTAATTCTATCTTCTCGTGTTTCACAAAATATACCACGAAATAAGAATAAGTTATATCACAAACAAACTAAATGAATAAAAGTCCAAATAGCACTTATAATAACCCAAAAGGATCAAAGATTTTTGAAGCGGCTTTGAAAATACAACATTTTGTTTGGTCATTTGACTGGATGAAATCAATAACGTCTTGAGCATTAAAACAGAAGGTATCCTTAATTGTATCCCAATGAAGTCCAAGAATATTTGAGGGGAAATCACAGTCAGGCAATTTAAAGCTAACGAAGTTTTTACTTGATTTGTATTGGTTCTTTAAAGTATTCGAATTTGAATTCCATTTGGTCAGAGTCATTGATGCCCTTTTTATTATATCATTGGCTTTATGATATATTTGTACAGCTTCCTCCTCCATATCTGATCCTTTTTGTGTAATCGAATTGTTAAATATTTGTAAGGCCATTTCATTTTGTTCTTCGTCGGAAATATTTTTAATTCCTATAGATTAAATATCCCAAAACGATTCGAAGCTTTTTAAAAGTTTCTCTTCTACACTTACGTTTAAACATGCATCATGGATTAAAAAGCCTGATGAAGAAAATTTGCCTTGTATACACCACCCAAATAAGGTTTTCATCGCTACGGCATTTCTGTTTATCCTTTTTATTTCTTCGTTCGCAATTTTTCACATAACGTCCGCGCCGATTAAATATAACACAGGGCTCTAATATTAGGTGGTAACAATTTGAAGCGACACTTATAGTGAACCAACGCAAAATGCTAAAACGAAATTAATAGTCCTTCTGGGTTAACGCCCTTTGGTCTAATTATTTCAAAAATCATTATCTGAATAAGAAACAACTATCAGGTATACTCGATAAGTTTGAGAACTGATAACACGGGCAACATGGCAAGAGTTCAGATTTAGCTGAGGTTTTTTTTAACCATAATTTGGAGTAGCTAAACCTTTGTGGCAGGCAGATTGCCCTCTAAGTAGTTAAATCCAACACAATGAATTTAGAGTATAGGTAGGTTAAACCATCAAGGAAAATGCGTACAAAATGTTACTATGTGATCCACTGAATGCTAGCTTAACAAACACTATACCCTTTTGAAACCATCAAAATATGTACACTTTCCTGTTGGCAAGTGAAATCGATGAATTTAGTGAATCGATGAATCTCCAAGTGGAAATCATTCCATCTGCTCCAAAGCATAGCAATGCGATTGGCCAGACCAGCTAATTGTTTGCAGGGAAGAAGAACCCGGTACTTGAAATTCCGATCCCAAAATAGCTGCGTAGATTTGTGCTCCAAATTAATCGGGGGAATTAATCTGATTGGCCAATAGAAGGAAGCAAAACGTTGACTCTCCTCACTCTGATGTTTATTGAGACTCCAGTATTGAGTCCCAGTTAACATTTGATGTAACGCTACACTCTTATTTCCTGAAGCGATTCTTGCTAGGTGAAGCTGATCATGTCCACTCGAAGTTTTGTCAATCCTTTGCTCAAACTGTGGTAATTATTGTATTTTCATCAAATAATTATGTGTAAAAATACCCAAATTTCACTTTTACTTCCGGAATCTTGTGGTCAATTTCAAAAGCTCTCAATATTAGATCAGAACGAATGTAGCTTTAATCATAAACATCTGCCATTCTATGGGTTAAAAACACTGAAGTTTCCACAGATATCGGTGACTGGTGAATATAACCAATTATATACACCGCGCGCCCCCTCCCCCTCCCCAAATAAAGCTCTATATCACCCATTCTACTGGTCCGAATGCGAAATTCAACTTGCATTTTCATGTCTCGAAAGAATGACTTAGGATATGTATTAGATTTATATATAGCATCATTCTAACATAGGTATTTTGATACAAAATGTGACTTTTTCTGAAATAACGTACCAATTTTTTTCCACATTTCGATTCTGCGACTCATATTACGCCAAAGTGCCAAGTTTTGTAAAATTGCTAGAGTAGTTTCTAAAAAATTAGCTCCTAAATTTTAACTCTGCAATGTTAATTGAATTTGATATATGTTTATTAATATCTCTTTTTTATGAAACTTACTTGATTCCTTCTTCCTTAATTCGAAGTTTAGGCTTAATCCAAATATAATTCATGACATTTTTATGAGTTATTTTTTAAATTTGTATTTTTAAATATTTTTCATAAATTTTTCGAAAACATTTTTGTATTATAACCTATAAAGTTTTTAATATCAATCTTAAAGTAAATGTATTTCTAGGCATACGTGCAAAGAATTAGAGTATTTTATTCAAAGTTTCTAAGATATACATGAATTTACATATTGATGCGTTTTGAAATTTGGCATACATGTTATAAGCGATAATAGCGCCAAATGCGGTTTACGCACTTTGTTGAAATTATTTGAAAGTATGAACGATGACTTTTTTCGTTCGTGTGCAATAAAGAAAAGGATAGGAAAATAGGTTGCTCTAAATTAAGAAGTTCGCCAAGTGAATTATTGGCGCAAACTAAAAAATGCGCCAAGATGAATTTTTGAATTTCTCCCTAAATTTCTCGCTACATTTTACAGAATTTAATATTTAGGCATAATTTGAGTCGCAGAATTGAGCTATGGAAAAAAAAATTGGCATGTCATATCAGAAAAAGTCCGATTATGTGTCAAAATACTTACATTAGAATAATGCTATATATAAATCTAATACATATCCTAAGCCGAGGCTCCAAGACATGAAAAATGCAATTTGAATTTCGTCATTTGGCCCAGTAGAACGGGAGATATAGAGCTATCCCATTTTATTATTTATTTATTTATTTATTTTTTGCTTCAGTGTACATACGCATTGTATACTCTGAACAACCTCATATCGATCTGTGTTATAACACTTCAGTGTATTAGTTTGTTCTGACGTCGATTTACGACGACGAAAGGGGCTTGCTGCATAGGATCGTCGTTGGTTTCACTTGCTAACCAGTACTAACCAGTTTCTTTAGAAAGTTCTCCACTAGCTTGCGTCTAATGCAAGTAGCATTTCGAATACTTTAGATTAATGAATTAGTCATGCCTTAAAAGCAGAACAGAAATCATTAATTCCAAAACCGAACGATTTCTGTTTGGTAGCTGTTCTTTAAATTCGTTCTCAAATATCATGGTCAACTTCAGTAAAATGCCGGAAACAAACAAAACAAAAAAAAAGGTCTGTGTGTGTATGGTCATAAATATCTCCTCTAACTTTACATGTAAAGATACAAAATTTTTATTTTTTAATGGTATAAAACATAATAAATACTTTAATCTGCAGAATAGTTACGTATGAAAGGCTAAAATTTATTTTTCAGTGTCTTTCCATTTCTAGCTTTGAGACAAAACACGCAGAGTGTCTTCATAAAACTCTGCATCTTATTTTAGCAAACTTCTATTTCGTAAAGTACATATTAGATACGCATTTGTGAGATGTCATCTTTCACGACCGACAGATGGCGCTACCAGCTTTCTGATAGAATTGCTTTTGTAAATAATACGCATACGAGGCCGCCATGACAACAAAAGAGGTGCAAGATGTTAAAAGATGTTTACCACGTTCTAAAGACGCAAGAAATTTTGTTTTTTATTTTTTTTATTGTGACAACTTTTCTGTAAATATTCGTGCTCCTGTTGTCCATTTTCATAGTCTGTAAAAGTCGTCAATAATTTTCATTAAATGTTTAATGTCAGCTGGACTAGTTTACGTATTCCTCAAGACACTAAATTCTTCAGCCATATTATGAAGTGTGTTCACAGACGTCAAGGTAAGATATATTCTCCCCATATAATTAAAAAAATATCTACATTTATTGAAAGCTCCGGTGCTCAGAGTCGTAGCTAGGGTTTTCAGCGCCCAGGGACAAACTGAAGATTTCGCCCCCCTACTGCTTGCCAAGGATGGAAACATTTAATTCTAAAATGTCGTAACATCAGTTCGGCGCCCCCTTGGATTCTGCGCCCGGGGACAGATGCCCCCCTCTAGCTACGCCCCTGCCGGTGCTACTTTGGTAGACGGTTGCACAGATTTTAGCGATTTTACAAATCGCACAGATTTTAGCGATCTACAAATTTAATCAAATGTTTTAAACATTATTTATGGCTGTTAAATATTAAAATACAATTTAATTTTGCATAGCTCCTCATGGAAGATTAGTGAACGTACCAGATGAAATCTGCGAACTATATCATTTATGTTCATAAAATAATAAGCATCTAATAACAATATCTGTAATAGTTTCACAGCAACTAGTTACATGTTTTATAAACGATACCTTTGAAGCTCAGTGGTAAATAACTCAGAATTGAGTGCCCCTTTTAAAAAGCAACACTGCGCAGTTTCGAACTCCATGGAAAAATCATTTGATGTCAAATAGTTTCATTTCCGTTTTATGTATACAGTAGCATTTAGATGGTAGGCAAAGTTTCTTCATTATATGCAGTTAGCCTTTACTTCCCTCGGGAAGAAAAAGCTAGTCGTAAATAAAATATGATTTATTGAACACCTAGAAGAAAATTTCTCTGATGTGGTTTATTTGGTCTCTGATGTGTTCATTGAATTATGTCCGAAGGGGCGTTTTGTTAACATTTTGTGTGTTGTGTATTACCTTTATTTATTAAATAGCATGTTCTTCGCACTTAAAGTTCAGTTCAAGAGAAATATCACAGAATAATTTTAAATTGAGCATATCTTTGGAATTTCCGATATGCAGTCTCATGCGCTGGAGATAAATTATTATTTTTTTTTTTTTCTGTACAACGTTGCTATTGATCGCTTTGAAGTCCTTGAGTTTGGTAATCAAAAATTCGTTAAAGTTTCACAAAATATGAAGAAAATAAAACACATTCCAAACTTCAAAATTTTGGCTTCCCGATACCCATATTTGCAGTAGAATTACGTCATTCAAAATTGGATGGATCTAGCTACCGTTGTTTTATCACAATGCGAGAAACATACATACATTGATGCAGATTATTCATTATTTAATTTCTTCAAATATAATACAAGTATATTTGATGGCAACAGTTTGGAAAGAGAAACGGATATTCAGAGTGATTCGACGCAAAGTCGCCCCTATATTTACACATATAAGGGGAAAAATGAACAATAAAAGTGTAGTATTGTAACCTTGGCTACTAATGTTTAAAATTAATTTATGTCTAGGAACAGCATGAATTATAAACAAATAGCTGAGTTATTGCATTTTATTTTCCAGCTATCGAAATGCGACGCTACGAGCAACGTTTTTAAACCAAAACCTAGCAATCATGAATCAGAACTAGAACTAGTTGCCATTCAGCATAAAGAAATTTAAATATGAATATGAACTACTTATTGCCATTCAGCATAAAAGAAATATAAATATGAATACTAACAAAATATTAAAGTTAATTTTATAAAATAATTAAACACATGAACAAATATATGAAATAAAAAATAATTATTTCTCATGCAATAACTGGGCCACTACACTACTTACATTTGTCTTCTTCTGCAATGGGAATTTGAAAATAAGCTTTGAATAAATCAATTTTAGAAAAATATTTGTACCTCTTAAAATATGATGAAAATCTTCAATGCGAGGAATTGGGTATCGATCAGGTATCGTCTGCGCATTCAATCGTCGGTAGTCTCCGCAAGGACGGTATGAACCATCCTTTTTCGTAACAAGGTGCAAGGGGCTTGACCACTGGGAGTTTGATGGACGGAATTATTCCATTGTCAAGCATAAATTTAAATTCCTCTTTAGCTATAGCTAAGCGTTTTGGATCGAGCTGTCGTGCCTTTGAATAAACGGGGTTGACCACCAGTCGTAATAAAATGTGTAACACCATGTTTAATTTGTGTAGGAAAAAGGTTAGGTTTAGAAATTTCGGGATATTTCGGCAGTAAATCGAAAATTTTTATGGATTTATTTAATGTTATTACTGAGTAATCACTGGAAATAGCAGCGGCATCACACTGGACGCAAAGCTGTGTTTACGCCATCAATTAATTTTTTCTTATTTATATCGATAAGCAAATTTATATTTGTGAAGAAAGTCAGCTCCTAAATACCTTTTGTGACATCAGCAATTATGAATGGAAACTGAAAATCACGACGTAATCCCAAATCAAGAGTTAGCGTTTTTATGCCATAAGTGGAAATATCTGTGCCATTAGCTGCATACAGTTTGTATTCAGTTTTACATTTATTCTGTGAAGTAGCAGGAATTATGCTTACGTCAGCTCCGCTGTCAATAAGAAAGTGCAAATTTGATCTTCGGTCACGAACGAATAAACGAAATTTGCGACAATCCTTCATATTTTCTGCAGCAGCGTTTGCCGCTGAACCTACTGCAGATTCGAGTTTTCCTGGTTTTTGGAATCGTTTTTTACCCAAGCACACGGAGGCTGGCATTTCTCTGGAATACATTTTGCTCCAAATCGAAAGTGACAGAAACAAAATTTGCCAGTAGGGTCATATCGTTTACGAGATCGGCTTCGAGATCGTGAACGTGAATTACGTAAATCCGAGTCCCTGCGTCGTGAGCGAATGGTTATTTGCTCAATTTTTTGTTCAAGAAAGGTAATTCTTTGCAACAAATCATTTGCGGGAACGGAAGGAGCATTAGTACTAAATACTTCTGGTTTCCGATTCATATCACTAATTTTATCTGCCATAGACGCTAACTTGGTTACATCTTCATCACTGACTAATAATATATTTTTTATTCAGGTAGCTTCTCCAGCCATAAAGTTTTGATTAGATTTTCAGACACATCTGTAGTAGCAACTGATCTCAACTTCTGCAAAAGTTGGCTTGGTTTCATGTCTCCAAGTTCGATACCAGTAATCAAACGTTTAATCCGTACATTTTCACTTTCTTTGAATAAAAGTAATAACCTAATTTTAGCATCCGAATATTTTGTGGCACTATCGTTCGTTACAATGTCCCAAATATTTTCGACGAACTTAGGTTCAAGCTGTGAAACTAAATAATTAAATTTCGTTTCTTCTGAAACGATATTACTAATTTTGAACTGAGCTTCAACTTGAAAAAACCCTATTTCCGGTTTATCAGTCCAAGAAGGATGTATTTTTATACTCACCTTATGAAGCTCCGGTGACTGCATCGTATCTTTCATAGCAGTTTCAGAAGAGTCATTTGTTGACATTTCGAAAATTAATCAGGGTCACCACGATGTAGCCTTGGCTACTAATGTTTAAAATTAATTTATGACTAGGAACAGCGATAATTATAAACAAATAGCTAAGTTATTGCATTTTATTTTCCAGCTATCGAAATGCGACGCTACGAGCAACGTTTTTAAACCAAAACCTAGCAATCATGAATCAGAACTAGAACTAGTTGCCATTCAGCATAAATAAATTTAAATATAAATATGAACTACTTATTGCCATTCAGCATAAAAGAAATATAAATATGAATATTAACAAAATATTAAAGTTAATTTTATAAAGTAATTAAACACATGAATAAATATATGAAATAAAAAATAATTATTTCTCATCCAATAACTGGGCCACTACAGTACACACAAGATACATATTTTACGCAAGTGTGTATTGCCATAGTTTCGTGAAGATAATTTTAGACAGTTAATTCGGTGCGTTGTTAAATATGAGAATTTAACTTATCTGTACTTAAGAAAAGCTGCAATTTAAATGTTCAGAAATATCTTCCACGTTAGCTTTCATCTCGTGACAGAAAGTAAACTGGTGGAAAATAAGCTTCGTCATGTTCATTATCGGACGATAGACTACATTAGTTTAGGAATAACAGGAATTCTGAAAGCAAGGGTTTTAAACAGAAATAGTCACGTATGAAATGTGAAATTGGCTTTGGAAATTTGTTTCTACTAATAAATTTAGTCAGAAATGCAGCATGTTAGGTAAGCGAAAAAGTCTCAGTTTTCTTACCGGGTTGTTAATTTAATAGTCTAGTAATGCCAGCATTCGAATTCCGAGAAATGTTATCAGATAATGACAAACTGAGGAACGAATTCTAGATATAAATTCTAGGACAGTCTTTGCACATTAAGTCGCATAGTGTATTCACTAATTACAGCATTTGTCATGTAAGGGAAGACACCTGTAGGATAAGGAGATTTGTAAGGTTATATTCAACTATGTTATTTTAAGTTTTAATTGTTTGTTATATGGCCAATGTTGTATCTATCGCTTAAATTTCCTAATTTAAAACTAGAAAAATAATTAAATGTTAATATTAGGGAAATACAGAAACATATATAGGAAAGAAAAACAAGAAAGCTAAAATAAAAATCTGGAAGTTTTCAGATTTTATATTACACCCGTGGGCTTTCTTAACGTTTTTTGTGCGCTACTTTTATTTATTAAATATCATGTTCTTCGCACTTAAACGCCCACCAGCGGCCGAGCGGTAAAGTCGCTGAACACTGGTAGTTCGGTCCGAGATTCGAATCCCGCGAACGTGCTGGCTGCATGGGCGTTTTCGTGGTTTTCCCCATGTGTAACGTACATACAAGCCAGTTTCCCTTAGAAAGTCCTCCACGAAGGCATCCCTCCTCTTAGGCAGATAGCCCTCGAGTCTTTTCCATAATCACACACTTCGCACTTAAACCACAAAATTTAATTCAACAGTAATGTCACAAAATAATTTAAAAACAGCATACCTTTAGAATTTACGATACACAGTCTGGCGCGCTGTAGATAATTTTTTTTCCCGTACAGTGTTGCCATTGCTCGCTTTCAAATCGTTTAATTTGTTAATAAAATATTCGTTAAGTGTTCCAAAACATGAAAATTGATAACAAAACAAATTTTAAATTCAAATTCGGTCTTCTACATGCCCATATTCTACATTGACTACCAACAAGTATTTGGACACCTGTGATAGAAAAGAAAAACTAACTTTATTCAAAAACAATAGTTGGTAGAGCCTCCACGAGAGGTAATTACACCGTGGACCCTCCGGGGCATACTTTCCACAAGTCTTTGTATGACATCTAATGATATTTTCTTCCACTCGGCTTGCAGAAGACATAGAAGTTCCTTCACCGATTTCGCACTGGTAGTGCACCCCTGAATTCGGCGATGCAACTCGTCCCAGAGGTTCTCGATAGGCCTTGGTTAACGTCGAAACATGACAACTGGCATTGTCGTCCTGAAAGTAACAGGGGTCCAACCCGTAAAACTGCCACAACGGATGAAGCACATTGTCATCCAAAATAGTGCAGTAGGCATCGGAGTTGAGCTTACCATGAATGGGGACCGAGGGTCCCAGCCCATACCAGGAGAAACACCCAAGACCATAATTCCACCTTCGCCGAACTTGAATGTTGGCACAATGCATTCTGGCAGGAGACGTTCTCCAGATAGACGCCAGACCCAGACCCTGCCATCCGAACGGTAAAGGGTGAACCTTGATTCGTCACTCCAAAGAACCCGTTTCCACTGATCTAGGGTCCAATTTCGATGTGCTTTGCACCACATTAACAGAGCTGCACGGTTGGACTTTGTGATCAAAGGCTTATGGGCAGCAGCACGACCATGAAAACCAAGCAGATGTGCTTCCTTACGGATGGTATTCATTGAAACAATACTCCCGGATGCCTGTTGAAACTCCTCGCGGATGAGGGCTATCGGTTGGGTGCGGTTCTTCCGAATTTCTCTGGACAGCACTCGTCGGTCCCTATCTCCCAGTTTCGTTGGTCTGCCGACTCGGGGCACATTCCGACAATCACCGCTCACCTTCCACTTCTTAATCACATAGGCCACTGTCGATTTTGGGTACTTCAGATCGCTAGATATGTCCCTTAAGGATCGGCCACATTTGTGATACCCGATAATTATACCTTTCTCTAAATCAGAGATCTCCGAATTGCGAAACATTTTGCATGCGACTAAAGCCGATGCTGTTTCCTACACGATATATACCGGCGGAGTCCGTTACGTACCTTAGGATCGGAGATATCGTCATTTGCATAGGTGTCCAAATACTTATTGGTAGTCACTGTACTATTCATATTCAAATTTTGATGGCTCTAGGTACCGTTCTTTTATCAGAATGCGAGAAACGTGCATACATTTATGCAGATTCTTCATTATTTAATTTCTTTGAATATAATACAGGCCGATAACATTTGGTGGCAACCATTTGAAAAGTGAAACGCCGTTTACAGCGAACCATTGTAAAATGCCAAAACGAAACTAATAGCCTTTCTGGGCAAATTGCCTCTTTGGGCCCAGAAAAACTTTACAATTAGTGAATTTTAAAAATTTATTCAATAGAGGTAAAAATTAAAATCCTACGCTATTGCTGGAAAGATAATATTTAGTTTAATAAACCAATGCAGAATATAAAGGAAATTATCTGCTAGGAAAGTGAAATTTAGAAAGCAAATGTGCACTTTTGTTGGAATAAATAATTGGAATTTGTAAATAAGTGCACTGGAATTGCCAACGAAAATATAAAAGAGACGAATGAAATTTGATAATTATTGCTGATTCCATAGAAAGTTCCCTGCGTATCAATGGGAATTGGAAACTCTCCAGATAACCGTTGAATAACTCAACGAAAGCACGGTTCATCAACTCGCATGTATGAACAATAAATACCCTTTTCAGTTTTAGATCTCTATTCAATTTTTTAAGTTTATTTTTAATTTATTTTTAATTAATAGGGTCTCCGTGCGTCGATGAGTTTTCTCGCATATCTGAATGGATAGGATGTAAAACGGATATTCTAAAATTTAATAGAAATATAAAATTGAAAAGGGATTTGTTCAGATATGACGAATTGCTCTTTCCTTGATTCAGGGTTGTATGGAGAGGTTCCGATTCTCTTTGATAAGTAGGGTTTCTTCTATGCAATCAGCAATAAATTTCTTATTTTATTCTTTTCTTTTACATTTTAATTAGCAATTCCAGTGTATTCGTAATTATTGCCGCAGTAATGCACATTTGCTTTTCTAAATGGCCAATCATTTATTACCACAATAGTGCAGATTTAAGACACAATAACACGCCGAACAAATCCTAATTCAGAAGTCAAACAACAAAAATCAGCGTTATATTTTCAAAATTTTCACAGGACTAGTTTCGATGGTTTTACCGAACCGCCATCCTCAGCTGCAAAACCGCAAATGAACAAGATAGGAAATAATGATTAGATAGATACGTAGGGATTATTCTCCCATCAATAAAATTCCGAGTTACATACTCAAGGACCCCATTCCGGATATGAATTCCTGGGGTATTTATAGGATTCCTTGCCAGTGTGGTTTAATTTACATTGGCCAAACTAAGAGAGCCTTAAAATTTCGCGTCAAGGAACATGAGGCATATGTTAGAAAAAGGAAACACAGAAGTCTTCTGTTGCCCAACATTGTTGGTTCGAAAATCACACTTTCAATTTTTCTGCTGCCAAAATTATTCAAAAAACATCTTCCATTGGAGAACTGGATTTTCTAGAGGCATTTCACATTCAAAAAAAATCTTTCTGTTCTAGTTAACGATCCTAATTCCAATCCATCTTTGCCTTCGGCCTTTAAAGAAATTATGTTTTAGTTCTGGTTTCACCAACAGATGGCGCCACGTGCTTATTCTTGTCCAGATTTTTTTATCTTATCTAATCATTATTTCTTATCTTGTTCATTTGCGGTTTTGCAACTGAGGATGGTGGTTCGGTAAAACTATCGAAAACAGTCCTGTGAAAATTTTGAAAATATAACGCTGATTTTTGTTGTTTGAATTCCGAATTAGTGCAGATTTGCTTTCTAAATTTCACTTCGAATTTCCTAGGGGATAGTTTTCTTTATATTGTTGATACTTTATATATACAGTGTGTTTCCGAATTCGACCGAAATATTCAGGGGGATAACAGTAGGCAGCAAGTGTATGAAAATAACCATAGAACATGTTGCCTCGAACCACATTTAGTGGGAGAAAATCTCAAGAATAGTTATGAAAGATGTGACCTCCAATGGAACAAAACTGACCACTAATAAGTATAAAAACATTTATTTGATGTAAAGCAACGTTATAGTGCATCAAAGTCAGAAAGCAGAAGATGAGATAGGTGTATGGGA